>NW_008336953.1:1630158-1644825 GCF_000622305.1 Nannospalax galili
ATCATGTTTATAATTGTTCTTTTGAGTTCCATGTCCTGTATTATCTCTAGGGAGTTCACATTGTACTCTTCTAGAGGATTATTGGTACTTGGTGGGGATATGGTTTTTCATGTTATTATTTTTTCCTTTGTGTCTTTGACATGTGAATTTCCTTCATAGTCTCTGATTCTTATGTGAGACTCAAGTCTTCCTTTGTTGAGTTTAGATCTGCTTCTTTTTGTAAACTCTATGTGCCTTTGTGGTTTACTTGTTGGGCATGAAAAGCTGGTTGGTCTAGTCTTCAGGTTCTCTCTTGATTTTATATTGGAGTAGTCTAATTGCTTTTGTCTTCAGGAGTTCCCATAGAGGCCCAAGTGAGACTAGGCTCAGATAACTAGGCTTTCTCCTAAGGTATGGAACCATCCAGGAAAGATGATGTCCTCAAGAATTTGGGGGTGGGCTGGCCTGGGAGAAGGGCCCAGGATAGATGCTGGTCTCAGGGAGCTGGTGGCTGTGCCACCCAGGGAAGTAAAGGGAGGCGAGGGCGGGACCAGGCCTAGAGGGTTCTTGGGGGCTTCAGGGAGGAAATGGGTTGGTCCCGATGCAAAGGATCAGGAAGCAGTGGCCGTTCTGGGCCTTGAGGTTAGCCCTGGTGTCTGGGGTGCCAAGACAAGAAATGAGCCTGTACCCAGCCTAGGAGGAGAGACTCGGCAGCAGAGCTTGGAGCGTGAAAGAGGCAGCAGTCAAGGTGCCCTGGGCATGGACTTACCCAGGGAAGGTACTGGTACCAGGACACTGGAGGCTGTGCAGCTCAGGAAGCAAAGGGATATGAGGGTGGGACCTGGTCCAGAGGGCTCTTGGGGACCAGGAAAGGTGCTGGCACCAAGCAGCCCAGAAGCTGTGCAGCCCAGGGAAATAAATGGAGGTGATGGCAGGCCCAGGCCCAGAGGCTTCCTGGGGATGGTAAGGAGGAACTGGGTTGGTCCAAATGCAGAGGATCAGGAAGCAGCGGTCGCTGTGGGCCAAGAGGTTGGCCCAGGTGTCTGGGATGCCAAGACAAGAAATGAGCCTGTACCCAGCCTAGGAGGAGCGACTCGGAGGGAGAGCTAGGAGAGTGAAAGAGGCTGGGGGAGTCAAGGCGCCCTCGGCATGGACTTACCCCAGGAGGGTCCCTTTTTTTCTTTTTCTTTCCTTTACTTTCTGAGATAGGGTCTTACTACACAGCTCTGGACTGGACTTGCTTCATATGGTTAACCTTGCACTTGCACAGATCTGCCTGCCTCTGCCTCCCAGGTGCTGGAGTTAAAGGTGTGCACTGCCACTCCAGGGTCATTTGTTTTCTTTTTTTAATAAAATTTTTAGAAAATTATTTCTTTCTATTTTATGTGTGTGTGTTTTGCCTGCATGTATATAAGTGCACCTGTGTCATGCTGAGCCCTTGGAGGCCAGAATATGGTGTCAGATCCCCTGGAACTGGAGTTGTGGACAGTTGTTAGCTACCATGTGGGTGCTAGGAATCGAACCCAGGTCCTCTGGAAGAGCAGTGTTCTTAACCACTGAGCCATCTCTCCAGCCATCTCTCATTTGTTTACTTGATTTACCTTTCTCACTGGGCTGAGATGGAATCTCAAAGTAGTTTTAATTTGTATGTTCCAGTGACTAGGGCTGTTGAACACTTTAAAAAAATATTTCCTAGCCATTTATATTTCTTCTTTTGGGAACTGTTTGTCAATCACCCATTTATTGATTGGCAGGATTTTTGGTGTTTAATTTCTGCCATTTTTTATATATTTTAAATTTTAATCCCTTGTCTGCAGTGTGGCTGGCAAAGATTTTCTCCCAGGCTGCCTGGTCACTCTGCTGATAGTTTCTTTTGCTGTGCCAAAACTTAATTTCATGTCATTCCATTAGTCATTTCTTGGGGTTATTTTTTGTGTTTGGGGGGTTGTATTCAGAACCAACGTTTATTTTAACTAGTTTTAGTGAAACTGGAGAAACTATTTTCTTAGTGAAGTGGAAGAGTCTGGCATAGCTGGATGTAGAGACTGAGGATTGCTTTCAAGATCAGTGTTCCTAGCTGCCTCTGTCTGTCTCTGTGTCTATCTCTGTCTGTCCCAGTCTCTCTCTCTCTCTCTCTCTCTCTCTTTCACTCTCCATCACTTTCTATCTCTGTCTCTCTATATCTCTGTATCTGTCTCTGTCTGTCTCTATCTCTCTCTCTGTCTCTCTGTCTGTCTGTCTCTCTTTCTGCGTGTTGGTTTATTCCACACATACTCTCTTTGTCTGCCAGGGAAGATAGGCACTGGGAGTCTCTGACCTACCCATGGCTCTGCACAGACTGTCTCTGCTTGGTACCCTTCTATCAGTCCTATGTTGGGCCTGAGACGGGTTTTCTTGGGTCAGGAGGACACCTTTGACTTTCTCACTGTATTTAGTAAACCATTGCTATGACTGGCCAGCCTTTGGCCTTGTGCTAACAATTGGACTCAGCCAGAGAAAGGACTTATTGTGATTGACAGTTGTACAATGTCATTTGTAAGTGAAGTGGATGGGTAGGTTCCCCAAAGGAAGACAAGCTGAGCAGATGGCAAATCAGCACTAGATGATCAATACTTGTAAACAGCAGGTTATGGAAGGTTGTTCCTTCTGGCAGTATGTGAAAAGGCTTGCTTTTTACACTCTCACCAACCTAGATGTTACCATGTGTGATGGTTAATCTTAGTTGTCAATGACTGGTTTTAAAATCACCTAGGAGACACATTTCTGGGGGTGTCTATAAGGATGTTTCCAGTTTAATAGAGGAGAGAAGATCCACCCTGAACATGGGTGACATCACTCCATGGGCTGGGGTCCCAGACTGAATAAAGAAGAGGAAACGGGGAAGCAGAACAGTGGATGCAATGAAGCCGACCACCTGATTTGCTTCTGCCTCCATACCTTCCCTATGATGCACTGTACCCTCAAACTGTCAAATAAGCCCTTTCTCCCCTCAGGCTCTTCAGTTACAGCTACCAGAAAAGTAACAAACCAGTCTTTGAAAATGTCGCCAATCTATTGAGTGAAATACATCTATTGAAGTCAAAGTGTGTTGGTTTGAGGAAGGAAAAGTTTTTGAGGCTGGGTTCTTTACCCTAATGATGCTCTTGGGAATATTTTTCTTAACTCTTTGAAATTCAATTTCCTTTTGTGCGAAATAGGGAACATGAGATGCCCAACAAGATGTCCTGTCCCACAGTGTTTGACAGCTTACATAATAAAGGCTATATTTTAATCACTTGGATAAGAAAAATTGCATTTTCTAGCCAGGTGTGATGTCATGTCTATAATCTTAACATTCTGGAGGCTGAGGCAGGAAGATTGTTGTGAGTTTGAGCATGGGATCCATGGTGATTTAGAGGGCAGCTTGCACAGCCGAGTGGGATCTTGCCTCAAAACAAAACCGAACAAAACTCACCCTTTCAGATTAAAGGATGGGGACAAGCTGGCCACTTTTATGTGCTCACGGACTCTTGCAGGTCAAGTCCTGGGAAGCAGGTGTTGAGATGAATCTGATCAGCACCCATGAAGGCGGCGACCTGGGCAGGGGAGAACTTGGGCCTATTTGCTGTCAACTAGGTCCCCCAACTTAGCTCAGAGTAAACTCTGAATCCATGATGGTCTATTTGAGTGTCTAAGTGTGAGCATGACATCATGTCCCCTTAACCCAGTGACTGAGTCACTTGGTGAAGGATACTCTGAGAGGTGCCTGCCTGGGTAAGGGGCTCTCACCCACTGAGGGAAATTCTCTAAGATGGCTGACACCTGAAGGCTGTCAGCCTGTTATACCCACAGCTGGGGAAATACATCTTTCCGTCTCAGAGCACAGTGTATGCATTATGTTATATTCATTAATTTGTGAATGGCTTTTTCACAGCCTTTCAATTTCATTATTGTCTTGCAGAAGGACTTTATACCAGATATTAATTCTTTGTATATTACACGTGTTGGAAATATTTTACCCCAGTCTGTCATTGGTTATTTTCTTAAAGGGTTATTTAAAAGGCATGTAACATTTCAAGGTAGTCCACTTTATTCATCTACCTTCTCTAAGATCATAAAATATTTTTATGTTCTTTGAATACTTCAATGCTTTTAAAAGAACTTCTAGCTCTTTAATTCCTCTGGAGATTTTTGTTCATGGGATGCGGATGAGGTAATATCCCAGAACTATGTATTTAATGGGCTATTCTCGACAGACTGATATTTAAAAAAAATTCTAAATTTAAATTTTCATTTATTTGAGAGTATTTCATGACTTTCCATTTCCAGTAGTCTATTTCTAGTTCTCTCTTAATATATCACCTGTTTGGACGTATTTTTATTTTATGTGTATGAGTGTTATGCCTGCATGTGTGTTAGAGCACCCATGTCATGCAATGCCTGCAGTGGTCAGATGAGAGCATTGGATCCCCTGGAACTGGAGTTATGGATGGTTGTTAGCCGCCATGTGGGTGCTGGGATTTGAACCCAGGTCTTCTGCAAGAACAGCCAGTGCTCGTAACCACTGAGCCATCTTTCCAGCCCTAATATCTGACCTTTTAAGTCACCGGTTATTTGTTTTTTGTTTTTGTATTTTTTTGGCACATGGTCTCATTGTGTAGCCCTGACTCAATGGAACTCAATATGTAGATCAGACTAGTATCGAATTGAATTCAGAGATCTGCCTGCCTCTCCCTTGCAAATGCTGGGTTTAAAGGTGTGAATCACCGAATCTGGCTTCTTTATCCTTTCCTTCATGTAGACCTTACACATTTCTTGTGAGGTTTGATCTTAAGTATTTTATTTTCCATCCTGTTTGCAAATGGACTTTTTCAGTCTTCTTCTGATGACATCATATATTCCATATTTAACAATTTGGTGAGCATTCTTGCTAACAACTTATTTCTTTCTTTATGGGTCATTTTTAGACAGGGTCTCCCTGTATTCCCAGCTGGCCTGGAACTTGCTATGTAGACCAGGCTGGCCTGGAACTAACCGAGATCTGCCTGCCTCTGCTTCCCAAATACTGGGATTAAAGGCATGCACCACCACATCTGGCCCGTTAGCAATTTATTGTATTTCCTTTCCTCCCTCCCTTCCTCCCTTCCTCCCTTCCTCTCTCCTTTCCTTCTTTCCAATTTTTGTTTGAGAGAAGGTCTCGATATATAGCCCAGGCTGGCCTTGAACTTGAGGTCCACCTGCCTCAGCCTCCCAAGTGCTGGGATTATGGGTATATTGCACTGTGCATGAGTTTTTTGCATCTATATTAACAAGTGAGCTTGGTTTATAAGAATATATTTATCAATATATAATATGATTTGGTTAAAAAATGTGTTGGGAAACGTTATATGCTTTTTCCTCTCTAAAACACTATTTAAATAAGTCATCCGTTCACGAGGAAGCCCAGAACTGTCTTCTACAAGCCTCTTGATGGTGCTGTTTCAAGGGTTTGGGACTTGTTTATCTGTTTAATTTTCTGTCTTCTTGAGCAATTTGTAATAATGTATGTTCTGAGAAAAGTAGCCACTTAGATTCCATGTGTTACAGACAGAAATCACTATGAGGTACTGTAATCTACTGTCATTCACACCAATAGTTATGCACAATTTTCTCTTACTAATGTTTAACTTGCATTTTCCCATCTTCTAGATTCTATTTGTCAAAAAAAATCCTGCTATTTTATTACTATTTTCTCGTTCTAGTCATGCTTATGAGAAGAAATTTTTTAAATTTTAAAAAATTTCATTTTATGTTTATGAGTGTATTGCCTGCATATATGTAAGTGCACTCTTGTCATGCCTGGGGAAGACAGAAGACGGCATTAGATCCCCTGGAACTGGAGTTAGGGACAGTTGTTACCCACCATGTGGGTGCTTGGATTCAAACCTGTGACCTCTGCAAGAGCAGCCAGAGCTCTTAACCACTGAGCCATCTCTGCAGCCCCTTGAAAAGAAATTTTTATTGGTTACATTAATTCTTTTAGTGTTGTTTTTCTGTATGTTCAATTTTAAATATTTCTTCATTTTTCAGGTTACTTTATTCTTTTTCCAGACTCTCGAGTTGAATGATTAGATGAGGCATTTATTCGTTTTTAACCTCTCTTATAATAATAGATGCCTTAAGTCTGTAAATGTTTCTTTGAGTCCTGCTTTGCTTGTTTCTCATTGCATGTTTCATTTTTGCCCTTTACAAACTGTTCTGTAATTTCATTTTGAATCTTTGGAGCCTAGCAGTTACCTGAAAATGAAGGAAAAAATGTAAAGTATTTTTAACAAATAGCTCAGCTAAAATGAAAATCTCTAAAGGCCCAAAGTAAAGAGTGTAATGATGTAAGGATGGCATGCTTGTCCTTGGGGTTAGTTGGCAGAAAAGGCCAGAGGGATGGTGGGCTAAGGCTGTAAAACACATCAGTCATGACCATGGGCTGCACAGTGTGAAAGGGGGCTGGAACTGCACACTAGCAGGAAGCCTGACCCCCCAGAGTCTGTCCTGCCCAACCTGTGTGGGTCAAAGAAGCCCACTGTGCACAGAGGTAAGAGGATGGGCAGACTACTTTTCTAAGGCTTTGGGAAAGCATCATGGTTGCCAGACCCTCTTGGTGTCCTATTCCAGCTGTAACCAATTGCAGTAAATTTAGCAGAACACTGTGACATGTCAGAGGTGGGTTGCTTCCTTCTCACATTAGGCTAGTGAAGGGTCCCTACAGGAGACCTTAGCATAGGATTTAGGGAGTGTAACAAATTATTTTAGCTTTAAAACAGCCAAGGTTGATTTTTCCTAGCTCTGGAAGTTGAGGGTCTGGGTTTCAGTGGGCAAAATTCTAAGCTCTAGGAGAGCCGCTTCCTTTCTGCTGACTCAAGGGGAAAACCTGATTCCTTGTCTTTTCCAGCCATTAGAGTTTGCCTACATTCTCTCTCGCTCTCGCACTCGCTTTCTCTCTCTGGACAGGTTCTCTGTAATCCCAGCTAGGCTGGAACTGACTATGTAGACCAGACTGGCCTTGATCACACAGAGATCCTTCTGCCTCTGCCTCCTGAGTACTGGAATTAAAGGCTTGGGCTGCCACACCCAACTTGCCTGCATTTTGACTGGCAATTCCATCATCCAAGTCAAAAACCGCAGCTTAGGGTTTTAGAGCCTCCTTAACTCTGATCTCTGCTTTCATCTTCACATGTCCTTGTCTTTCTCTCTCGGTTGTCACTAGGCCTTCTCTGCTGATGATATCTTCTTCCTCTTATCAAGTCCCCAGCATGACAGGGGGACAACCCAGTCTCCTCTTCCCTTTCCAAGATCCTAAACTTCAAAGGAAAATTGAGCCCCTCCTTTTCATAGTATCAGCAAAGCTATCGTTCAGATCTCTTGACCATTTTAAAATTGGGATGTTTGTTATCTTATGGTTGTTTTTAGAGTTTTTGTTTATTTTGGATACAAGTCTCTTATCACAAATATCTTCTCCTTCCCTGTGCTGTATCTTTTTACCCTTTATCAGTGTCTCAGACTGTAGATGTTTTAAATTTTGATGAAGTCTCACTTACCTATTTTTGTTTTGTGTTATACCTAAAACCTCACCTTCAAACCCAAGGGGGGTAGGTTTTCTTCTAGCTGCTTTGTAGTTTTGCTTGTAGGATTAGTCTATGGTCACTCTGAGTTCATTGTTGTGAAAGGTATCTGTGTTCTGTGTGTGTGTTTATGTATGTTTGCATGAGTGTGGACAAGTGAATGTGAGTGTGTGTGTGTGTGTGTATGTGTGTGTGTATGTGTGTGTGTATGTGTGTGTGTATGTATGTGTGTGTGTGTGTATGTGTGTGTGTATGTATGTGTGTGTGTGTATGTGTGTGTGTGTATGTGTGTGTGTGTGTGTATGTGTGTGTGTGTGTGTGTGTGTGTGTGTATGGAGAAGCCTGAGATTAATGTTGAGCATCATCCTGTCTTGCTCTTCTGCCTTATGCATTGAGGCGGGGCTGCTCAATCAAACCCAGAGTTCTGATTTGGCTAGTCTCTCTGGCCAGCTTGCTCTGGGAACCTTCTCTTACCTTTCAAGGTTGGAATTCTAGGCAGACTGCATGGGTTTCTGGGGTTCTTGACTCTGGTCCCAAGTGCTTTAAACACTGAACTATCTATCTCTTCAGCCCTTTTCTGTGTAAACCTTAGAAGTTATATGTTGACATCATAAAATGGCTTATAGGGATTTTGATTGGAATTAGGTTGAATGTATAGATCCAGTAGGAAAGAGCTGATATCTTAATGTAGGGTTTCCCAATCTATATTTCATATGAAATATGTTTATTTAGACATGTACAAATACATTTTGGCAGAAGTTTAAACTTTTTACTCGTAGATTTACACGTAGTTTATTAGATTTATCTTAAATATTTCCTTTGGCAGGTAGCTATCATAAAGTGCTGTGTTTTAGGTTCACGTTCTGGTTATTTAGCACTGGAGAATACAAAAGCAGCTGTCAACTGTAATTAACAGTGCCTATTAATCTTGTATCCATGAACTTGCATGTTAATCCTGTGTCCTATATTCCAGGAATTCACTTTTATTTTTATTTTGTGGGATTTTCTACATAGACAGATCTATCTCATCTGTGAACAAAGCCATTTCCACATCCCCCTTTCGTCCAAGTGTGCTGAGAGTTTTCATCAGGAAGGAATCTTTGATTTTGTGAAAGGCTTTTTCTGCATCAATTGATATGGTCATATGGTTTTTCTTTTTAACCTGTTAACATGGAAGAGTGTTCGTTAATCTTTGGATGTTGAACCAGCCTCGTTAATCTGAGGATGATCTTTACTGTCTTATGGTAGATGATTCTTCTTAGATATCGTGAGACTTGACTTTCTGATGAGAGATATGTTTGTATACTTCCCATGACTGTCAGGTCTTTATGTGATTTGCTGCTAGAGTGATGTGGCCTCACAGAATGATTTCACAGAAATGCTTCCTCTGCTACTCTTAACCTGAAAAGGTTTGTAGAAAATGAACAACATTCCTTTCTTAAATGTTGGTTTGAGTGTATCAGTGAAGCCATGTGGGCCTGGCACTTTCTTTTATGAGAGGCTGTTTATTATTATTTAAATAACATGTGCCTGTATGGAGTATCTGGATTTATTTATCTGGTCACCTTTTCATGATCTGAAATTTGCCTTGTCTGAAGTTAGAATAGTCATATCAGAATGCTTTTGTTTAGTATTAGCGAGGCACTTTTCTCACTGTGTTACTTTTGACTTATAATATCTTTATGTTGAAACAGTAGATGGCAAGTAGTTGATCTTTTAACAAATTTTCATTTTGATAACTTTTGTATTTTTAATTTAGTTTTAGTTTAGTTTGTTTGTTTTGGTTTTTGTGAGTCAGGGTCTCCCTGTAACCCTAGCTAGCCTGGAACTCGCTGTGTAGACTAGGCTTGCCTCTGTCTCACAGAGATCCACATGCTTCTGCCTTCTGAGTCCTGGGACTAAAGGTATGCACCACAATGCCCAGCTTTAGTTTTTATTTTTATTATTTATTTATTTATATTTATTTATTTATTGTTCTTATTTTTATATCTATGATTATATTGCCTGCATGTTAGTGTACCAGTGCCATGCAAAGGCCATGGAGGTCAGAAGAGGGCATCAGATCCCCTGGAACTGGAGTTATGGACGGTTGTTAGCCACCATGTGGGTGCTGGGAATCGAACCCGAGTCCTCTGCAAGAGCAACCAGTGCTCTTAACTACTGAGCCATCTCGCTAGCTCCTTTATTATTTTTTCCATTTGTATTGAGATAAAATTGACATAAATTATTTGTACATATGTTTTGTCAAGAACAAGTATTTTTTTTCAGTACTGATGTTTGAATACTCAGAGTATGTCAGAGTGTTAGACAAACACTTTACAGTGTGTGTGTGTGTGTATGTGTGTGTGTGTGTGTATGTGTGTGTACATAGGCCTTTTGACATTTAAAAAATTTTTACTTTTCAAGGTGTCATGAAGTTGTCCAGGCTGGTCTTGAACTAGCCCTATAATCCAGGCAGGCCAGGAATTTGTGATGATCCTTCTGTCTCAGCTTGTTTAAAAATAAATATTAAGTGTTTTGAATTGTAAGCCAGGTTAGACAGCATATACCTAACTACTAGGATTACTCTGGAGGCTGAAGCAAGAGCATCACTTGAACCCCCAGGAAACATAGTGAAACTTTAATATACATAGATATTTAATATAATTATATACATAATTGTAGAAGAAAAATGTTTGTGTGATTTTAGAATTAGTATTTGTTGTTGTTGAGGTAGGGTCTTACTTTGTAGCCTTGCCTGACCTGGAACTCAAAATGTAGACCATGCTAGTGTCAAACTTGTAGAGCTACTCCAGCCTCCGCCTCCTGAGTGCTGAATTAAAGGCATGTGCCACCATGCCCAGTTTGTATGATGCTAGGATCAAATCCAGGGCTTCATGCACGCTAGGCAAGCACTCTACCAACTGAACCAGATCCCAGCCCTCAGGATGCTCTTTGTGTACCCAGAGCAATGGGTAAAACAGGCAAATTATGCTTTTTGGTGTGTGCCTTCTCTAGATTACTCAGGCATGATGTCATCTTTAGTGGCAGTTCTTGGCTCTTGTGGACAGTCTCCATCTGACCATCTGGTTGCCTCTCTGATTCAGGGCCATCAGGTTAAATGTTGGCTTGAGTGCTTGGCACTCAGACTTTCCATGCTCTTCAGTCACTGTGTGTTTTATTTTACTCTTTAGAGACCCTAGAAACAGCTTTTTGAAGTAGTGGAAAAAAAAAAAAAACAAAAAAACAACCAACCAAACAAGCAAACCAGAAATGGTCCTATGTTTGAATGGGCATATCTGATTTACCAATTTTCCAGAAAATTATAAAGACTATCATTTAAGAAAGATGCCTAGTTTTGAACAGATGGACCGAAAAATCAACACCTAGCCAGGTGTTATCCCAGTACTCTGGAGGCCAAAACAGGGGTATCAGGAGTTTGAAGCCATCCTAGGCAACATAGCAAGATCCTGTCTCCAAAACAAAATAAATAAATAAAAATGAAAAACACATTATAGTACAAACTTTGTAATGTCAGAAAGAAAACATTTTAAAAGAGAAATCAGGGCCGGGCGTGGTGGCACACACCTTTAATCCTACACTTGGGAGGCAGAGGCAGGAGGATCTCTGTGAGTTCAAGGCCAGTCTGGTCTACATAGTGAGTTCCAGGACAGCTGGGGCTACAGGGAGACCCTGTCGCAAAAAAACAAAAAAACAAAAAAGAGAGAGAGAGAGAGAGAGAGAAATCAGTCATTGGAATGAATGGCATTTAAATCAATAGTACATTTTTTTTCATGTGCAGCATTAAATAACCAGATGATGATAAGAAATTATCTGCCCACCTAGGCTAATATTCTGAAGTAAGTATACTGCAGCATGTCCAGTCAATTGGCACAGAGTTTAAAAGTCTAATCTACAAAGTGTCAGCCATGATGTGGGAAAATTAGAACTCCTGACCTCTGCTGATGGAGTAGTACAACTTCCTACAGTATAGCACTATGTAGTGCAGATGTGGTACCCATTACCCAGCATCTCACTTCCCTGGAAGATACCTCAGCATCCATCCTTGAAAGTACATAAAAGACTCAAACTACAGAATTACCATAATGGCAAAAAAATTAAATGTCACTGAAGTCATCTGTAGAAACTGTATCAAATCAAATACTTCACACCTGCTAAAACAAATATGCTTGGTCTCACATAGTTAAATGAACCCAGCTTAGGTATTTTAATTTGAATTAGAAACATTGCAGGAAAATTCATGTCAATTAAAAATGTTTATATTGTAGTGGATCGGAACATGCCGACCCCAAGCGTGGTATATTGGTGTAAGGACTCTTCTGAGCTGAGGGCGGTAACAATGCCTCCCCACCTTTGCCTAAAAGCAGCTGTGACTTCCTATTGGTTACAGTGTCTTCCCTTCCATATCAGGAGGCTTATCACTAGGCTTCAGTGGCCTGCAGACTAGTCCTCGGTAACCAGCACTTGCCTCCCATTCATGTCCGTTTACCTTCCCCAAAGAACCCATTTCATTTGTCTTTTCTGTCTGTGTAAATCTAATCTTTGTAAAGAAGCTATCATGAGTCCTGAGTTCTGTTCCCTTGAACTACCCATCATTGAGTTTCTCCTACTGTGTATTGCACATGTCAACAGAGGAAAAGTTATTCATAGGTTTTTCTACCCTATGTTACATTAGTAAGTCTAAGGTACATATCTCATACCTACCTACAACTTATGGAAATATGTATAATAAAAACAAGGTGTGACATTCTCTCTCTCACTGTCTGTCTCTCTCTGTCTGTCTCTCTGTCTGTCTCTCTCTCTCTCTCTATTACTGAGGAGTGAAGCAGGGTCTTGTGTGTGCTAGGCAAGTGCTCAACAATTCCACTACATCCCCAGCCCAAATCTGTTGTTTTAATAAGAATAGCTGTACTCTCCAGAAAAGGACAAAAGTAAATGGGGTAAGAAAGGGTTAATGTAACTGCAGCATTTTACTGCTTAAAAACAAAATGATCTAAACAAATGTGCAAAGCAGTTAACCTTTAAAACATTTTGGCAGCAGGTACATGATGGTGTATTAATCTCTGTGCTTATGTTGGAAATCATGCATAAAAATTAAGTTCAGGAAGAATATTTAATGCATTTTCCCAAATGTTTGGTGCAGACTTGCTTAACACATCTCTTTAGTTAAGTTTATTAATTATGTAATTTTTGGTTTGGGTTGGGAGGGTCTAGAGAGGGAAGTGCTTGTTGCTTTTTATGTGGTGCCTGGGGGGGGGGCTGAACCCAGAGCCTCACACGTGCTAGGTGAGCATGCTACCACTGAGCTATTTCCCAACTTCTCCCCCCAACCCCCTTTATTTTCTTTTTAAAAGATAGAGTCTCACTAAGTTGCCCCAGTGTTGGCCTTGAATTTACTCTGTAGCCCAAGTAGTCCTTGTACTTGTGATTCTCCTCCCTCAGTCTTCTGAGTAGCTCGATCACAGGCCTGTGCCACTAGGCTCGACTCAATTATATAGTTTAATCCTCTATTTTCAGTGTTTTAAAATACATTTTATGTCTGAGATGTTTTACTCAATATCTTTTTACATTAAAGCAGTTTAACTTCCCGTGTTTTGTAGTTACATTATTAGGTATTAACCGTTCATTTTCATCCGTGGCACATGCCTTTAGTGCCAGCACTCCGTAGGCAGATCTCTGTGAGTTCTAGGCCAGCTTGATCTACACATCGAGTTTCAGGCCAGCTGGGGCTACAGGGAGACCCTATCTCAATAAGACCAAAAAAAGCTCATTTACATTTTAACAATTTTAAATATCCCTCTTTGACTTAAAAATATTTTTATCTTTTCTATCTTTCCTATTCTGTGTGTGTGAATGTACGTTCATGTGTGTGCAGGTATACTTGTACACATGTGTTAGGGTTTTGTTCCTCAGGAGCTGTGTACACTGTTTTTTGAGACAGGGTTTCTCATGGACTTGCAGATTAGGCTGGACTGACTGGACAGCAAACCCCAGGGATGTGCTCATCTCCACCTCCCCAGAGCTGTACACCACGCCTCAAATCCCCAAATGCAAGCCACCACGCCCAGCTTTTTATGTGGGTGTGTGAGTGCTGGGGACTGAATTCAGGTCCTCACGCTTGCGCAGCAAACACATTACCAACTGAGAGTGACCTCCCCAGCCCATATTTTTTAGATTCTTAATATTTTTATATTCATTTATTTATTTGTGTAGGGGAGGTACATGTACCATGGTACATGTTTGAATGTCAGAGGACAACTTGTTGGTAGTCCCATTCTATCATGTAGGTCCCAGAGATCAAACTCAGGTCATCAGCCTTGGTGACAAGTGCCTTCATCCTCAGCACCATCTCCTCACCCTCAGCACCATCTCACCAGCGCCTTCCATTAGTAATACGGCTTTTTGAAAAGGATTTTCTTTTCTAGCCCTTTATTTTCAAACTATCTGGGTTAATTTTTTTTTTTTTTTTGCAACTTTTGCAAACAGTAGTGTTGGATTTGGTTTTGGTTTTGTTTTGTTTTGTTTGCCCGCCACTCATGCATACTTCTGTTTTATTTGTTAGTTATGTATTGCTACCTGTCCCAAACTTCATTGCTATGACAACCGACCTTTTATTTATTTATTTTTTTTAACCTTCTCTTTCAGTGGATTGGCACTCTGGGCTCAAGATGGATTTCTTCCTCTGGTTTTAAGCAAGTATAGACAGCTGGCTGCTCACTTGGATTCTCCCTCCTGAGTCTGGCTGTTAAAGCTGGCTCACCAGGGGGCCTCTCATCTCTTATACTTATGGTTCCTTATTCTCAAGGGGCCTAGCCTGGGGCCCTTCACCTACAACAGTGCTCCCAGAACATGACAGTGAAAAGTAAGAAGTTTGGAGCCAAAGTTTGGAAGGTCCCGGGCCTCACTTTGTCCATCATTTAGTGAGTCAAAGCAAACTACCAGAGCAACTCGAGTTGAAGAACAGAAAAACGGAACTCCACCTTCAAAGGAGGAACACCAAAGTACCACTGTGCAGAGTTGTATATATGGAATGTAAGGGGAGATTTCACCTCCACTGCAAACTGCCGTAGTGTCATAGTGTCAGATTGATCAAGAATTTTTTTTGCGCGCG
>NW_008336953.1:1644867-1657147 GCF_000622305.1 Nannospalax galili
GGCGGTGCTGAAGAGATGGCTCAGCAGTTAAAAGTACTGACTCCTCTTGCAGAATACTGGGGCTTGGTTCCCAGCAGCCACATGGCAACCAACAATGGATGGAGAAACTGTCCATAAGTTCTGTTCCAGGGGCTCTGATGTCCTCTTCTAGCCTCTGTGGGTATTGCACGCATGTGGTGCATTTACATATGTGAAGGCAAAACACTCATACACACAAAATAAAAATAAACAAATGAAAAATTTTTTTTAAAAAAAAGAATGTATTTTGGGGCTGGAGAGATGACTCAGTGGTTAAGAGCACTTGCTGCTCTTCCAGAGGACTTGGGTTCGATTCCCAGCATCCATGTGTCGGCTATCAGCCATCTGCGACTCCAGTTCCTGGGTATCCAACCCCCTCTTCTGACCTCTGTGGGTATTGCATGCGCGACACGGTTGCACCTACCTACAGGTAGGCATTACATTCATACACATAAAAAACTTAAAAAAGAATGTGTTTTGTCCTTGTTATTGCTCGTTTGGAAATTTTTTCTGTTCGTATGATGTTGCTATTAGTATTTTAAACTATATCTTTGATCCAGACAGTTTGGTTTACTGTCTCTGCTCTTATTCACTGTTTTTCTCTGGGAGGCTGATCCATAGGGATTCCATCAGGAGACTCCATCACTATGTGATCTATGGCTGGATTTGGCTAAAGAGATGCATTTGCAGTATGGGTTACTCCTGCTTCCTCCCTTTGTATCTGATGATTCACGTTCCCATGGAGAGGCTGGTTCTGACGGTCAGGGCTCACCGCTTGTGATTCTGGGAGGGGATGATAGGATGGCTCACAGAGAGTACTAGTAGCTTGACACATGGTGTGGGGTTTTCCAGCTCTGCTAGTTTAAGTACACACTTTGACTGTCCCGTTTCTCTCAGGACAAATGCACACAGTCTCTGCCCTAATCTGAGGGCAGGTGTGAAGGCACCTGTCCACTGATAACTAGAACAAGAGGACAAGGGAGGAGCTTCTCTGATGTTCATCTGCTCTATGTGTTCTTTTCAGCTGAGTTTGCTTCACTCTGGAGTCACTCAGATACAACGTGGCTTATCACCTCCTAGGTCTTCTCGTTCAGTGGACCCTATAATGTTTGCTGCTTGATAACATAGAAAAAGAGGGAAATAACTCAACCTCAAATCTAGCATTCACTCAGTTTGCCTGTTTGCCTGCACCCGTAAGTTTTATTGCTATGTTGAATTTTCTAGGCACTGTGCAAGATTACCATGCCTCAAACATTTTATTACAAATGTGAATGTTTTCGTCAACTTGGAGAGTGTGATATCATGAAATCTGCTTGTTCAGCTAAGTGATGATTCTTGATAATTCTTGAAGATTCTTTCTGTCAAGCCCAGCAACCTGAGCTTGATCCCTGGGACCTACATGGTAGGAGAGGACTGACTCCAAAAGTTCACCTTTGACCTCCACATACACACTGTGGCATCACACACACATACATACACACACAAATAAATAAACAAACAAAAAGTCTTTAAAAAGAATCAAATAATTGCTCTGCTAAATTGCAGAGATTCACATTATTATGCAACAGATGTGTGGCCCTCTGTGATGGAGGATGAGGATTCAATATGCAAAATTATTTCAACACCAAATGTGATTGCTACAGATATTACCTACAATTAAGTTCTTGCCACATTCCATTGTTAATTCCTTGGTCATGTTTAGTCTATTTGAACAAGTAAGAAGCAGTGGCTGTAGATTTTGATGGATCCCTCTACTGTACAGTTCTAAAGAGATAAAGACAGAAAGTCTCTGATGCCGTTTGACTTATAATGGAATGGTGTCTCAATAAGCTCATCATAAGTTGAGAACACTGAAGCCCAAACTGCACTTAACAAAGTATAATTAGCCAACAGTGCACTGTAGAGGATGGCTTTTTGCTCACATGGTTCATAGGTTGTTGCAGGTTCTCTCATGGGTCCAGCCCATGAGGGACTGCAGGGAATGAGGGTTCTGACCGAGGTGGGGGTGAGTGGTGCAGAGTCAACACACAGACACCGGGAGTTGGGTGGAAGCAAGCACTAGTTGAGGTGCTGCAGACTCGTTTATTGCTGGGAAGGGCAGGCCTTATATATCTCTCCCCCTGCCCCCAGTGTCCCATAAGCTGGTGTGTCGCTCCCTGATAGATCTCCTCATCCAGGCCACTTGTGTCATCAGTCTCTAGGTCCTGGGGCAGATTATAGGTTGCCTCTTTTGCAGAAGCATGGCCTGTGCTCTCAAGGCAGAAAGTGTGCTCTCTAGTGCAGCCTGTGCTTAGGTCTGGCACTTCAACTCCTACATATCCATCCCTTTTTATTATAGAAAGGTCAGTGAGAGCAGAGGTTCTTTGCCTCGACATAGTTGATCCCACCTCAGAGGGCACCCAGCTTGAGGGATTGTGCCTGTCTTAGGTCGTCCTGACCATCAGGATCTTATCTGTCATTGACTACCAGCCCTCGAAGGGTGTGACCTCTGGCATGACCATGTGAGGGAGGAGGAGGGTAAGAAGTTATACAACTGCTTCTTGGATATCAGCAAGCCAAGTCTGCTGGACCTGGGGGCGGAGGGTTGAAGTCTGGATCCTTGAGTGTCTTGAGAACTGATACACCAAGTAATTTACTTGGCTTGTCTGTGGAAGCGTAGAACAAAACATTTTATGAGCAAGAAAAGAATTAAGACTATGACACCCAAGAATAAATAAGTAACAATCCATGAAGGGTCAAACAAAGCTTTGAAGTTTGACCAAAGTTTATTGAGGAACCCAGAGTTTATATCTAATATCTGAGCCTGTGTATAATTTAGGGAGATGATCTGGTCAGTGAACAAGGTGGAGTAGTTGAGAAACTTTTGGCTCTAGTGGCATGGATGCACTGTGAGAGTTTCATCCTGGTTGTAGTGAGGTTATCTACTTTGTAAGGTGTGAGACACAGGGCTTTGAACTGTGGGTCACAGGCCATTAGTGTCATTTGTTTGATGATGACCATCTCCTCCCTGAGGAGGTCTACCTGTTCTTGGATGACAGAATCAGCTTGGAAGAGATGTAGATTAATAAGAGTTTGAGTGTGTAAGGCTGAAGAGGTTTTGGATATGACCTCATTGAGTGTTTCCACAGTAGTGGAAGATTGAGTGATAGCAACAGCAGCAGTGGCGGTAGCCACTAAGGAAAGGATAATGGTGGTGACAATCGCCGCAGTAATACCAAAATTTCTCTTGATCCGAGGGAAGGGTTGGGGAGCCGTCTGTTCCATGAGGGTGATAATATGGAAGTGAGAAGCATTGGGAATGGGAACCCAGATTGCTGCAGGTTCGAGAACAAAGAGAACAAGAGAGGCAGGGAAAATCCAGCATGCCGAGAGAATGCAGTTAATGAGGGAGCAGTTAAGGGTATCCCCTGGGTCATTTGAGAAATTAGCAAGGAGCAGAGCAAATGGTGGTCGAACACAAACAGGCGAGGAGATCAAATGGGAATTAACAGAGACTTCATTAGGTGACCAAGTTGGGTCTGCAACACCTGAGGAACCCGTCTCTGAGTTATCGCCCATATATGTACCATTAAAGATGGCTCCACCTAATACAAAAAAGAGAGGATGCAAATCCAGGCAAGACACCAGCCTGCAGAGCTCCCTGGCCCCCCTGACTGTGTCTTTACACCTGTGGTCATGGTAGACATAGGAATAAGGTTTTATAGAGACAAGGAGTCTCCAGGCTGCCAGGGAGGAAGCCTGCGGGTGTCCATCGTAATCTGTAAAGAAGAGCATACCTCCAGGAGTGAGCGGGAGGTAGTGTTCCCATGGAATAGGAAAGTGCAATGTGGTGGGAAGTTTATGGGTGGGAGGGCACAGGGTCCATGGAGGATGCCTGACCCTTGGGGGGGAGGGGTGGTGGCCCCAGGGGACACAAAGGACACTGTAGTCTCAGAAGTGTCTTTTACTAAGGGAGGCCAGATTTCGAGGCCCCATAAGGAGCCCTGGCTCTGGCTTCCATGAAAGTTGCCTGTTGTGATGTTAAAGAGGGAGTGACAGCGAAAGGCATTAGGGGAGGAGGGGTTAAGGGCTGGGCTGAAGCAAAGAGATCCTACAAGGGACCATGTGCTGTTTATGGGAACAGATGCATGAACCAATTCCATGGTGGGGAGACCGAGGGATTCATTAGCAGTAAAGAGAACTGGGAAAGCAGTGACTGTTCGTCTACAGGGAGGATCAGAGGTGGTAAGGGGACCAATGCCCAGAGATCTGAAGCCTGGGGAGAAGCACAGCCAAAGAACAAAAGGGTGCCAAGGATAACAAAGCTGGAAAAGGATGTCATGGCTTATGAAACTCTCAGTTGGGCCCAGTCTCCAGATGGATTTCTGTAGCTGGTCAGATGTCTCTCAATGGCATCCAGATGGGGGCCATAGCACCTTGTGGAAAAATACAAGCATATCCTCATCCTTGTGTCAGGACAGGGGCTGGTTTCTGCCATAGAGATGAAATACGATCCCTCTATCTAGCTAGTGGCAGAGGCATAGCCCAAGGCAAGGAGGACCAATGTTTGTATGCTGGACTGAGACCCTGGTCATCAAACATGAGGAAATTAAGGTGGAACAAAGCCTCAGTAAGAGCCGGGTGAGGGTCATGTTTGGCCTCAGCCAAGGGGCTTTTAGCCAGGAGGGACTTAGGTGTCCCGTTGGTCCTTTCGACAATGCCTTGTCCTTGCAGGTTATAGGGGATACCAAAGGTATGTTTGATTCTCCAGGAGGGAACAACTTTATTGAATTCTTGAGAGGAATAAGCAGGCCAATTATCAGTCTTAAGTGCCCAGGGTATGCCCATGATTAACATGGTGGACTTTATAGCTTTAATGGCATGTATAGTCTTTTCCCCTGAGAGATCTAAAGCATAAGTTGGAGCAGGCAGAACATAGTTCCTTCCAGGGGTACTGGGGTGGTGGTGTCTCTGGTTGTTGTGGCTTTGAAAGTGGGGTCTGAGGTAGGGGTGAGGGGGCCCCTTCCTTGTCTGGATTGACCTCAAGGCTGGATTGACCCATATCAAGGTCAGCGGGGTTGAAGTAATGACAAGGTCTACACTGGCCTGATCCTGACAATGTTTATTGTGGGCTGAAATGACTTCTTCAGGGGAGGAAGATTTAAGGCTGGCAATGATGGCTAAAAGGATCAGGACAAACGAGGCAAGGGGGATGACTCCAGACCCTACTTCCTTTTTTCGGGCCAAGAAAAGGACCCGCATCCAGAGGTGAGGATCCCACATATTCTCAGGAGAGATCCAAGGGGCCAACTTAGTGGCCTCATCTCAGAAATTTTCAATATCTTTTGGTTTAACTTTCAGTCCCCAAGTTCTAAGGAATGATTTGAGCGTTGCTGTTTGTGGCTCCTTGCATTGTGGTGGTAGGTTGCCCATCATGGGAAGGTCCTGTGAAGGGAAACTCACCACAAAAGTAAAAGGCAAGGGTGACTACCAAGAGGGCACAAATGAAGCAAACAAGGACTGTGAGCCACTTTGACGTAAACCGCCCCGACATGAAGAGGTATATTGGATCCAAAAGTCTGGTGCTTAGTGAGGAACTTCTGAGGACCATGACACCCTCGGCTGTATGCTCACACGGTGTCTCCAGGACAGGCAACAGGATGACCCGAAGCCTGGGCTCTGAGTTTGGGGTGGATCAGCCCTTATGTGAACTCACTGGGATGAGCCAAGGAATAAAAGGTGTTGACGCAGGCTTTGGGACCACATGGCAGAGTGTGCCTTCCTGATTTAACAACAAATATGACAAACAGGGTAGAGGGGACAAAGGAGGGGGCCACTCGCTCACCCTCGAGCAGTCAAAGGGACAGACAAAACCAAGGGCCTACTCACCAAACGAACCAAAATTGGGGGCATCACCAACGCCGGGGGGCCGAGAACCCTGTTTGGGCACCAGCTGTTGCAAGTTCTCTTGCGGGTCCAGCCCACGAGGGACTGCAGGGAATGAGGGTTCTGGCTGAGGTGGGGGTGAGTGGCACAGAGTCAACTCACAGACACTGGGAGTCGGGTGGAAGCAGGCACTAGGCAAGGTGCTGCAGACTCGTTTATTGCTGGGAAGGGCAGGCCTTATATATCTCTCCCCCTGCCTCCAGTGTCCCATAAGCTGGTGTGTCACTCCCTGATAGATCCCCTTATCCAGGCCACTCGCATCATCAGTCTCCAGGTCCAGGGGCAGATTATAGGTTGCCTCTTTTGCAGAAGCATGGGCTGTGCTCTTAAGGTGGAATCTGTGCTCTCTAGTGTGGCCTGTGCTTAGGTCTGGCACTTCACTTCCTACAATAGGTGACTCAGTACCATGAGAGAGAGGCTATTATATCATCTAGGGCTCACCCAGGAAAAGATCAAAATTCAAACCAGGAAAATGCTCGCCCTGAATGCATATAGTATTTTTTTTGCACCATTGTGAAGGCAAAAAATGCCCTCCCTAAACAAAAAAGCCTAAGTCTAACCACTAAGTCTGGGAACATCTGTATAGCAATTATAGATAGGTCAAAATATCAATAGGCAAAATCTTCTGTATTTCTTTTAATTCTAAAACAATAAAAAACACATTTTAACATTCTAAATGTAGAACCATATCATCTCTCAACTAAGGAAGGACACCATTTGATTCACAACCCAAGCACATATAGCCTAGATTATTTAGAATTTGTAGTGATAATAGAAATCAGACTGTAATAATCTGATAGAAATACAGTATTTTGGGTCATCTGCAACAGTTACAGAACAGCAATGAAAGCATAACTGTTAGTTTAATTCTTTAGTCTGTGTTTGCCTAAAATCTTCATTCAAAATATGACTTATGAAGCTTACAAGATTTACCATGTTTGAGTTTCATGTATTAAATAAGATAATGTTCTTTTCTTTACAATTTAACCTTATTTACCAAACACTAGTAACGTACCTGTGAAAGACTTCTTTCTTCTTGTATCAGTTAACTTTTGCTGTGTAACGAACCATCCTGCAACTTAGTGACTTCAAAAAGCAATAATTTCTTTAGCTCATGAGTCTGTGGCTAGGCACTTTGGACTGAGCTGAGCTGGGCAGTTTTGCTGGTCTTGGTTGGATTCACTCAAAGTTCTGAGTGACACACTGAGACCAGTTAGTGTTGGGGATTCCACTGGGACAGCTCATTGCTCACCTGGAACTGCATCTACTAGCCTCTCATTTTCTAGGTGCTAGTCCTAGGTTCTCTCCCACTTGGTGGTGGAAGAGTTGGTAAGTGCTTATGTACACTCAAGGCTTGTGTCATGTTTACTAATGTCTCATTGACCAAAGCAAGTCACATGACTAAACCTAGATTATGGATGAATAAACCTACCTTTCTATGGGATAAACTGTTAGGTACTTTACAGGACTGTGGATGCAGGGAGGCGATAGATTTATGACTATTTGTACCATCTATTCATAACCTAAAAAAATGATGAGATGTCTCAGAGGGTAAATGCACTTGCCACCAAGCCTGATAACTTGAGCTCAATCTCTGGACCCACATGGTGGAAGGAGAGAACCAATTCATGCAAATTTCCCTCTGACCTCCACATACACATGGTTGCATACCTGTCTATACACACATACACACATATACACAAAATAAACTAAATGTAAAGTTTTGAAAAAATTTAAAAGATTACCATTGCATTGTTATGGAGCATTATTCAGCATAATGCATCACCAAACTGTCATTCATTTGTTCTAAAATTATTAGCTACCAGAATCTCTGGTTGGGTATAAATATTGAATTGTCTACTATTGATTTTTATTTATTTTTATTTTATGTGTATGTGTGTTGCCTGCATATATGTAAGTGTACCTGCATATACAAGGCCCACGGAGGCCAGAAGAGGGCATCAGATTCCCTGGAACTGGAGCTACAGATGACTGTTAGCTGCCATGTATGTGCTGGGAATTGAACCCAGGTCTTTTGCAAGAGCAGCCAGTGCTCTTAACCTGAGCCATCTCTCCAGCCCCTTGAACTGTCTTCTAATAAGTTTCTCTGAAATATAAATACAATATAATCTTTTACTGTTGTGCCAACTTAAAACAAGATAACAACTTCAAAATGACATACAGAAAGTGTTAGTATTATGAAAATTTTCTTTGCTTAAATAGTGCTTTCCTTAAATAATAAAATCCTGTTAGATTAAATAGCATTCAATTTATTAAACTTCACTTGTGTATATTGAATACATACCTGGTGTAGGGTCTGGGAATAAGATGGAAACTTAGGGTCTGGTCAGTGCTTGTAGACAAATTATTTAATCTTTTGAATGTTGAATTTCTTTTTAATTATAGGTAGTGCTAAGAAAAATATCTCCTTGCTGTATTTTAGCAGTAAATTATGGACTCTCTTTACAGGAATACATCTGTGGGAAAAAAATTAGGTAGCTTCTCGATTATTGGAAATTATTAGAAAAACTCCTAACTGGCTATGGTAGACGTCAGCTATCTCTTTCACTATATATCCTGTACTGATGTAGCTAAATTCTATTATAAATACAATGAAGGGCTGGAGAGATGGATCAGTGGTTAAGAGCACAGACTGCTCTTGCAGAGGACCCAGGTTCGATTCCCAGCACTCACATCATTGCTAACAACCATCAGTAACTCCAGTTTCAGGGGCTCCGACTCCCTCTAGCCTCCATGGGCATTGCATATACAGGTGCAGTTATATACATGCAAACAAAGCACTCATACATATAAAAATTTTTTAATACAATGAAGTAACAATTCTGAAGGTCATTTAATAAAATAATCCTTCTAAAGGCTTTATGAAACAATTAAATCCCAGCAGCTATCACGCCATGGTGGGTGTGATTAGAAAACTATCTTAAAGAAGAAGATAGATAAGCTGAGGTCTTGGTACATTTAGTGTTTCTGGTTTATCCCCGACCTCCACCCACCCCACTTTTATTTTTATGTGTTCTAATTCTCTGGAAAGACAATTCAGAGGAAATGTTTTACACAGTTCAGGTAATCAGTGTTCAATAGTGAGTGCAAATGAGTGAATTTGCGCAGGGCATGGGCTTGGCAGCTGTGTTCTCACTTGGTGGTAGAGATGCCACGTGTCCTGTTTGCTTCATTGGATAGTCTTGCTTTAAAAGAAAAAAAAACATTTGTTTTTAGAAGTACTCTGACACAATGATATTTTATTAAGATTAGGTGGAATACGGGGATACAGTATGGTCAAGGTAAACTTGTTTTGTTTTGGGTGGTACTGAGAACAAAACACAGCACCTTTCACCTGCTTTATCACTGAGCAACATTCCCAGCTCTTGCTTATTTTTAAGACAGGATCTGGCTTGGAATCCATCATCCTCCTGCCTCAAGAACTGGACTTCCAGGCACATACCACCACACCCTGTGATTCTAGTAGCTTTTACTGACGTGTGTGGCAGTGACAACTATTGAAATATGCATGTAAATTTTGCATATGCATATAATGTGAAGTCATATAGAATGCTGGGAAGGGAACAGGGTTTGATTAGGTCTTCCTTCCACATTCATACCGGAAGTTCATTTACAGAATAACACTGTGTAGATTGCAGTACTTGCAAATTACCATCTTGCAACTTAGGAAATGTTAAATGTAAAAATATTTGAATTTGCATGCCAACCCTTTGAGAAAAAGAATTCATAACGTCAAAGGCATAGTTCATTCAAAACGAGTCTTTCCTGTGCCCTATCTCTGGATCTCCCAGTCACCCATGGTGCTGCTGGCTACTTCCTCCTCCATGAAACTTTCCTCCTTTAACTTCCACCACTGACCCTTTCTGACTTCTACTTTCATTAGCATCCATATGTCTCCACACTTCACTTTTTTCATAACATTCATCCATCTTCAATCTTCTCTTCTACCCAGTCTATTCTCATCTACCACGAGGATGTCCACTGTGTCCACTGCTAACTCCCAAACCCAGACCCACAGTCTTGAGTTTTCTCCCAAGTAACATGCATGTTGTCTGGGGATCTCAAACTCGACAAATCTACAGTTGAATCCATTTTCTTTTCCTGATAATCTTCTCGTGTGTGTGTGTGTGTGTGTGTGTGTGTGTGTGTGTCTTTCTCAGTTGATGTTCTGATAATCTTCTCGTGTGTGTGTGTGTGTGTGTGTGTGTGTGTGTGTGTGTGTCTTTCTCAGTTGATGAGAAAGTTTTCAACATGAGTCTCTATATTTTAAATACCAGATTACTTTCCAGCCCCCATGCAGCTTTTCTCTGTTCCAGATCCCAAATAGGTGATAACAGTCACCAGCGGCCTGTACTTTGCATAGAGTGCAATGTCCTCTCATGGTCTCCCCAGTTAAGTCACTGTTTGGGGGGTGGTGGTGGTTCTATGAATGGATCCCAGGGCTTTATATATACCACGAAAGTGCTGCACCACTGAGCTGTATCACCAGCCCCAAAGATGATTTTAAACATATTTTATTAGGAGACAGAGTAGCTTCTGAAAATAGAGAATTAAATCACTCATTAAACATCTACTGAGATCCGACTCTGCAGGGAGCTAGGCGTACCACAGTGAGCACAAAGGGACGTTGGCTTGTCCTTGACTTCTGTTCTTGGGGCAGTGGGGTGTAGGGAGGGGGAGAAATAGACCAGAAACAAATAACCACACAAATACCTGCGAAATTCCAACTGTGACAAATGCTGGGAAGAAGAGGTCCACAGGGCAAGCCTTGAACAGAGTGATTTAATCCAGGCAGGAAGCTCATGAAGGCTTCCCTGAAGAATCTTATCTTGAACCAAATGTAGTAGATTGATTGCAAAAAGTATCCCAATTATTTCTGCCTCTTTAGAAGGTCATGTGGCCGCTCCCCTCAGAAGACTCTACTTCATGCCCTTTCTGTGGGGGTTGATTTTGTGACTGACTTTAGTCAATAGGCTGTGGAAGAAGTAACACTGAGTCAATGCTTAACTAAGGCTTTAGTAGGTTTTGCTGAGTCACTCCCTGAAAACTGACACTGTTCCATAAACAAGCTGGGTGAGGCTGCTGGATGATAAGGGGTATACAGGCGGTTGCCCCCACGTTGACAGCCATATAACCCTCAGACACCAGCCAGGCCACAGTTGCTCTGCTAAGTGAACAAGCCCAGCCGAGAGCAGTCCAGCCTGGTCTGGAGCATCTGAGTCATCTAGCTGCCCATAGGCCTGTAAGCAGTAATCGGTGTCTTGCTTCTTAAGAAACTGAGTTTTGCAGTGTTGGTTGGTGGATCAGATAGGAAGGGATTAACTAGTCATGTGCGAACCTGTGGGTGAGGAAAGGACATAGTGGGTTCCTGGGAGACCTGTGGATGGATCTTAAAACAGCTTGGGTCGAATGACTGTAAGTGGGATGTGGGTCAGATCCAAGCAGAGCCTTCTAGGACATGGCTTTTTCTTTTCTATGTGTGGTGCTGGGAATTGAATTTAGGGTTCTCAGACCTAGAATATGTAAAAGACTTGAGTCTTTTATTTTTTATTGTTGTGCTTCTGGGAGTCAAACCTACAGTCTCCTCCATGTTAGACAAGTACTTTGCTACTGATCGTGTTATACCCACCAGCCCAGACTCGGGCCTTTATTTGAAAAGCAATATGAGACTATCCAAGAATCTCAGTCAGAAAGAACACAGTTTTCAAACCTGTTGCAGCATGAAGTACAGATCTGATGGGGCCAGAAGAGAAACAGGAAGTGTTAGGAGACCACTGAAGTAATCAGTCAAGAGTCAAGACCTGTGCCTGGAGAAATGGCTAAGAGCACTGACTGCTCTTGCAGAGGACCCGAGTTCAATTCCCAGCACCCACATGGCGTCTATGAACTGTCCTTAACTCCAGCTCCAGGGGAATCCAAAGCCCTCTTCTGACCTCCACGACATTGCATGACATTGCATGACTCACATACATGCAGGCAATACATGTATACACAAAAAACAAAAATAATAAAGTGTTAAAAAAAAAGTCAAAACACAAGTCACCCACTAGGATGGTGACAGTCATAGGATCACAGACTTGTCCAGCTCTCGGGGGCTCCTCTGTTCACCTTGATGGCTTATGGGAACAGCAATCCCTGGAGATGTCCTGGAGATGTTCAGTGTAGACATTAGATATTGAGAATACAGCGATTTGGATGAATTCAAAAGGTAGGAAGTAAGATCATAGGCGCTGGTAATTTATAAGCTATTAGGTAATTAATACGATATTGGCTTGCTTTCTTGGTGGATGATATCAATTGTTAAACTAGAGAATAA
>NW_008336953.1:1657676-1658455 GCF_000622305.1 Nannospalax galili
TATGTGAATTTTTTTTAAAAAAAGATTTTTAAAAATAATTTATTTTTATTTACTTTTTAATTTTATGTGTATGCACATATTGCCTGCATGTGTGTATGTGCACCTGTGGCATGCAATGCCCTTGGAGGACAGAAGAGGCCATTGGATCCCCTAGAACTGGAGTTATGGACAGTTGTTAGCTACCATATAGGTGCTGGGATTCAAACCTGGGTCCTCTGCAAGAGCAGCCAGAGCTCTTAACCACTGAGTCATCTCTCCAGCCCCAAATCAGTGTATTTTCAGATTGTACTATAAGAATGTTTGATTTAAAGGGATGAAGAGATGGCTCAGTGATTTAAAACGCTGGCTGCTCTTGCAGAAGACTGGGATTTGGTTCCCAGTACCTTCCTTGGGTGGCTCACAACCACCTTTAGCTCCAGTTCCAAGGGGATCTAATGTCCTCTCTGGCTTCTAAGGACACCCACAGTCACGTGCACATACCCACCCACAGACACACATACATACACATAATTAAAAATTTATTGGGTAAAAAGAAGGCATGAGTGGAAAAAGATTAAGAAGTTCCAGTCTAGAGATGGAGGGGACGCAGCAAGCTATTCCAGGAGTAGAAAAATGTGGCTAATTTGGATGAACACATAATGAAAAGAAGCAACAGAAAATAAATCCTGCCAGAAAAGTTTACAAGTGATCCTTCAAAGGAAGGAAAGGTAGATTTGGTTGGGTAATAGATCAGGTAGGAGGAAAGGGTAGCTGTCTTGTTTGCTTTTTATCTTTTTGTT
>NW_008336953.1:1658563-1662561 GCF_000622305.1 Nannospalax galili
TTAGGTTCATTATGATCAAAGGAAATCTTAACCAAGAAGATATTACAGTATGAATATGTATGCACCAAAGTCTAGCTTACCCAACTTCATAAAAATAGTACTACAGGACTTTAAGACACAGATTAATCCCAACTCACAAATAGTAAGGGACTTCAATACCCCACTGTCTCCATTAGAAAGGTCAAATGAACAAATAATAATAGAGAAACACCTGGATTAAACAATACCATACGTCAAATGAACCTAACAGACACCTACCAAATATTCCACTTAAGCACCAAAGAATAGACTTTCTATTCAGCACCCGATGGAACTTTCTCCAAAATCGACCACACGTGGGGGCAAAAAACAAGTCTCAACAAATGCAAAAAAACTGAAATAATTCCATGCATTCTATCAGACCACAACACAATAAAGCTTAAGATCAATACCAGAGGAGCTGGAGAGATGGCTCAGCGATTAAGAGCACTGAGCGCTCTTGCAGAGGACCCGAGTTCAATTCCCAGCACCCACATGGCGTCTATGAACTGTCCTTAACTCCAGCTCCAGGGGAATCCAAAGCCCTCTTCTGACCTCCACGACATTGCATGACATTGCATGACTCACATACATGCAGGCAATACATGTATACACAAAAAACAAAAATAATAAAGTGTTAAAAAAAAAGTCAAAACACAAGTCACCCACTAGGATGGTGACAGTCATAGGATCACAGACTTGTCCAGCTCTCGGGGGCTCCTCTGTTCACCTTGATGGCTTATGGGAACAGCAATCCCTGGAGATGTCCTGGAGATGTTCAGTGTAGACATTAGATATTGAGAATACAGCGATTTGGATGAATTCAAAAGGTAGGAAGTAAGATCATAGGCGCTGGTAATTTATAAGCTATTAGGTAATTAATACGATATTGGCTTGCTTTCTTGGTGGATGATATCAATTGTTAAACTAGAGAATAATGGAAAGAGCCTAGTTTGGAGAGAAAGACGATGAGTTTGGACTGAGGTATGTTGACTGTATAACATCTTTGAGACTCCCAATATGTCCATGTAACAGTTGGGTGTGGGGCTGGAGCTCAGAGGAGATGGCTGACTGGAAGCCCATGTCCTTCAGTCTCCTGTGAATATGGCACCTGAAGGCTTGAAAATATTTCCAGGTTTTAGGTTAGTCGTTCCAAGTTGCCCGAGGCCCCAGAGATGGTTGTGGAGTCCGTGGGACTTTGTGCCCACCGACTATTTCCAAATGTGAGACTTATAGGTCATCTCTTCTTTCTGATGAACAAGTAGACATCCCTCTTTGCAAATTATTCAATCTTGAGGAAATAATGAAAATAGGTGCCTTATGTGGTGTGGTGGCATATGTTTTTGATCTCAGCACTGGGGGATAGGAGGTAGAGGCAGGAGGATCTTGAGCGCCAGCCTAGCCTGGATTACACAGTGGGAATTTATCTCAAAAATGCTCCAAACAATAACACAAACAAATGTATAAATAAATACATGTTTTTCTCTCTTTGGTGACCAAAGTGGTGATTTTTATGTTTTTTCTTTATAACAAATAAAAACTCAGAAATTATTTTTTCTTTAGCTTAAATCTCCAATCCAATGTCTAACAGGCCCTGAGTTCCACATCTTTTAAACATGTCTTATTCTTTTATAACTTAAAAAAATATATTTTATTATTTTTTATTTTATGTGTATGTGTGTATTGCTTGCATGTAGGTATGTGCACCTGTGGCATGCAATCCCCTTGGAGGACAGAAGAGGCCATTGGATCCCCTAGAACTGGAGTTATGGACAGTTGTTAGCTGCCATGTGGGTGTTGGGATTCGAACCCAGGTCTTCTGCAAGAATAACCAGTGTTCTTAACTACTGAGCCATCTCACCAGCCCTGTCTTTTATAACTTTTACTTTGTCTTTCTTTTTTAAAAATGTACTTAATTTTATCATTTTGTGTTTGTGTGTGTGTGTGTGTGTGTGTGTGTGTGTGTGTGTGTTGGGGGGGGGTGGTATGTATGCTACATGTACAGTAGAGGTCGGGGAACAGCTTTGTGGAGTCTGTTCTTTATGTGGATTCCAGGGATCAAACTCAGGTCTTCAGGCTTGTGTGCAGGCAAGCATCTTTACCTACTGAGCCATCTTGCTAGCCCTTCTAAAGTCCCTTCATTTGTCTCTTTCCTCTTGCTTGATTTTCCCACAATCCATTCATTAAACAGCTACTGGAGTGCTTTCTCTAAAATGCCAACCTAAACATATCACTTCCCTGAATAGGCCCAGGATAAAGTAGACATCTTGAGGACAGCTTTCAAACCCTCTCTGGATCATGGCTATGGCTTTTCTAGCCTGCCTGACTACTGTTACCTAAATACATGGGTGTTTTATACCTACTCCTGTTTTAGACAGCTGCTTTCAGTTCTTTGACTTACAAGGATGCTTTTAAACAGATTTTTAGTCAGAAAAGCACACAAAACAGCCTGCACTTGCTTTTATGATTGGCCAAATGAAAGCAATACGTAATGGCTCTTAACAGGCCTAAAAGCATTACTAGAAAGGTTATGTTCAATAACAGCCATGTCACTTGGGCTCATGTAACTGTAGATGAAATTGACAGTAGATGAATTGTTTTCAATATCTGTGGGTAAGTGAAGTTTCTCTAGGATCCCATTTACTTCATACTTATAAAACTAGCACATATGTCTGGTTCTTTCTGTACTTACTGCCTGTCCCATTTTAAATAGTATGTTAATCAACTTTTTCGTCACTGTGACAAAATACTCAAGAAGATCAGCTTAATGGAGGAATGGCTTATTTTGGCTCAAGGGTTTGGAGGTTTCAGTGTGTGGCCACCTGACACCATCGTTTATGGACCTGTGGAGAGGCAGAAGATGGTGATCAGGTGAGGGGAAAGGGAAAGAGGGGGAGGGAGGGAAGGGCGGAGGGAGGGAGAAAAAGAGGGAGACAAAACAGACCCTTCAAAGCCACCCCTTCAGTGATCTGCTTCACCTAATTAGACCCCACCTCCTAACATTCCCACTACCTCCTAATAGGCCCTTAAAATATAAATCAACAATGGATTAATCCACTGATGAGGTTAGAACACTCATGATCCAATCATGCCCCTAGGCTCCACTGCTGAACACTGGGGACCAAGGCGCTGGGGGCCAAGACTGCCATATGAGAATTTTTAGGGGGGCACTTTAGATGTAGAGCATAATAAATTGTAAACCCAGCACCTATTTTGTGGTACTGTAGTTCTCTAAAAATACTTAAATTCTACTCTGTGGTGCTTGATTCTTGGCTATTACCAGCAATCTTATTCCATTCATCCTATGAAGTGAAGAAAATATTTTGTGTGAATGGCTATCATCTAATTTTCTTAGAATTTTTCTTTCTCTTGAAAGGAGGTATTTTTTTTTTACTTTGTAAATTTTCAAGATTATTTTATCATTGTTTATGTTGTGCTCCAAATACTTTAAAAATAGTTGATCAAAACAGCTTACATGCATATATGAAATTCTCAATCAATTTTTTTAAAGTTAAAAAAAATAATTAGATGAGATGGGGCATGTTCAGGGTGGTATGGCTGTAGACTTTTTTTTTTAACTTTTTTTTTTGGTCTTTTTGAGACAGGGTCTCCCTGTAGCCCCAGCTGTCCTGGAACTCACTATATAGACCAGGTTGGCCTTGAACTCACAGAGCTCCACCTGCCTCTGCCTCCCAAGTGCTGGGACTATAGGCGTGCACCACCACGCCCGGCCCACCTTTTTAAAAAAAAAAATTATTTTTTTATGTGTATGAGTGTTATGCCTACATGTAGGTAAGTGCACCCCTGTTGTGCAATGCCCATGGAGGACAGAAGAGGCTGTCGGGTCCCCTGGAACTGGGGTTACAGACAGTTGTTAGCTGCCATATGGGGGCTGGGATTCGAACCCAGGTCTTCTGCAAGAACAACCAGTGTTCTTAACCACTGACCCATCTCTCCAGCCCCCAGTGTGCAGAATTTTA
>NW_008336953.1:1663319-1694831 GCF_000622305.1 Nannospalax galili
CAACTGTGGGCTTCTGTAAAATCCAAAACAAATACTGTCTTATTTCAAAGGGAAGAATTGGGCACACCTAAGCAAAACCAAAGTCCAGCAAAGTAGCTCAAGGCTGGACATCTGGGATTCACTCATGATCTTCTGGGCTCCAAAGGGTTCTGGCAGCTCCACTTCTCTGACTCTGCCATCCACAGCACACACAGCTTGTCTCACAGATCCAGGTCAGCTCCATTCCACACCTGCTGTCCTTGGTGGTTGTCCCAGGGTCCTGGCATCTCAAAAACCTTGGGTCTCCACTGAAACTGAGGCTACACCTTCACCAATGTCCTCTTCTTGCCTCTGGGGTGCCAAGCCTCAGATTGCCTCCATGACCCCTTCAATCCTGGGGTCTTCATTGCAACTGGAACTGCACTATCACCTATGGCCTTTCCTAGCTTCTCAGAGTGCCAAGCCTCAGCTGCTCTCTGTGACCCCTTCATGCTTTCAACACCAGAACCATGCAGGAGACTCTTACACATTACCAAGTCCTGCTTCTAGCTTAAGATGGAGGCTCAGGTCCCCTCTGTGTGCTGACCCTGAGGAAATACTTCCCAGGAGATTTCACCCCATGAAAGTGTAAGTGTTACAGCTGATTTTTCAGCCCCAGCTAACCAGCATCAATTGTTCCAGTTACTTCAGGTTCTGCTCTGTTCTTAATCACAGCTGATTCTTCAGCCCCAGCTGACCAGAATCCACAGATTCTCAATCCAAAATCTCACATCAACACCCCTGATAGTCTCTGCTTCCCTTTGAAGCTTCACAAGCCAGGCCTCCATTGTCCACAGCTCTTTCAACGTAACTTTTCCAAGCTCCACAGCAACAAACTCTGAGCACTGAACTTTCCAGCCCAAAGTTCAGAACGCTTCCACAATCCTCCTAAAAATACCAAGGTCAGTTCTGTCACAGCAATACCCCACTCCTGGTACCAATTTCTGTTCTAGTTTGTTTCTTCATTGCTGTGACAAAATACTCTGAACAACACCAACTTGGGGAGGAAAGGGTTTACTTAGCTTACATCTCCTGGGTCACAGTTTATCAGGGAGCCCAGGGCAGGAACCAGCAGGCAGGAGCTAGAGCACAGGCCATGGAGGAATGCTGCTTACTGGCTTGTTCCCTTGGCCCCTGCTCAGCCCACTTTCTTATGCAACACAGGCCCACCTGCCCAGGGATGGTATTACCCACAGTGGGCTGGGCCCTCCCACATGACTCAACAATCAAGAAGGTGCCCCAAGGACATGGCCACAGGCCAGTCCAATGAAGGCAGTTCCCCATTTGAGGCTCCCTCAACCCAGGTGTGTCAAGTTGACACTAAAGCTATCTAGCACAGGCATCTTCCTCTATTACCCTCCACCTTATTTGTTGACTTATTTATTTAGTGTGTGCACAGTGTGTGTGTGTGTGTGTGTGTGTGTGTGTGTGTGTGTGTGTGGTGTGTATGTGTATATGTGCATGCCACTGTGAGCAGGTGCATCTTGGGCCAAGGTCTCTGTTGTTCTCCTCTTTGCATGGCAGGCTAGTTAGCCCAAAAGCTTCCTGGATTCCCCTATCTTTGTCTCTCGTTTTACTGTAGGAGTGCTGGGATTGCAGATGCTTATACTATGTGTCTGGCTTATTTATTTATTTTTTAATTTGTGTGTGTGTGTGTGTGTGTGTGTGTGTGTGTGTGTGTGTCTGTGTGAGTGCATGCCATGAATATATTGGTATATTCTGAGACCAGAAGAGGATAATGAATTCCCTGAAGCTGGAGTTACAGGTGGTTGTGAGTTACCCTATGTGGGTGTTGGGAACCAAACTCTGGTCCTTTGGAAGAATAGCAAGCACTCTTAACCACTGAGCCATCTCTCCAGCCCCAATGCTGGTTTCTTTTTGTGGGTTCTGAGGATTTGAACTTAGGATCTCACACTTTCATGGCAAGTGATTTTACCTACCAAGCTTTTTCCCCAATGCCTCTACCTTAATATTTTTTGGGGGGGAGGTATTGAAACACAGTCTCCCTGTAGCCCCAGCTAACCTGGAACTTGCTATATAAACCAGGCTGGCCTCTGTCTCACAGAGATCTGCATGCATCTGTCTCCCAAGTGCTGGGTTTAAAGGTGTGCACCATCATGCCTGGCTTATCTACCAAATATACAACAATTTAATATGTTATTATATATATTATATATGATATCATGTAATATATACTATATGTTACATATAATATTACATATTATTATATTATAATAATATATAAATTACAATTATATAGTTTTTTTAATGTGTATGAGTGTATTGCCTACATGCAGTAAGTGCAATGTCCATGGAGGTCAGAAAGTGTCAGATTCCAGGTCCTCTGCAAGAGCAGCCGGTATTCTTAGCTGCTGAGCCAGTTCTCTAGCTCATTCACCTTAGTTTTTGAGACAGGGTCTCTCACCCAACGTGGAGCTCATCTGACTGGTTAGACACCAGCTAACCCTGGAGGATCATTCCGTGTCTGCCTCCCAGTACTGAGGGTACAGTTTTCTGTAGCTATGGCAGGCCCAGCTTTTTGTGTGTGCTGGGAATGTGAACTTGGGTCTTCATACTTGCACAGCAAGAACTTTTCATACTGAGCTATCTCACCAGCTCCCCATTTAGTAATTTCCAAAAACTTTGGCCACAGCTAATAAAAAATAACAGCATAACATCTGACATGGCTTTTCTAAAGGAGATGGGATTTTTGTACATACAATCCACATCCATCTTAAAAACCTGGTAATTTCGTTGCAGATGGGTCAGTAGTGTTTATATGGAATCAGTAGCCTGGGGAACATTTTTAAGTTTAAAAAAACCCTCAGAAATTCTTGTTGTTATGAGTATGAAATCTGAAGTATGCACCTGACAATGTTTATTTAAAATTCTTGGCTCTTCTTCCTTACACTTAACTCTTGAGATGTTCTCTTCCTGTTGGTGCATTGCATTCATTAGGCTGGCCATCTGTCATAATTCAAATCCAGTCTGATTTGCTGTAGAAGACTCAAAGCATCATAAGCCAGCCGCACTCTGATGAGCTGAAAGGCCTGTACTTTATGGACGATAGCTTGGAATGTTCTGGGCGTGCAGCATGTAAACCAACAGCTGCTCTTCCATTCCTCCAACCCTGCTGCATCACATTTCCTTGAACAAACCTGGCAACATCAAGTTCGTTGACAGAGTCCTACAATGTTTCTGTCTTAATTATATATAATGTCTTATTTCACGACTTCATACATTCAAAACTTTATTTCATTTTATTTAGTGTGTCTGCCTATGTGTGTATGTGTGCGAAAGTGTGCTTGCTGCAGTATGCATTTGGAGATCAGAGGACACCATACACATAGTCCTCCATTCTGGTTTTTACTGCATTTCCCACAAGAACTTCTTGTGTGATGTGGTTCATCCTCAGCAGCCCATTTGCTCCAATAGATATCCCTTTGTCAGAGTCCTTTCTCTCCTCCACCATCTGGGTCCCAGGGATTGAACTCAGGTCATTAGGTTTGGAAGCAAGCACCTTCACACAGTGAGCCATCTCTACAGTCCTACTTTGTATATAATTATGTGGACACATACAGTTCTCAACTTACGAGGGTGTGTGCTATGATTTTTCAACTTTAAGATGTAGTGAAAGTGATACACATTCTGTAGAAATTGCACTGTGAATTTTAATCATTGGGACTAGTGGTACACATATAATCTTCTCTTGAGGTCCGGTAGCAGTTGGCTACATTTTCCTATCAGCCATGTGGTCATGAGCAGAAACAACTCTCTCTGTGGTGTAGTTTGTTGCTTTCTGGATACAAGTTTCCATAAGTTACACAAGACGGCCAACAATTTATTATTATAAAGTAAATTGTGTGCTTTGTGATTTTGCCCAAGTGTTGGTTTGTGTGTCCTGGGCAGGTTTAAGGTGGGTTGGACTAAGCTATGATGTCCCACATGGTAAGTGATTTCAATGCACTTTCATCTTACGATATTGTAAGTGGATGATGAGGTCATCAGGCTGTAACTCCATCATAAGTTGAAGGGTATCTGATTTTTCCCTCTCATTTTTTTGATTTCTTACAAATCTCTAATCTATACTTTTATTCAGTGTTAGAGTCTGAATGTGTCTCCTCTAAACTTCAGGTGTTGAAACTTAATGATCCAAATGATGCAAACAGAGTGGGGATTTTAGGGGGTGAGTAGATCTTGAGGACCCCTTTTCTTGTCCGTGGAATTGATGTCCTGTTAAGAGGTGCTGCCTATGTGGCAGATTTGGTACTCACCCTGCTGTCCTCCACCATGTGAGGATGCGGTGCTGCCTCCTGCAGACGTGATAACAAGGCTTCTGCTGTAGTTAGGGTGTTGAAGATTTGACACTCCACTCCCACACCCCCAGGTCTTATAAAAGACATTTGGGAGTTTGCCCTTGAGGGCATTGTGGGCTCTTGCTGTCTTTTTGCTTCCTGGTCAGGAGTTGAGCAGCTTTCCTCTGCCCCACCCTGAGCTGCCTCAGCACAAACACAAAAGCAAGGGGACAACTGATGAGTGATGGAAACTTCCTGTCTTTGTTTCTTCATTGCTGTGACAAAACACTCTGACCACTACCAACTTGGGGAGGAAAGGGCTTATTTATCTTACATCGCCCGGGTTACAGTTCATCAGGGAGCCCAAGGTAGGAACTCAGGGCAGGAACCTGGAGGCGGGGTCTGGAGCACAGGCCATGGAGGAACTCTGCTTATTGGCTTGCTCCCCTGACCCCCTACTCCGAGGTCCTGTTACACCTATTATATTTACATGTAAGTTATGCAATTGAGCAGCAGCATCTCCAACTGTAAGAGTTGACATAAGGAAAAGAGCAAGAACAAAGTTCTTCAAATGTTCTGGTGTCTCTCTCAGTACTTTCTATCTTATAAAATCAGTAAAAGGCATGTCCTCTGGGCCCTCCCATTGTGGAGGATTTGGTTTTGCACTGCGAATCTACTTGAGCATGCCAATTTGCCTGAGCCTTACAATCCCTTCATCAACACTAAGCCAAGGGATATAAATACCTCAGCCAACCAATCAAATAAGCTTTTAACACCCTTTTTAACTGCATGAGCTTCCATATTAAACCTAGAATCTCCAGTCAGGGGGCCCATGTCAATAAACTCAGCCTGATCCAATTTTTATGTTTCTTCCACCATTATCCCATACCCTTAAAATCCATTCCCAGACATATTCCTTAGACTTCTGCTTGATGCCCTTAAGTCAGCAGGCTAAGAAAGGAATAACAGTATTAGGAGGGGTGATTGACTGAGGCTACCAGGGGGAAATTGGACTTGTTCTCCACAATGGCGGTAATAAAGATTATATCTGGAAGGCAGGAAATTTCTTAGGGCATCTTTTGGCGTTACCATGTCCTGTGATTAAGGTCAATGGGAAACTGCAACAACCCAGTCCAGACAGAACAAGAAATGGCCCAGACCCTTCAGGGATGAAAGTATGGGTCACTCCTCTAGGGAAAGAGCCAAGACCTGCAGAGGTGCTTGCTGATGGTGGAGGAAATACAGAATGGGTAGTAGAGGAAGGTAGTTACAAATACCAACTTAGGCCACGTGACTAGTTGCAGAAACGTGGATTGTAATTGACATGAGTATTCTTGTCCTATTTGGTTAAGAATAGGCTTGTGCATGCATACACATATGTTAAGCAGGTACTTGTGGGCTTTGAATGTGCAATTGAGATAAGTGTTAAGTGGTTAAGTATTGTGAACCTATATGATCATATTGGGTTATGAGTTATCTGTCACAGTTGAAGTGGTGGAAGTTTAGAAATCTTACCAACCTAAACAGCTCCTGACTTATAAATAGCAGACAGAAATTATGACCTCAACATTGTTTTCATTTGAAAACTAAGCATGACGTAGAGAGATGCTATTGGGTGTCAAGTTGACAAGGGGTGGACTTGTGATGGTTAATCCTGGGTGTCAACTTAACTGAATCTGGGATTAACTGAAATGAGAGAGATCTTGTTACTTGGATCATCTGAAGCTGGAAGACACACCCTAAATATGGGTGTTACCTTCTGATGGCAGCCCATATGAAAGGCCACGGCAGAGGAGAACGCCAGGCTTCTTGCTGCTTGCTTTCTCTCTTGCTGGTGAGTTTGTCTTGCTGCTGGACTGAAGACTAGCTGATCTTTTGGAATTCATCAGACCTTTAGTGCCAGATTGGGACTACTGAGACATCCAGCCTTGTGGACTGAGCGACTACGGATTCTCAGCCTCTCCAGTGTGGTGCAGCCATTGTTGGACTACTCGGACTCTATCCTGTGAGCTAAGCTGATAAATCCCTATACATATATATTCATTCTACCGGTTCTGTTTCCTTGGAGAACGCTGACTAATACACTTCCAAACTGGGGGAGCAAAGTAAACCGTTCACTTTAGAGACAATTAATCTGTTTTTGTGACAGAAAGCTAACCCTGTACTACCTTGAACAGAGAGTGGCTCTCACCAGACACTTCTGATGGAAACAAGACCATGCACTCAGTAAATGGTCATCCCACCCATGTCATGAGAAGGTCCATCATCAAAGAAAAATGTTTCCAGTCTAGAAACTTGACCTTTCTCCCACCAGTAGAGAAGGAATCTTTCACAGTTTAGATTGGCATGATTCTAGATATTTGGAAGACTATGAGTTACATGTTATTATTGCTGTTATGGCCTGTAATCAAAACCAGCTTTGTTAAGCCACTGTTTGATTTAGATCTGAAATCAGGGTGGCTTAAGGGGCACATGGAGCTGTATGCCACACAAAGAAAGCTCTAACTTCCAGCTTCTGCAGTGCTCACCATATTTGCTATTTTTGATCACCTGCAATAGCAGAATGTTAGTACTCTAATGCGGGAGGTTAACATGACCTTTACAGGACATGGATATGGCACAGTCAGTAAAGGTGCTTGCTGCCAAGCCTGACCACTTGAATTTGATCCCTGAAAGCTATGTGGTGGAAGGTGAGAACCAACTCCTGAAAGTTGCTCTCTGACCTCTAACGTGCATATAGATACATAGATACCGACTGATTTTAGATCTTGTTTTCATTATTTTTCAATTACTTTTATAAAATTCAAGAGACACAGAGATATTGCAATATTAATGAACTCCCAAATTATATGCTTATAAATCCTTAAGTAGGCAGGCATTAAGAATCTTTCAGGGTTAAGGATGTAGCTCAGTGGCAGAGCATTTGTCTAGCATATCCAAGGCCCCTGGTTCCACCCTCAGTACCCACCCCATACACACACACACACACACACACACACACACACACACACACACACACACTATCTCTGGCTTCTTGGGCGTTCCCTCTGACTTTTTCAGAAGTGCAAAAAACAAAACAAACAAATAGAATAGCTCAAAAAAGGATGTGTTCCATTTCTTGATTTTTAGGAGTTAACTTGATTTTTGAGTTATCTGTCACAGCTGAAGTGGTGGAAGTTTAGAAATCTTACCAGCATAAACAGCTCCTGACTTATAAATAGCAGACAGTTAGAAATGTTTACCCCTGATCTCAACTGCCCGAACCTCAGTTATTCCCAGGGAAGTTGCCTTCGTGGAAGACAGGAAGAACATTTTGAGTTTCTCTGGATTCAGAAAAGGCAGAAAGGAAGGTATTTTGCAAAACAGACGCAGAAATCTGACTTCACGGATTTGATCTGTCTGGGTGCTCTGATACCGCTCAAACTAAAAACTTGCCTTTTTGAAAATTTTATTTTGCCGCACCTATTTTCCTTTTCTACTGGTTCATCAAAAGTGCTGAGACTTCTCTCTCTTCTGTCTCTGTCCCTGTCTCTCAGATATTATTTAAAATGCAAATGACTTTAAAGTAAATAAGGTTTGTTAATCATTCACATCTCAGTCTAAACTGGCGCAATATGGTTGCTTTTCTTAAAGTGTCTAAAAGAAATAAAGAAGCCTAAGTTTAATATGGTTACGGAAGAATACATATGTATTGTTTTGGTGCTAGAGATTGAACTCAGGGTTTCCCTCACCCATGCTAAGCATGTGCTCGACCCCTGAACCACCCCTCACCCATGGCTGTAGAACCATTCTGAAGTCCAGAGCAATTCTGAGGAGGGGCCTGAGGAACAGCAGCCACGCTTTTACAGTGGCAGAGGGGAGGGGAGAAAAGGTTACAGGCACCTGAGGCTCCAAAGTTGAAAGACCTAGTCTAGGTGCTGAGACTAACCCACCTCCTTTGGTGATTAGTCCCTATCTGGCCACCTCTTAAGGCTTTCAGCTTAGTATAGGAGGGGAAAAAAAGGTCCATTCAAGTGTTGAATTCTTTCCCTTCATGCAGGTGAAATCCTTTGCAGTCCCTTATTTCAGACTGGAAGAGACAAAGAGTAATTCTCACCTTGGTGCAGAGGTTTCCTATTTTTTATTTTGTGGTGACACTGGATAATTTTTCATGAGCATCTGCTGTGCCTTACAGTCTTTTAGATTATTAGAAGGGCAAGTCTCATTAAATCCCCAAGAGAAGTTCTTGAATTTCTAAGCAAATTTGTGGCAGACCTCAATGTAGAAATTATCTTGCTGGGTCTGTACCATTAATAAACACTGCGCATGAAAAAGCAGAAAGGAAGCAATAACAATGGACAGGAGTAAGCTAGTTTTTCACCAGTGTCATTCATTTAAAGTGCTGTGCTTCTATGCCTTTTATTTTATTTTTTTTTGCTAAATTTTCTAACCTAAGATTGTGCATAATGCCTGCTCAGCATTGTGTACCTTGCATTATTCATAGGCACCCCTTTATTCATAGATGTTCCCTTTATTCACAGGTATCCCCCTCTTTTGACTTTTTGAGAAAGGGTGTCCCTGTAGCCATAGCTGGCCTGGAACTCACTATGTAGACCAGGCTGGCCTTGGTCTCACAGAGATCTGCCTGCTTCTGCCTCTTGTGTGCTGGGATTAAAGGTGTGCCACCACATCTGGCTTATAGGTATCCCTTTTTTTCATAAGCACCTCTTCTTATTCATGGGCACCCCCTTTTATTCATAGTCCCCCCTTTCATCTACAGGCACCCCTTTTATCCCTTCTATCCACAGGCCCCCTTTTATCCACAGGTACCCCTTTCTATCCACAGGTCCCCTTTTATTCACAGGTACCCCCTTCTATCCACAGGCCCCCTTTTATCCACAGGTACCCCCTTCTATGCACAGTCCTCCCTTTCTACCCATAGGCGCCCCCTTTACCCACAGGCACCCTCTGTAAATTCTCATGGTGGCTATATTGTATCATCAGCTCCTTTGCTTTTCTCTTGTGCTTTCCTCAAAGCTTCTCATTGTTCTGGGGAAGAGAGTTCATGGTGGGCAGTGAGGTTCCCATTCCTCTTACAACTTCCTTCCCCTTCAGAAGGAGGCGGATCTGTGGGTGAAGGGCTCAGCTCTGCCAGGTTTTGAATCCCATGGCCTGTCTGGTGTGGTCCTACACCAATTTACTTGAAATAATTAGAATGCAGTTTCATCTAACAGGTGAAAATGAAATCAAATCTAACTTTGCATTCATTACCCAGAACTCTGAGGGATGGGACAATGTCACAGGTTTTAAATTCCAACATATTTTTCTTGTTTGGCCTCTTTCTGATGGATTTGCTTGGGATTGGTAAATCGACTATCCAAGGTTCTTGGTAACCCTTGACACTCATAGGACCAATCAAAAGGTAAACCATCACAGTGGTCAAGTTTGGGGGTAATTTGTGTTCACCAAGTACATAAGGGCATTTGAGAATCCTTCACTGATGTGTGAATATTTTCATATTTAGATGCATTTAATACTGAATAATATAAGGTAGGGTTTGAGAACATCCAAAACCTTAAGGAGGGGTGTCTTTCAGCTCCCTGTAGGCTTATGTGATATTCAGCTTCATAGCTGTTGTCCAAGTCTCAGAGAATTCTACCAGGTACACAGAGGGGGAAAACAGTGGATTCAGATGACCCAGGCATCTGAAGGCACTTCGCCCAAGTTCCTGACTTCTGTGTCTGACCTATTTGGATGTGTTTCCTCATTGATTTTCCTTAATTAATGACTTAAAAGACTTCCATTGACAGGATCATCTTATATCAGCTCCTTTATTCACTGTCCATCAACTTCGGAGCTACAGAGAGAGCAGTAGTTGCCTGTTAAAGCAAGGTGGTTTCTGCTGTAGAATTCCAAACTACAGGGTGGGCTCACTGGGGCTCAGCTCTATCACACAGGCCACTCAAGACTGACTCCATAATTCCTCTGAGCCTTGGTTTCCTGATCTATACATTGGGAAAGAGATTTGCTTCATGGAGCTGTGATGAAGGTGACTTGGGATGAAACATGGAAAGGGTCTGCCTGTCACACTTTATGTCACCATGAAGACACCCCATAGATAACAACTTCCTTTCCTGTACATAGCAGGCTACTGGATGTGATCAAGTTCTGTTAGATGCAAAGCTGACACCCTACTGATACCTGTATTTCCTAAGGGTGGACCTCCTGCCTTTGTGCTCAGAACAAAAATCCTTTAAGTTGCAGTTTTCAAACTAGCAAAACCCCCTTTGCAGCCTTCCCTCCCATTCCCACTCTCTCTTTCAGCCCCTTGCTCTCTGCAAATTCTGCCACCTCTCCACAGCAAAGTGAATTCAGAGTGGTCTCACTGCTTCCAGAGACATAAGAGGAAAAAAAACCTATCAAAGGGAAGAACACATATAACACGTTTAAAGCATGACAATAAATTACACAATGTCATCTCAAATCTTGCTGTAGGGAAAGGTTGACAGGAAACGTTTGAAGAAACATGAAACAGATCTTAAAGATGGACGATTTTTCACAGCGAAATGCAATTTTTTTCAAGCTTCAAAGCCGGGGTTCCTTTTGTCATCTGCTTGATAGGTTATTTTTGACAGGATTTAACTTATTAAATCCTTCCACTGCCCTTTAGAAGGGCCTGGGCACAGGACTGTGCTAGTGAAAATGATGAATGCTCCTTCTTAATTGAAATTTTAAAACAGCCATGTGATACAGCACAGACAGTGCATTTGCTCTTTTGTAAAAGTTTCGTTGTGATATAGGCTGAAGGTACTCATAGTGCGATATAAGCTACATTGTAGTTGCATGGACATATTAGTGAATGAAATATACTCATCAAAACAACTTAGTAAACATTGAAAAGGTGAAAAATTCAGGAAAAAATTGTTGGGTGGCATTTGAAAAGCCACCGTCAAACAACCTTCATTCCCTGTTTCAGTAATTTCTCACTTCACACAAATGTTTATGAAAATACTTCTTGATGATTTTTTTTGCTCTAAATCGGGTCACATAGTTTTACTTTGGGAATTGGTTCCTTTGAAGACCCCGTAGAAACTCACTTGACAGAATATGAGCAACTATCATCCAAATGTGTTTATAATTCTAAAATGTGTTTATAAGCTATAGGAAGGGAGAAAAGTCAGGAGGGAAGGGCACTAGCATTGACTGGGTGCTTCTTTGAAGCTAAGCATTGCATTTTATTCACCAAAAATTGCACAAGTATTCTCCCTTCATTTTACAGAAGAACAAGTTGCTCTAGTCTACCCAGGGAATAGGGAGAAGACATCAGGATTTGGCAACAGAATTTTAATATTGCATATGACTATACATGTATTTATTATGAGAACTCTCAAGAATACCCATTTCTCTACGCCACTCAAATTAAAAAATGAAAACTAACATATTTGCTTTATCTCTTTCTTCAGTCTTTGAGATTTGCTGAAGGTTTTTTTTTTGTCTTTTTGAGACAGGGTCTCCCTGTAGCCCCAGCTGGCTTAAAACTCACAGAGATCTGCTTGCCTCAGCCTCCCAAGCACTGGGATTAAAGGCATGCACCACCACGCCTGATGATTTGCTAAAGTTTTTAAAGTCAGGACCAGATGCATCATTTAACCCCTACTCATGCCAATATCTAGCACTAAAGCCTGTGAGTATTCAAATAACAGCAAGATCATTCTCACTCCCTAATGTTAACAGTCACTCTTGCTATCATGTGAGTCAGATCCCAGTTAATTCTAATTACTTTAGACATTTATTTTCATTTTGTTTGCTCAAATCAAATTATGATTGAGCAAGATGGTGGGCCATGTTCCTGTGATTCCAGGAAGTGGAGCCATGCTGGAGAAGAGGGCTTCCCTCATGACAACTAGCAGATTGCTTAAAGCATGGTGCAGTGCCCTTATGTGTTGGACTCCATAATTCATCAATTTAAAGAAAAGATGGTGAGATCCATAATTTTGTTGTTGTTTTGCTCTTTGAAAAGAGCAAATGTACCATTTACCAATACAATGATTTTGTTTGTCTGTGAAGGACATTTTAAGACTCAAAGTAGGAAAAATGACATTTCACAAAGGAAGGTTCTCTCTGGAAAGGGTAGTAAATCTGGAAACATGTCTTGGAATACCAATTTAACAATGGAAAAATACTTTAAAATTAGTATTAAAAAATATTACAACTGTACAGTAACAGATAACATCACTGTACCTAGGATGGAAATGATACAAAGTGGTTAAACTAGGGTCAGATGGACCTGGCTCCTTCCTCTGCCCTTGTACATCTTGTACGTCTCTGTGAACTGGGATAATAATAGCTCTTTTTCACAAGGTTCCCTTCAAAAGACATGAAAGTAACATATTATTTGGCATAAAGTATATATTTAAATTTTTTGAATTAATTATGAACCTGAAAACTTTCAGACAATTACCAAAATAGCAATGAACATTAATGAACTCACTTCTGGATTTGGCTTTCATGGGAATTTCAAAGATTGTTATTTAGTTTATTTTGAATATTTTATTATTTTTTGTTATTTTCATGTGTATGAGTGTATTGCCTGCATGTTTGTAAGTTCATCCATGTCATGCAATGCCTGAGGAGGCCAGAAGAGGGTGTCAGATTGTGTGGATTCCCTGGAACTGGAGTTATGGATGGTTGCTAGCCACCATGTGGATTCTGGGAACTGAACCCAGGTCCTCTACAAGAGCAGCCAATGGTCTTAACAGCTGAGCCATCTCTCTAGTCCCTTATTCATTTATTTTTGAGGCAGCCCTCAAAATAAACTAGCTGTAGCCCTAGCTGGTTTGGAACTCACTGTGTAGACCAGGCCAGCCTTGATCTCACAGAGATCCCCCTCCTACCTAGTGCTAGGATTAAGTCGTATGGTTGTTTTTTTTTTTTTTTTTCCCTCAGTCCACCATGGGTAGAGCAGTCAGAACAAATGATAGTTCTAGGGGGATACATTTGAAAGAATTGTGAGCAAGCAGATATCTTGTTTGTTCAATGCTTTAATGACTGATATTTTTCTAAATAAATCTTCCAGTTTGACATACTGGTCTTATTTTCGAATCTTTTCCATAATGTCTTCTTAATTTTTCTAAGGACTATTAGCCTTTTTTTTTTCAGTTTTTTAAAAAAATATTTTATTTATTATTTTTATTTTATATGTATGCATGTATTACCTGCACGTAGGTAAGTGCACTCGTGTTGTACAATGCCTGCAGAGGACAGAAGAGACTGTTGGATCCCCTGGAACTGAAGTTACAGACAGTTGTTAGCTGCCATGTGGGTGCTGGGATTTGAACTCAGGTCTTCTCCAAGAACAGTCACTGTTATCAGCCGAGCCATCTCTCCAGCTCCCTTCTTTCAGTTTTATAGATTAATAAACCAAGGCACAGAATAATTAAGAAATGTGTTTAATATAGTAATAGCTAACAGTGTGTCTTTACTTTCTGGGTGAGCTCTCTTAACTCACATGACCCTCAAAGGAATTCTGGGAGATTTATGTGATTTGACTTTTATTTTAAAGACAAGGAAATTGAGGCACAGACACTGCTAGAATCACAGAGCTAGTAGGTAGGGGAAGGGGTGCTAGGATGGGTAGTCTGACGCCAGTGTTTGTATGTGTGTGTGAATGTGTGTACATGTGTTTTGGAATTCTGGTGATCCCAGGGCCTTACACATGCCAGGCAAGAGCTCCACTTCGGACCTACATCCCCAGTCCCCAGCGTGTAAGTTCTTAACCACTGTGAACCCACTCCAGGAGAGGTTCAGCCAGGTTTATTCAAATGTGGCTAGGCTTTTTAGTCTTTGGGTGAGGTGCTTTTTCTATGGTTGTAAGAGTATTTCTCCATTTGCGTTTCTCTCACACCTCTTTTTTTTTTTTTTCGTTTTATTTTTGAGCTCTTTTTTCATGCCGCTCACACGTGTACCCCTGTCCTTCCCCGAGTGTCACACCTACAACGGCGTATTGGTAGAAGACACTGAAAGGGGAACTGTCTTATATTTAAAGAATAACTCTGGGCTGGAGTTGGGGAGGCATCAGGCAGAGGAACGGCCTTCCCGAAACACCTAGGAGCTGCCAAATGGCCCTTGCTTCTCTTTCACCCCGAGCCAGGAATCCAGGTCGTCACCCCTCCTCCTACCCCGGACTTCACTGTACCGCTTTGTTTCCTCTTTGTTGCTCCACAAAGATCCATTTGTTTGATCTTTCCATCTCCTCATTGTTTCAGTCTAAATGGAGAGTGGGTGAGGACAAAGGAGGAGCCGCCGGTCAAAGCTTTCAGAGGGCTCGAGATGAAAACACAGGGCATCTGTGCTCCTCAAATTCACATTTCCAGGGCATCTGTACTCCTCAAATTCACATTTCCAGGGCATCTGTGCTCCTCAAATTCACATTTCCAGGGTATCTGTGCTCCTCAAATTCACATTTCCAGGGTATCTGTGCTCCTCAAATTCACATTTCCAGGGCATCTGTGCTCCTCAAATTCACATTTCCAGGGTATCTGCTCTTCAAATTCACATTTCCTCATTGCGCTTTCTAATTCCAATTATGTCTCTGCTGGTGCCCACTGATCTGATAGACTGTGTCCATGTCAATCACTTGTATATCTTTGGGGACAAGGTCTCTGTCCACCAGGGAATTCATTTTGGTCATATAAAGCTGTGACTATGCTGGGCTGGACACATAAAATCCAGATTTTTGATTGAGGATGGGATAAAGTTTTCTCATACATTTTTATTTTATGGTCATTAGGAAGATGGAGGAGAGAGAGAGAGAAAGAAAGAGCAAGAATATGTTGGAAATTAGGACAATAATTTGCATCATTCATTTGAGCAGAAAAAGTATTCTTGAGATGAGAATTCCAATCAAAAGTTCCTGTTCTTTGTAAACATTACTTTCCTTCCTTCCTTCCTTCCTCCCTCCCTCCCTCCCTCCCTCCCTTCCTCTCTCCCTCCCTTATTTTTCTTCTTTTTTCAGGAGACAGAGTCCTCCTCCTCCTCCTCCTCCTCCTCTTTCTCCTCTTTCTCTTCATTTATTATTATTTTTTAGACAGGGTCTCCCTGTATAGCCGTGACTGGCCTGGAACTTGCTATGTAAACCAGGCTGGCTTCATACAGAGATCTACTTTCTCTGCGTCCAGAGTGCTGGGATTAAAGGTGTGAACCAAGTTGTCCATGTCCAGCTTCACTCTCGTTTTTCTATTAGTTTTAAAGTATATCATGTCTTTCAGCTTAGCTGGTGGTGGTGGTGTGTGTTTCCCTTAGTTCCTATAGTTATGCCAACTATGCCAGCTATGACTATACTAAGTTTGTAACTTTCCATTGTTCTACATGCATGCTCGATCAGGAGTTGTGTGTTGGGGCAGCCTGAAGAGGAGCATCCCTGGGCATATTGTCTTAATATATGCAACGGTTCCACAAAGAACAGGGAGTTCAGGGACAGGTGGGCAGGGCAGCTGGGACACTAGGTGACAGGCAGGAAGGAGGCTGGGATACTGGAAAGAAGCTGATGGGGTAGGGGCTGCTTTTGGGCACAACCAACTTTAGTTTCCATATCAATCCAATAAAGATATGATCTATTTTCTCTACATAGCTCTTTAAAAGAAATAATCACAGCACCAGGCATGGTGGCACATACATATAACCTTAGTACTTGGGAGGATGAGGAGGGAGGATTATGAACTGGAGGCTAGCCTGGGTTATACAGTGAGACCTTGTCTCAAAAACAAGAGGTTAAAAAACAAAGAAACAAGGAAAAAGCCTAAAATTGCTATCAAAAGATGACTGCATAAGCACGATGCTAAAAAAGCAACAAACTGATGTGAGTTGCACAATGTGCCTTAAATGCAAATGTCTTCCAGACCCAAATTACTGGTGTCTCTAGGGTAATGATATAAATAACAGGTGTTTCCTTTCCAACTTATAAAAGAGATGACAAGAGTAATGGGTTTTTAATAGTTTCATAAATACTGTATCTGAAAATAGTGTGTGAATATTTTGGGCTTCTTTATGAAATGCATCCATGTTGCTGCAGTAAACATTGCTGTCACTTTAGTGACTTGGAGAGTGTAGCAATGGTGGGGGGAAGGCAAGCCTGCAGTTGGCATGGGCGTGAGAAAATTCTTCTCAGTTCTCAAATGCCTGAAGTTCTGACACCATGGTATATTTGCATGAAGGGCAGTAAGAATGAGAAAAGGGGAGTTCTGGTTTAGCACACTGAGTCCAGTCCATTTTGGTTGCATATTGTTCATTGCCACATCTGAAGATAAAGTTGTCCCCCTACTTCCTTTTCTTTTGTTCCAAATCTATTCTCTAAAGATCGGCTAGATGCAAAACACAAGGAGGCCCTAGCAGTCTAGGTTAAGTGATAAACAGTTCCTTCGCTCTGGCCAGCAGAGCTGGAGTCAAGTTCCATATTCAGTGTGGAAATCAGGGAGGAGGCTGTAACATAGTTCAGTGGTTGGACTCCCAGAGGCTGGAGAGATGGCTCAGCAGGTAAGAGCACTGGCTGCTTTTGCAGAGGACCCAGATTTGGTTCCCAGGACCCACGTGTCAGCCTACAACTATCCTTAACTCCAATTCCAAGGGATCCAACGCCCTCTTCTGACCTTCAGGAACATTGCATACATGTGATGCACTTAGATGCATGCAGGCAAAATACTTGTAAACATAAAGTAAAAATAAATAAACCTTTTGACTGTCCTTTAAAATCAGTATTAGTGTGGGACAAGGAGTTTTATGGTTTATTAGAAAATATTGATCTCACAAGACATTTTCATTTTAGTTTCTGTGAAAAATCCATTGTTTTCTTAATTATTGCTCTCCATTCTGAGTCTAAGCAGTTGCTGTCTTGCTCAAATAAGTATTGATGTTTAAATAATGTTTTGGTTGTATCCACAGTATGCTGGCTGTTTCAAATTAGCCCAGAATACTGGCACTTCTGAATTCTTAGTCTAACTTTATATTTCCTGAAAGGTCTGCCAAAAACTGAGGGGGAGGCTTGACAATTTTCAGCATAGCCTTCCTGTTCAAGATTAGGGCACTTTTATTCTGAGGTGTCCTCCAGTAGGAATGGACAGCTCAGGCAGCTGCTAGCCTCAGTGGAAGGTGGCTCCCGGGGAGAAAAGGGAGGGTTAGTCATTGCAGCCAACTGACTTGGGGCTCCTGTGTACACCTTCCAGGAACACATGCTTGTTGGGACAGCTGGTTTCAAGGCAGATGACTCCAAATGCTTGAGAAACATGACTTCTTTGCTGCTCTATGGTCCTCCCTGGATCCTGGCTCCTCCCCCTCCTCAGTCTCAGGTGTATTGAAAGTGTCCTTTTCCTGTGCTCAGTACAGCAGTGCTTCATGCACTGATTTGACTGACTTGTACATCTAACTAACTTGTACTCTGCCTACAGGAATGAATGACAGGTGAACACAGAACCAGATGGTCAGGAACACTGGTTCTAGTCCGATCACCTGAATTTAATACTGGACTTCCTTCTTCTGCTGTGTAACCACAGCATTCAACTTCTACAGCCTAGAATGGGTCCTCAGGACTTCCTTGTAGAATTGCTGGGAAGATCGAATGAGGGCATGAGAGCACTTAGCAAGCATGCTGGGCCCATGGAAACACACAGTAAAGTTCAACCATCATCATCTTCATCATCATCACCACCACTACCATCATCATCATCATTTGCAGCACTGGGGATCAAACCCAAGGCCTTGTGCATACCAAAGTACTCTGCCATTGAGCTACAACCTAGATTAGCTGGGTTACTTAGTTTGCCTTTTTAATAAGGAAGTTGTTTTTACTTTATCAAGGGCAGAGCATCTGCAACCACATTAAACCATAAACCTGACCACCTCCTTTTTGGTGATTTAAGTTGCCAGAACATTTAGAAGCTGGGAACAATGTGGGTCCAAAACTGTTTTCTCCCATGTATCTATTTGGTTTGTGACAGGGTCTCCTTCTGTAACCCAGGCTGGCCTCAAATTCATGATCCTCCTGTCTCAGCCTCCCTGGTGCTGGGATTACAGACACAACCACCATGCCTGACTCCCTGCTTAATCTATCAAGAGAGCAAAGAAAAAACATTGTGGCTGAAGAACACCAGGCCAAGCTTTGTTTCCCATTTGGATAGTCTGATATATGCATATCACGAATACCAGAATTCCTTTCTGACAGCTCCCTTAGTGAATGGGCAAGGAAGATTTTCTCAGGCAAGGCTTACCCAGATTTGTCTCGGAAGAGAAAGCCAAGTCGTTCCTATTTTTGGCCTTATTCTTAGAAAATGGAACAAACTGCTGTTTCAAGAAACTATTGGAGACATTAAACAGTCCCTCTTTTTCTTTCTTCCTTTCCTTTCTATCTTTGTTCGAAAAAGGGGGAAAGGAAGCAAATCGAAACGCCCTCTAGTTTCACTGCATTTAGGATAAAAACCTTTCTTCTCAGGCTTCATCTTTAGACAGGACTGTTTTACTTCTAGTTTGTCACCCAGGATGTGTAAAAAACACAAAGTAGCAAAAGGGAGCCACTGGCCCTTCCTGTTCAGCTTTCTGCCGTCCTCTGGGGACAAATGGACTGCGGTGCCTGACGTTCCCTGCAGCAGTTTACCAAGCAGGTTGGGCCCTTGTGGGATGCTGTCTGGCTTGTCTGAAGCCAGGGGGTAATCTGGGGAGGGGCAAGCAGGCAGAGTGTAGCTCAGAGCCGTTCTTATATCCAAGCAGGGCCACACATCTTCCTCAGAGGACTTTTCCTCAAACCCTTTTGTTTTTCAGAGTTGGGGGCTGAACCCAGAGCCTCCCACACTCCAGACAAGTGCTTTCCCACTGAGCTACACCCTCAGCCCTTCTCCATATTTCTCAGTGCCAAGTCAGTCCTGAACTTGGGATTTGTCAAGAAGAGCCCTCGGCTTCTGAGAACCTGCCCCTCACCTTGCTGTCCCCTGCAGCCAGCTCTGCTGGTGTCTACAGGATGCTTCTAGGTGTCACCTTGTCCTTCCTGCCCTTGACTTCAGCATTCAAGTCTCTTATTTTCCACTTCATATACCAAATATTTGTCCTTGTCTCTAATCTGTCTTCACAAGTCTTTGGGTAAATTTCTGAATCTCCTCCGAGTGTGCCTATCTTCCTTTCTTGTTCTCCTGCAGTTGTGGAGGGGCCCTCTAAATTCTCCCCGTGCTTGGGGGCTCCTGAGTTAGGGCTTGGGAAGTCTCATCAAGAAGGAAGTAGTGGTTTGGGTCAAAGCAGGCAAACCCTGTCCCTTAAGAAGCAAACAGAAGCAATGACGAGGTCACACGCACATCATGAAGAATCAGCTCTGTCTATGTGTTTTAACATCAAATAGCATTCCAAGAATTCTATCAAGTAGTGAAATTGGACATAAAAGCATCCCAGCATTGAGTGCTCACATGAAAGAATTCATAAAGGAAAATCAATCTTCTAATTAAGACCTGACCCTGAATCCCCCAAGGAAGATAGTCTTGTGTCATTTCATTCCACCATTGGGTTTACCTAATATCCATTTCTTTTTCTGGAAGAATCTAACTACATGTAAGAAATTCTGGGGCTGGAGTGATGGCTCAGTGGTTAAGAACACTGGTTGTTCTTGCAGAGGACCCAGGTTGGAATCTTAGCACCTACATGGCAGCTAACAACTGTCCATAACTCCAGTTCCAGGGGATCCGACAGCCTCTTCTGACCTCCGCGGGCATTTCACGACACGGGTGCACTTACCTATATGCAGGCATACATTAATACACATAAAATAAAATTTTAAAAAAGAAATTCGTATAGTATCTTAAGAAAAGAGAGTGTGGTAGGTGGAATGAAAAATGCTCCAAGTAGTTGAACACCTAGTCAGTTGGTGGCGCTGTTTAGGAGGGGTCATGGAGACTTGCTGAAGGAAGCATGTCACTAGCGGAGGTCTTTGAGAGTTCAAAGCCTTGTCCCATTCTCTCTCTCTCTCTCTCTCTCTCTCTCTCTCTCTCTCTCTCTCTCTCCTGTGACTGTTTGGAGACATGAGTGCACAGCTTTCTCCTCCAGCCACCTCCACCACCATGCCTCCCCACCATGATGGACTCTTATCCCTCTGGAACCATAAGCCAACTAAATTCTTCCTTCTATAAATTGCCTGTTGACGGTACTTTATCACAACAGCAGCAAAATAAGTAATACAGTCAGCCTTTGATATTAGCTTAATCTAGCTTTAATTTTCACCTTAGCTCTTTTATTTGTTGCCGAAACTTGAACCTTGTAGCCTTTTCACGTGCTGGCAACCTCACCCCTAAAACAAGTGTCATTTGGGATCAAGCACACAGTACAGTGGGCAGTTCTCAAGAAAAGATCCATACTTGTTGTGTGTGTGTGTGTGTGTGTGTGTGTGTGTGCGTGTGTGTGTGTGTGTGTGTGATATGAGTCACAGCAAGCTGGGCCTTGGATCTTGTGCCTGAAAACTGGTGGGATTGGCACTCAAGGCTTGGGAGGACATCATTCTTACTGGGATCTGTCTTGCATCAATGCCTGTAGGCTCATGGAATTGGTACAGTTAGCTTAGTTTAAGAACATCTTTCCCCTTGGGATCTCTTTGACACAGATGGGTGTCTGTATGTAGCACAAAACAAATAGAAGGAAATACTGATAATTATCTAGTAAGTTGATCCAGGGAAAAGGCCATTGCTCTCTTTGTACACACTATACCCAGTGACCTGTGACAGATGCCTGACTTGTTTGAAAGATGTTTGACTTGTTCTCTGCCCCACTGAATCAGGCCCTAATGCCAACATAGTCAGTCTTCTGAGACTTGTTTCACTCGTAGTATTATCTGTTTGACCCACTTAACCCAACTATCCTCCAATCTGGTTTACTCTAATCCATTTAGTTGAAAAATATTTATTTTGCATCTGCTCTGTGCCAGGTGCTGAGGAACGAAGTGAAGAAGCACTATGTGTAATGAAGGCATGCTGAGGGAGCAAGGGGTGTTGTGTTCAAACTACACAGGTGCTGTGCTCAAGAGAAAGGTCTGGGCTGGGAATACAGGACTAGGAATGAACAAGTCTAGGCAAAGTACACAGGGGAAGAGAGAAGTGTGCTGGTAACTGTGCTATGACTGGAGCAAGCACAGGGTAAAGAGAAATCCTTTAAGAGAAGGCAGGATAAAAAGTACCAAGGAGACTGAAGAGCAACAGCCTGTGATGCAGAAATAGAAATCAGAGGTGCCAAGATCAAGAGAAAGGATCATTCTGCAGGGAGAGAGGGGTCAGGTGGCTTTGAGGCCACAGTGACTAGTATGACCTTGTTCCAATGGTATGGTCGGGGCAGTTGATCCCAATGGGAAAACAGGTGTAGTAGTTACTTTTCTGTTGCTGTGTTAAAATACCATGACAAAAAGTGGCTTAAAGATGAAAGTTTATGGGATGGAAAGATGGCTCAATGTTTAAGAGCACTGACTGTGCTTGCAGAGGACCCGGGTTCGATTCCCAGCACCCACATGGTGGCTATGAACCGTTCTTAGCTCCAGTTCCAGGGGAATCCAAATCTCTCTTCTGACCTCCACGGCATTGCATACAGGTGCACTCACATACATGCAGGCAATACACTCACATACACAAAATTTAAAAAAAAAAAAATGAAAGTTTATTTTGTCTTATGGTACCAGAGGGATGGAATCCATCATGACAGGGAAGGCAGGACAGCACAATCACATTTCCTTCACATACAGGAAGCAGAGAGGGAGCACAGGAAGTGGGGCAAGGCTATAAACCCTCAAAACCCACCCCCAGTGGTGCTCTTTCTAGAAAAGCTCTACCTCCTAAATGTTCTAAAACCTCCACAAACAACACCACCTACTGGGGACCAAGGGCTCAGATACTGAGCCTGTGGGGACTTTTCTCATTCAAACCACAAGTGAGTGGGAGATGAGAGATGGAGAGGCTAGAGGGCCATTCTACTTGGGGAGAAGGGAAAGAGATAAGAATATAAACAACTAAATATCATGTCCCACATGATAGCTGGTGGTGTATTTGTTAAAGAAGAACATGAACTGACCTCTGGGGCTCTGGAACCAGACTGCATGTCTGTGAAAGCTGAGCCTGCCACTTCCTCTGTAGGCACATGATTTTACCTCGATTAATCAGATTCCTTCATTTGCAAAGTGGAAATAAAACTAGCATCTTCTCCATCTAGAAGCTGCAAAGAGTAAAGGTAAAGCGCTTAATGTATAGTACTTGTGCAGTGTCTGCTAACCTGCATGACTAGTTCCATGTGCTCTGGAAACACAATAAACGATGTGATTCATTCCATACAATGAGCAGAGGTTAGAAAACATTCAACAGAGATCATGGAACCTGGATCAAAATAGGTTAAAAACATTTTTTTTTCCAGATAGAGGAAAAAAAAGGCATCATTGAAAAGTGAGTAAAAATTATACAAAGACAAGTAAGAGTGAAATCACAGGGTGAGTTTAACACCCACCTGACATTTGAAAAGATTCATCACTGACACATAAACGCTCCAGGTACAAGTCTATGTTTATTACTTTAGCATCTTGAAAAATATTTTACCTAGGTCATTACTGCAGACAAAAGTCAGTTATTATCTTCAGTGGGAGGAAACTATATGGTGAATTTATGATGTGTTTTTGGTTTAGCTTCATATTTCCCAAGCCATTTGCTGGGCTTCACTAATACCTTCAGTCCTCCTTATGGCCCTTGTATATCTGTCGTATCATTGTGGTCTCCTGGACAATTGCTTTAACTGCATTGTGACTTAACTAAATTGGACCATTTGCCGGTGTCAGCAGATCAGTAAGAATCAGCCTAGTGCAATTCATCTTTCTATTTACTGTAAGGGTGCTGTTGGAAATGGGTTTCATTACACTGCCTCGTGTTCTGTTTATGAAGATCCTTATGAGGCTGTCTTCATAATCTTAATTTATATGAAGAATATTGCACTTCCCTTGGCCAAATGGCTCTATCTTATAATATAGGCACAGTATTCTTGTTGGGTCCTTGCAAAGACTGCTGGAAAGCTTAGAGTGAATTCATAGCTCAGCCTAAGCAAGCACAATGCATTTCATGCAATGGGCTAATTCCAGGCCCTATTTACTCCTGTTTCCTACTGCTTTTTTATGTATTCCTAATTTATGCTCTTTTTGATATACAGCATGTTTTTCAAAGCCACCTTAAATCCTTACTTTATGTGTGCATGCATGGTGTGTGTGTGTGTGTGTGTGTGTGTGTGTGTGTAGTGCATGTATGATTGGGGGTGCACATGTGGAGGTCAGAGGACAGCCTCTGCCAGTCCTTGCCTTCCACCTGTTGGAGGCAGGCTCTCTGTTATTCTCTGCTGAGTGCACAGGCTAGCCAGCCTAAGAGCTTCTGGGGGTTCTCTTGTCTAGGACACTGGGATTACAGATGCTTGCTACCATGACGGCTTTTATGTGGGTCCTGGAGTTTCAAACTCAGATCCTAATGCTTGCATGACAAGCGCTTTACCTGTCCAGCCATCTCCTGAGCCCTTTAAATTTTTTTAATGTAGCATAGGAACATGAGACCTGGAGTCACGAGGTTTCCTTTCAGATTGGCTTTACCACTTACTGACTGAGCAGCCTTGGTTAAGAGCAGTGGTATGGATATCTCATCCCCTGAAGGCCTACATGTTAAAGGCTTGGTTCCCAGTCTGTGGCAGGAGGTAGAACCTTTGGGAGGAAGGATTTAGTAGAAGGGTCTTACATCACCAAAGGCATACTCTTGAAGGGGATGTTGGGACTCCAGTACTTTCCCCTCTCTTGTTGCTTCTTGGCTACCATGAGTTCCCTCTGCCATACCTACCAAGCTGTGATGATATGCAACCTTACCATGCACCCAGAGGCAACATTGCCAAGCAATCAGGAATAGTAGTCTCTGAGCCAAAACAAACCTTTCATTCTTACTAGTTGAAGTATCTAGGTATTTGTTACAGCAATGGAAAGCTGATTAACACAGTATTTAACGGTGCTAAGCCTCAGTTTCCTCATTGGCAAAATGGGTTTGATAAATTTTAATTCACAGTATTTTATAAGATTAAAGGAAGTAGGTGATATTAAGACTGAGCAGAAAACATGCAGCAAACACCTCTGAAACTAAGATTTTAGGTTCATAGTAGGAAACATAATATAAAAAGCACATGTGAAAAAAGTCCGATTTTAACTTTTAGGAAATGATAATTGTTGCTGGGTATGGTGGTATACACCTGTAATCTTAGCACTCAGGAGGCAGAGGCAGGAGGATCCAGGCCAGCCTGAGCTACAAAAATAGCTCAAGGCCAACTGAAGTGTATAGTGAGACCCAGTTGCAAAAACAAAACAAAACCCAGCCCCAAATAAAATAAGGTACAATAAAAACCAAATAGCTTTGCTTCCTCTAGGTTTATTTGAAATTCATACACCCTAATATTCATGACAAGGAACCGATTTCAGGAAATAGATGTTCAAATGTTAACAACTCTTATCAGGCAAAAGCTTAAACTTGAAAATTGGCATCAGGACTAGATGATTAGGTGGATATGTGCTGCTTCTTCTGACTGTGAGCCTGTTGCTGCACATAAAAACTGGTGTTCTGGGTCTTAAGTGTGACTATTTACATAGTAAGTAGTTCTAGATGTACAAGATCATTCTGTCTTGCAATGTAAATGAAATAGTTCACAGAAATTTTCAGAAAGGGATTTTCCAGGTAACAAAAGGCAGTTCTCAGCAACATGAAAAGCCGGTGGCCCCACTAGATCTAATTCCATAAGAGTGAGGGTGAGTGTTAAGCACCCCATTTCATTTTTAAGGACATGGATTTAATTTCATCTGGCAATCCGGCATCAAAGTTTTCCTCTGATCTTTTCCCCACATATCCCAGTAAATATGAAAATGCAGTCTAACAGTAAAAGATTCAATTTGTGAGACTTGCAGGGCACCAGCACGTAAAAGCAGCAAATGAACAAAATAGATTAGGGAAAGTGCTGGTGACACTTCTGTGATATAAATGCATCTAACACATAACTGATGAGCACACGCCAGGAAATGTCACCCTGTAGAGTCAGGCCATTGTGTGCTATACAATTCCCATCTAGCACAGTTATTAAAGAAATGTAAGAACTCTTCAGGGTATTATAGTAATGTACATTTTTTATCAAGGCTAAAAAGGGGAACCTTTCTATATTAGTAACAGTTTTATTTTCTTCAATGCTGTCTAATAAACCCTTTGGAATGGTCCTTTATTTTAAATAATTCAAGTTATCAAATGTACTTCTAGAGGAATCTATTAACAGTCCTAATAATGCATAACTAAATATTTAAAATTATTTTACTTTTGTATAAGAAAATGACAGATTTTGATTTATGATGCAAAATTTAATACATAGATTTAATTCATTCACATTCAAAAAGAATTCAATTCTTTATATATTGCATAGCTTTGTTTTTTTTTTTTTTTTTTTAGCTCTCACTGTGCTTTAAAAGTAGCACCTAACCAGTGAGTCGCCATTTAAATTCCATTTGCTGATACAGGATTCCATATTGTAGTAAAAAAAATAAGCCATGGATTTGAAGTCCATTAACATTTTCTCCTTTCCTTCCTTCAATCTTCCTGTGCAATACATTAAAAAGAAGAAACTTGGGCTGGAGAGATGACTCAGTGGTTAAGAGCATTGACTGCTCCTGCCGAGGGCCTGGGTTTGATTTCCAACACCCACATTGGCAGCCAACAACTGTCCATAACTAAAGTTCCAGGGGGAATCTGATGCCCTCTTTTGACCTCTCCTGGCATTGTAGGACATGGATGTACTTACATACATGCAGGCAATACACTCATTATATATTAAAAAAGAGTAAAATATATCTTTAAAAAGAAGAAACTCAAGGAGCCTTCCGGCAGAGCTTGAAATGGTCAGTCTAATATTGGGCCAGCTTGACAACTTCATAGACATGTTGCTAATCTGCAGTGAATAGTTGTAGGAACGCTGATACTTTTCCTTTTGGCCAGCTCTGTGGCTATCACGTCACCTTGCCCCCTACATTCCTCATATGTTCCAAGGGAAAAGGAATTCCATTCTATCAGAATAGTGCTCATCAAATGTCTCAAATGGATTTAGAAAACTATGGTTAAGGGTCACACAACACTGTATTTTTTTTAAGTCTCATTTTTATATGTCAGCATTTTTATTGCAACTTTGGAATCGAAAGACCACAATATAGTGAAAATCAGCTATGTTCTAGGGACTGAGAGATGGCTCTTGCTGTGAAGGTGTGAGGCTCTAAGTTCAAATCCATAGAATCTACAGAAAGCCAGATTGCAGTAGTGTGTGTGTGTAATCCCAGCGTTCTTGAGGTTTTCGAGGAGAGATGGGCGGTGGAGTAGGAGGAGCCCTTGAAGCTTGCAGGCAGCTAGCCTGGCACACTCTATGGTGAACCAGAGAGACCCTGCCTCAAACAACGTGGAAGGCAAGGGTTGATACATGAGGTTGTCCTTTGACCTTCACATACACATTGTGACACATGTGCACCTGCACTGTCCCACACAAACATGTATACACAAAACAAAAAATTATTTTCTAAAATCAGGAGAGTTGAAAATAGAAAGTAAAGTTCCATTACTCTAATCACTTATTCAAATTATTATTTTTATTTTATTGTTTTTATGTGTATTAGTATTTTGCCTGCATGTATGTAAGTGCATCTGTGCATGCGATGCCTGTGGAATCCAGAAAAGGGTGTCAGATCCCCTGGAACTGGAGTTCCCCATGGTTATTAGACACTATATATGTGCTGGAACTGAACCTAGATCCTCTGTAAGAGCAACCAGTGCTTTTTACCACTGAGCCATCTCTCCAGTCCCTAATTACTTAGTTTAAACTGTTTTGTTTTGTTTCTGAAGTGTTGGGGTTTGAACTTAGGGCTTCCTGTATGTTAGGCACGTGTTCCACTGCTGAGCTCACTCAGTTCTTATACTTCAAATGTTGCTCCTTGCGGATAATTTGATGAAAAATTCTGCCTGGATTTAGAAGACTGATTATGCTTCTTTGTCACTGTCCAAATCACCCTGATATACACCCATGGAACGAATGCAAATATTTGTGATCTATTATTGCCTGATACTTTATATCCAATAATTCAATGTAGTCTTGGTAACATTTCTGTGTGGTAAATGTTGCTGCCTCTGATTTATAAATTAAAAGAAGAAGGAGGAGGAGGAGGAGGAGGAGGAGGAGGAGGAGGAAGAAGAAACAAAGATAGATTCAAAGAGCTCTAGGATGAGATCCCAGTTTGGGGGTTAAAGTTGATCATGATGCCAAAGGAAGTAAAATTGTTAAGTGTTGTGGAACATTTTCAAGTTTTACTGTGAATTTTATGAACACCATGAGATTTTTTTTTCAAAGATGTTTTTAAGGTGATGTAATGGTGAAAAGTGAAGTTCTCTCTCTCTCTGGCGTGTGCAGCCTGCTCACTTTCCTGGAGCATTAATCATTCTAAGAGCTGGAGGCAGCGTTCTATCTTCACATTAAAATCAGCCCTGTTAGATTATACACTTAACGTACAATTCATGTAACACTTTAAAGATATTTATTTATTTTTATTTTATGTGTATCAGTGTTTTAACTGCATGTATGTAAGTGCACCTGTGTTGTGAAATGCCCACAGAGGCCAGAAGAGGGCGTCAGATCCCCTGGAGCTGGAGTTACAGCACGTTGTTAGCCACCATGTGGGTGCTGGGAATTGAAACCCAGATCCTCTGCAAGAGCAGCCAGTGCTCTTAGCCACTGAATCATCTCTCCATCACCTCATATAATACCTTAAAACAAAACCTTTTGAAGAAATTCCTGAGACCTTGCAGTGAAGTCTCGAGGTTTCCTGGTTTGCTCCCTCTGTTGTTGAGGTACTCACTGATAGATTGGACAGCAGTGAGTTGCTCGGTTTAATTTCATGGTATTTCCCTGGTTTGCCAGCTCACTTCTTGGCAGCTTTTCAAAGTCAGTAAACATTTAGTTCTTAGAAAAATTAGCTCTGGAAATGAGGTTTTCTCCCTAGGGGGATAGCAGTTCACATTTAAGAAAAAAAAATATTTAGAAAATGATGTTCTTTTTATCAATGACTAAATAGCTGTGTGTAATCACGCTTCGAAGGAGCAAAGCACAATGGTTGATGCTTGTGATGAGAATAACCAGTGTTTTAGCTCTGCACGCCTAGGAGCAGAAACACCAAAATTCTGAGGGCCCCAACACATTTTCCTCTGGTAGCGTGCCAGAGAGCTTCCATGGTCCTGGGACACGGGGTCGATGCTCGTTGGCACAGTCTTATTCTGTCTCTTCTTATGGTTGGGACTACTGAGCCTACTGTTTGCTTCTGCATCTCTCCTGGGCTCCCTACCCTGATGTTCCTTTATCTGGCAGAGCGTCCTCCTAGGATGCAGTGCTCCCGTGGCACCCAGCACTTCCGCTTGCTTTGCTCTTGTAGCACCTGACTTTTCACAGTTGCTGACTTCATTGCCTGCTTGTTTTCCAGGCTATGAGCTCCCTGAAGGTGGAGTCTGCTGCTGTCTTTGTTGGATGGACCAGTGAAGGAATGGACCCTGCATTATCAGAAATGTTCCCAACAGAGTTATCATTTTTCACAAGCTTCTAGGAAATAATTACTGTTCTCACCCTCTAGTTCCTGTAGGTCTGGGTTACAGGATGTTTGAAAGAGACAAAACAGTTGCCTCTACAATTAGGTGGTGCCTTAAGTTGAAGTGTGCACATCGGCTCCTACCTTAGGGTAGTATGTGGCTTTTCCATAGCTAATAATATGAAATTAGAGGCGACTACTGTCTCCCTCTAGTCCAAAGACTAAACCACCAGTCCCAATGCTTGGGGATAAAAAGCGTGCTTCTGCAATCAAATTGCTGAGGTCAAGAGCCAGCCCCTCACTCCTTGAGGTGTGCTTGGGGCTAACTGTTCTGCCTTGTAAACCTCTGTGTGCTGGGGCTCATACTAGCTGACCTCACATGGTTATTGCAATATTAAGGGAGATGAACCTTGAAAAATACTTAACACATTACCCACCATGTATTATGTATGTGTGGTATTTTAGTAGACTATTCTAGAATACTCCAGTATTATAATTTGATGGTTGCTAGACCAAGGCCCTCATATATTAGGAACCCTGAGAATGTGTCACATACAGGTTATCTACTCTCCTTGGTATATGTACACACACACACACACACACACACACACACACACACACACATACCAGTTAATGTAATCTCAAAGATCAAGAAGGAACTACAGCGCTTATTCTGGAAAATGAATCAATTGGATTAAGTAAAACAATGCATTTTTAAACCATGAGTCTATGACCATAACAGCAAAAAAGACATAAGCAGAAACAAAAACCTTTCCCAAGAAGCAGCAGTCTCCTTGACATGCAGCTGCAACACCTTCTGTCAGCAAGAACATTGTTCTCTGCCTGGTGCTCCTTCATAACTGCATGGGATGTCAGGCCTGGGAACAAACTCTTAACCAAGTGAAAAGCACATCAAGGTCCCTTGGAAGTGAAAACTTAGTGCTTCCCAGATGACACGGGTTCTTGGTATCATCTTTGGAGACCAAATGTCCACACTCAAGGATGAAGGCTGTGCTCCTGCAAAATGCCTTGAGAACATCAGAGCCAAGCCTGATGGGGCACACCTGCCATCCCAGCACTCAGGAGACTGAGGCAGGAGGGTTGTGAGTTTGAGGCCAACCTGGACTATACAGCCAGCATCAGGCCTGGGCTCAGAGGTGCTATCAGCCTGGTCAGTGCTGGTATTGTCCTGGGACCAAGGGCAGGGTCCTTCTTCTGTCCAGGATTCCCAACAGCCTCCTCTTCACCGGCTTTTGAGCATCAATGAGCCCAAACCATGAAGGAAAGAGCCAGAACCAACTGCAAAAGCCGAATTACAAGCTGGCTCCCAAAGCGTGGCCCAACTAGCATATGAATTGGATTCTGGAGCTGGTGCTGTGCTTGAGCTTACAGGAGGGTTGAGAGAAGCCTCATCTCAAACCTCTCACAGAGCAAGAGAATAAAGGAATACAAGTCCAGGAGCTTTCTTCACTGTTTTTATAACTGTCAAACAGCCTCCTGAAAGCCAGTGGAGTGAAGACCTGTGTTTGCTACCAAAACAGATTTCATGAAAGAACCCAAGGCAACAGATATGCAGGCTGATTGGCAATACATCAGAACTTCATTAACATCAAAAGCAATCCAAGACTTCCACACAACATGTCACTAATTGGCCACCTACTATGTGTCCAAGCTAGAGAGCAGAGAATAGGATGGAAGAGAGGAAAGAGTTCTTGATTTCAGGGAGTGGCAGGAAGCAAGAAGGAATATGTAAGGTACACTTAGAGTGGGATGCACTTACAGGGGGATCTGACATTGCGCGTGCCTGTTTGCTGTTCTGCGACCAAGATGTGTGCCACAATTTCTTATTCCAGTCATCTGTTGATGACGTACACTCCTTATGTGTACAGTGTTGGGCCATTATTGAGAAAGCTTTGATGACAGAGATAATAGTCAAAGGCTCCAGTTAGCCCATGGGAAACCCTGGAGAACACAAATGTATTTTCCCATAGTGGATAAAATGCAATGTTTTACAATACTGTAAAACTACATGGAATTAATAGGATTTTGAAAATGCCTAACTAGTGTCTTGTCACTATGAATAAATATTTTTCACATGCAAAAAGAGTTATGATGAATATTTGTGTCTTCAAGTAGGCATTCAGTTCTATTTATCTGGGATTAATATCTAGAAATGGAATTGCTGGTCCTCTGGTAAGTGCTTCACCAAGAAACTGGTAGACTGCTTCCCAAACTGCTGTACTATTTTCTTCTTTCCCAGTAGGGTGTGGCGTGTGCCAATTCCAGCTCCAACTGGTTCACATCCTCTTCAGTACTTGATATGGCTAGTTAAGTTTTAGCTGTTGTAGATGATGGTACTGGTAACCGATTATGGTTTTATTTGCATTTCCCTAATGATTAATTATACTGTATTCTTTTCATTTGCTTTGTAGCCATTAGTATATTTTTGGTGAGATCCCTTTTCAAATTGTCTGCCCATGTGAAAAACTAAGCAATTGTTTCATTATTGTGTTTCAAGAATTCTTCACAATATCTTGAGGCAAGTACTTTATCATATATATATATATA
>NW_008336953.1:1695014-1745826 GCF_000622305.1 Nannospalax galili
ATTCCTTTACTTCCATTGAAGTTTTATGGGTTTGGATTTTCTATTTTGATCTAGGAAACATTTTGAGTGAATTTTTTTGGTGTGAGTTTTGAGGGGGTGGTAGTATTTTTTTCTTCTTCCTCTTCTCCTCCTTTGCATATGAAAATTAAATTATTCCAGACTCATTTGTGGAAAAAAAAAGATCTTTTCTAAAGTGGTTTAAATGATTCCTAAAGGGACCACCTTTACTTTATTAATTTCTGTTACTTTTATTGAAGACCAATTGACCATCTGTGTGTGGACCTGACCATATGTGTGTGGACCTATTCCTGAACTATTTTTCTAAAGTTTCTATTAGCATTATGTATTAGCATTATTTTTTAATTAAAATTGTTTATTATTATTATTATTTTAATTTTATGTGTATGTGTGTATTGCCTGCATGTAGGTAAGTGCACGCATGTCGTGCAATGCCTGCGGAGGACAGAAGAGGCTGTTGGGTCTCCTGGAACTGGAGTTACGGACAGTTGTTAACTGCCATGTGAGAGCTGGGATTCAAACCTTTGTCTTCTGCAAGAACAGTCAGTGTCCTTAACCACTGAGCCATCTCTCCAGCCCCAGCATTATTTTTTTAAAAAATAACATGCTTACATTGAAAAACTCTGTATAGGTTGGAGAATTTGGAAAGTGAGTGAATGCAAAATTCTTATTACAGCAATATTGATAAATTTCATAGCATTGTTGAAGTTTAGTAGTACAGTTTTGTCAGTAAAAAAAATACTCAAAAAATATAGTGGTCATATAGAATTGCAAATTTGCATTTTTTTTCTTCTGAAGAGAGGAAAATTTTAACACATTTTTCCAGAAATAACTTGAAGCAGGTTACATAAAAACATATATAATTGAAGTTTAAGGAGGAAAAATAGGAATAAGAAATCAAAGACCAAAGGATTTGCCAACATGGAGTCAACTTTGGTGAAATAATCAAAGTTTCCATTAGCTCTGTTCTACTCATCTATCTATCCAAACACCTATCATTTTCTTTTTTTAACAGAGCATAGGGTGGAGGTTTGTTTACAGAAAAGTGGGCACCCCCCCATTTATGGCTGCACAGGAAAGTCTACACTCAAATTTAGATCCTCTGACTTCCTGACAGCCACACAAAATGGCTACAGAGATGTCTCATGGTATTCTAGACTTATGTATCCTTAGCTCCTCCCCCACATGCAGCTAAGGTCCACTGATTGGGTGGAAGGGATAACTGACTCCCCCCGCAACTCCTTGATGAGCTTGGGAAGGAGATGTGACTACAGCTTGCTGTCATAGTGGTCAGAAGACACTTCCAGTTAACACCCCACCCCTTCTTCCAGCTCTTACATTCTTCCCACTAACCTCCTCTGCAAAAGTCTGTGAGCTCTGGAGCAGGTGACAGGTGTGGGATGATCTTCCTCCCATTGTGGCAAGGCACTGAATTTTTGGGTCTCTGAAATACAACTATATAGTTTTAGTTTGAGAAGTGCATCAGTTCAGTTATTAAAATAGCTTTCTCAAGCTGGGTGTGGTGATACCTGCCTTTAGTCCTAGCACTCAGGAGGCAGAGGCAGGTGGATCTCTGTGATATTGAGGCCAGCCTGGTCTACATAGTGAGTGCCAGACCAGCTGGGGCTACAGGGAGACCCTGTCTCATCAAAAAGACAGGAAAAAAAATAGCCTTTTCAACTTCACAAACTGATTTTTATCTCTAGAAGTTCATTTAGGTGCTTCGCATTTTCCATCAGGCACAGGTGAAGGTACACTGGGGCTATAGAAGAATAATAGAAAAATGATGGAAAACCTTTTGGTACCTGGGAAGAGGCCTGGGTGCCCAGGACCATGTGTGGAGTCAAGACCACAGTTGGCCCTCAGGGGAGGGGGGAAATCCATTCTAGAGAGTCAGTCCCCCCAAGACTAGAATCTGGAAATGACAGAGACCTCCTGTCCTCAGCATAAGCCCAACACAGAGGCAAAGCCATTTCCATACCCAACCTGGGATCTTGGGAGAAGGAGGAGGTTGTGAGAAATACAATCACTCAGAGAAGGCTGAAACTGCTGCCCAACATCAGGATCAGGAAGCCCTCCATCCTGCAATCTGCTGTACCTGTAGAATGTGGAACCCATGGCTCATGGTCGTGCACCAAAGCTCATGTGAGGGGACTGCAGCTCCAGTTCATGGGAAGGGATGGAAGCTCCAGGTTCCCCAGAGGTGACCACAATTTCAGCTCACTGGAGAGGACCATAGTTCCGTGTTAACAGGAGGGGACCCCAACTCTGATTCACAGGAGGGGACCACTCCAGCTCCTAGGGTAGGGCCACAGTTCTGACTCACAGGAGGGGCCAAGAGCTTCAGGCATATGAGAGACAACCACAGCTTCGGGTTCAAACGACAGGAACGTAGCCCCAGATTAAAGGAGATGATCATGGTTTCAGGCTTACTTGAGGGGTCACAATTTTAATTACACTGGTTCCTACTATTTTCCTGTCTCTGTTCCTCTGTTCACAGGATTATGCTTATGTTTAAGATAGAGCGTTCTGGCTTCTGTTGCAGCACATGGAGGCAGCAGTTACAGCTTGAATTTCTCACTAGGACGTCAGTATAGTAGAAACCACCTTTTGCTTTTGCTCAAGGAGACAGATGGATTGTGCCTGAGTAGTTTTTTGTCTTGTCTTTTCTTGTCTTGTCTTGTCTTGTCTTGTCTTGTCTTGTCTTGTCTTGTCTTGTCTTGTCTTCTTGTTTTCATGGTCAAGTTTCTGGTTGGCTTTTTTTTTTTGGTGTCTGTGGCCTTCACATTTTCTTCCCTGACTGGGGAAGCCAGTGATGAGACATCTTACAGGAATCTCGTTTAGCTGAGAGCCATCACCACCACCATCTTGGCCCTTCATTCGTTTTCTTTCTCATTTGCCAAGTCCTTTCTTGTCCGTGCCTGGCGATGCACCCTTGTCCTCTTTGGGATTAGTCACCTGGGTGATGATGTCCAGACAATCATGGGTGCCTGGCTCAGGGCCACCCAAAGGTCCAGCCCATGGCAAGGGAGGTATGCAGGGCAGGGCTGGGGCGAGGGGGCGGGGCACAGTGGGATGTTTGCAGCCGCCTACTGGATGTGCCTGCCACCCAGCCCCCGTGACCTGAGAGAGGTGGCTGAGTCCCACCCTGTGGTCAACACTTTTCAATCTCCGTTTGCTACTAGAGTATAGAAATGCAATTGATTTTTGTGTGTTGACATGGCACCCCATGTCCTTGTTACATTTACCTACTTTGTTGTTGTAGTTTTTCGGAAGACTCTTTCAGATTTTTCTACGTAAACAGCCCCATTGCCAGTGTGTACAGGTTTAGATAATCTTTTCCAAATATCCCTTTTAGTTAATTAGAAGATCCCGTTGAAAATGGCAAAAGAAGACATCATTGTTTTCGTTCCACTCTTAGTTGGAAAAAAAATTCAGTTTTATGTTACCGTGCTGCCTAGGTTTTTGGTGGATTTGTTTTATCAAATTGAGGAAGCTTTCCTCACTTTTTAGTTTGTGGAGAGTTTTTAAAATCATGAATGAGTGTTGAAATTTGCCAACTTTTTCTGCACCTTTTAAGATGATTGCTGATTTTTTTTCCTTTTTAGTCCATTAATATGGTAGATTATATTTATTGATTTTTTTGCACATTGAATCAATCTTGTATTTCTAGGATAAATGCAACTTGGTAATGAATTTTTTACAATGCAGCTGGATTTGACAAGAAAATTTTGTTAAGGATTCTTTTTTTTTATTTCTTATTTTTATTTTATGTGTATGAGTGTATTGCCTACATGTATATAAGTGCACCAGTGTCATGCAGTGCCCAAGGAGGTCACAGAGGGTGTTGGATCCCCTGGAACTGGAGTTTTAGGACAGTTCTTGTTAGCCGCCATGTGGGTGCTGGGAATTGAACACAGGTCCTCTGCAAGAGCAGACAGTCTTCTTAACTGTTGAGTCATCTCTCCAGCCCCTTGTTAAGGATTCTTGTGTCTCTATTCTTTTTAAATTATTTATTTATTTATTTATTTATTTTTATTTTATGTGTATGAGTGTTTTGCCTATATGTTTGTAAGTCCACGTGCGTTGAGCAAAGCCTGTGGAGGCCAGCAGAGGCTGTCAGATCCCCTGGAACTGAAGTTAAGGACAGTTGTTAGTCACCAGGTTGGTGCTGGGAACCAAACTCCACTCCTCTGCAAGAGCACCCAGTACTCTTAACCACTGGGCCATCTCTCCAGCCCAGTATATGAACATATATTTGTCTTTAGTTTGTTGACCTTTTAAATTTCTTTACTTATATTGATCAGGATAAAACTTGTCTCATAAAACCAGTTGAGAAATCACCTCTCTACTCTTGTGTAAAATTTATTTTATTCCTTTTTTAGATATTTAGTAGAATTCATCAGTAAAACATCTCGAACTACAAGTTATTTTTCAGAAGGGTTAGTCACAAGTTCAATTTCATTAGTGTAAATAGGGATATTTAAATTATTCTTTCTGAATGAGTTTATTCATGCTGGTATTTCAAGGAATACATTAATTTTTCTTAGCTAATATAGTGAACTTATTGGTTTACCATCATTAGCACCACAGAAGATTGAGCCCAGGACTCAAGCACACTTAGGCCAGCACTCTATCACTGAGCTTTAAACTTTGAGTTTAAAGTCATTCATTTTTTTTTCTCCTTTTAGAATGTATAGAATTGTTTATTCCCAATGCTGGTAATTACATCATCTATGTTTTCCTTGTTCAGTCTGGCTAGGATTTTCCCATTATATTTTCAAGAATTTACCCATTATGTTTTCAAAGACCATGGGTACCCCACAGTCACTTGCTGCCTACATTTCATTGCCAGTGTGGAGCTCCCTAATAGTCTCTGGTTGCTTATTATATTTTCAGCTTTTGATTTCATCAGTTTTTTTGCTGGCCATCCTTTTGTTGTTCTATGGAGTTCTAGCAAGTTCTTCCACTTACTTTGGGGTTAATTTACTTTTCTTTTTCACTAATTTCTTATGGCATAGATGTTGCTTTTTAGACATTTATTCTTTCCAATTTAAGACTATAAGATTGTGAATTTCTACTTTGTCATTGTCTTAGATGATCACTGCAATTTTGCTAGGTCCTCCTTTTATTTTTATTCTGTTCAAAATGTTTCCTGATTTGACTTGGAGCTTTTTATCTTGATTTGTTCTATTTGGAAGTATGTTGCTTGATTTCCAGATTTTGGAGTACTTCAAATGTTTCTATTACTGCCTTCTAATTAATTTCAAAGAGTATACTTTGGACGTGGATCCTTTACAATTTATGCTCTGACCCTATTATCATTTACACATACCTGAAAATGCTTATTTTGCTACTGTTGAAGTGTTTTTATAAATGACAGTTAGTTGAAGTGGGTGGGTAGTTTTGTGTGTCCTTTGGATTTTCTGCCCACATATTGTGATATGGTGCCTTCTTAACTATAGCTATGCCATGTTAAAGTTTACGCTGACTCTACTCTCTAAAATTATCAGACAATTGGCCCAGCATATGGGAACACACGTCAGCAGGACCCGGTTGTCTTGGGAACAGGTCATCATGTCCCGGAGTGCACTTGCTAACTGCAGATTTATGGCTTCTGTAGGTTATGCTTGGCTTGCTTCTGCAAAGTAGTAATTGTTGCCGAATAGAGTGGAAATTGTTAAGGGGGCTTTTCACCTGTAATCTTGGGAACTTAAACTTTTCACCCTGGTTATAGTTTCTCTGAATAAAACTTACCCTAGAGATGGCTTGGGGCTACACACTTGGGTTCTGACATACTTGTGTAGTTGCTGGCCAGCAAAGATTTTCATTTCACAAAACTTTGTCTAAGTACTCTTCTCTGGTGAAGCACCTTACAACAATATCTTAATTTCTGTGGAAAGAGCACTGAGGCTTACAGCTATAATTGGATTCACTTACTTGCCCCCCCAAGTCTTTGCTCTGTTATCATTGTCACACCCTCTTCTGAGGTGATTCCTGTACTCTTAGGACCTTCTTATCTGAAATCTATTGTCTAAGCTTCATGTAGACAATTCCCTTTCTTTTGCTGAGTTCTTGTGAAACATACTTTATTATTTTAATTTTTTCTTAAAATCTTTTTTTGAATTATTTTTATTATTCTTTTCCTTTTAATCTGTCCATGTCTTTAAAGTCCGTTTCTTGGGGCTAGAGAGATGATTCGGGTTAAGAGCACTGGCTACTCTTTCAGAGGACTCAGGTTTAGTTCCCAGCACCCACATGTGGCTAACAACCATCTGTAACTCCAGTTCCAAGGGATCTCACACCCTTTCTGGCCTCTGGGGGCATTGCATGTGTGGGTGCACTTACATACATGCAGGAAAAACACTCATACACATACAGTAAAAATAAAATAAATTTTAAAGTCCTCTTCCTTCTCCCCCCCACCCCTCCTCCTTCTCTGCCTCCTCCTCTTCTTCTTCTTAGTCTCCCTGCACCCTGAGCTGGCCTGGAACTCACTATGTAGGCTTGCTGTCATCAGAGCTCCACCTGCTTCTGCCTCCCATGTGCCACCATGCCTGGCTTAAAATCAGTTTTTTGTAGAGATCATTTAGTCTTGTTTTTTATCCAATATGTTTCTTTTAACAAGAATGTGTAAAGAACCATTCGCAGTCAGTGGTTATTGTGAATGCCTTTAAAGTTGCCATTCTGGTTATTGTTTTCCTTTTGTGTCATCTATGCCTCGTTTTGACTTCTCCCTTATTCATTTTTATTAATAAAATATTTTATCATTTCATTTTATCTATATTACTGGCTTATCAACTATAACTATTATTTTTATTATGCATATTATGCATAAAAACTTATTTATGGGGCTGGAGAGATGGCTCAGTGGTTAAGAACACTGACTGTTCTTGCAGAAGACCCATGTAGGTTCGAATTCCAGCACCCACATGTCAGCTAACAACTGTCTATAACTCAATTCCAGGGGATCTGGCAGCCTCTTCTGTCCTCCATTGGCATTGCACAATACAGCTGCACTTACTTATATGCAGGCATAACACTTGTACACATAAAATAAAAATAATAAATAAAATATTAAAAAATTTATTATTCTTGTGTGTGTGTATGATGTTTGTGTGTGAGTGAGTGTGTGTGCCACGGTGCACATGTGGAGGTCAGAGGACAACTTTGTGGAGTTGGTTCTCTCCTTCCACTGTTATGTGGGTTTTGGAGTTTGAGCTCAGGTTCCCAGGCTTGGCAAGTGCATTTAGTTTTTTCATTGCTGTGATAAAATACTGACCTCAACCAGCCTGGAGAGGAAAAAGTTTGTTGCATGTTACACTTCCAAGTGACAGTCCATCACTGAGGGAAGTCAGGGCAGGAAGTCAGGGTAGGATTCTGGAGGCAGGTGTTGAAGCAGACCACAAAGGAATGCTGCTACTGGCTTGCTTGATACTCCTCTTGTATAGCCCAGACCCACCTGCCTAGGGACGGCACCACATACAGTGGGCTGGGACCCCCTATATAATTAATAATTAAGAAAAAGCATACAGCATACCACAGGCCAGTCTGATGGAGACAGTGCCTCAACCGAGTGTCCTTTTTTCTAGGTGACTCTAATTTGTATTAAGTTGAGAGAACTAACTAGCATACCTATTGAGCTATCTCTTCAGCTATATGTATTATTACTTTTTGCCTGTATGTATATGTGCATTTGAGTGTGTATGTAGATGCATGCACTCATGTGTGAGAGGGAGACTGACAGAGAGCAGACCAGAGGTCAATATCAGGTGTCATCTTTGATCACTCTACATATTACCTTTGAGACAGGATCTCTCACTGGACTCAGCATTCACCATTGACTAGAGTTACTGGCCAGTGAACTCCAGGGATCTGCCTGTCTCTGCTTCCCCAGGATTACAGTTGCCCACAATCATGCTTGACATTTTTATGCGGGTGCCGAGGACCCAAGTTCACATCCTCATGGATATGCATATTGCATAGCAGACACTTTACCACCTGAGCGGCCTCTCGACTTCCAACATTAACTGCCAAGTCATCTCTCCAGCCCTGATCCCATTTTTTTCCTCAGTGACAATTCTAGGTTTAAGGTAACTAGTTATACTCTATTGAAATCATCTTATTTCACCTGACATGAGAACCTTACAACAGTAAATTTCCATTTTTCTTCCTCTTGTTTTGTGTAGCTGCGGCCATGCATCTTCTGTTTGTATCATGAACCCACACACTTTATTTTGTTCTTTCCTTAAGTAGGAAATATCCCTAGAGATATTATTAAGTAGGAGAGAAAATGCTTTTATTTTTGCCTAAAAATGTACTGTTTCCGGCAATCTTTATTTTGCTAATTGAAATTCCCATCTGTCATTTTATTTCCGTCTTAAAAGTTTCCTTTTCCTTTTCTGTCATTCTTGTGGCAAGGAATACTTAGGTTTTGTTTTTACTAGGAATGTCTTCCTTTAATCTTTATTTTTCTTCTTTCTCATAGTCTTGTTATATTTGTGATGTTGGAGAACATATGTTTAAAAAGGCATAGCATTAAGTTAGGCATTGAAGCACATGCCTTCATTTCCAGCATTTGGGAGGTTGAGGCAAAAGGATCATGAGTTTGAGGTTAGCTTGGACTGCATAGTGAGACCCTAGCTCAAAAAACCAAAACTAAAACTAAAACTAAAAATGTATAATAGAATGCTCACTTTGGCAGCGCATAAAATGAAGTTGGAACAGAAAGGATGACATACTTAGAAATAGTGAGAATAGTAAACTTTGTGTTATGCTGGGCGTCTTTCTCAACCACTCTCCACAGCTAGACTGGCTGGCCAGCTCCAGGGACCCTTCCCTCTTTGTCCTTCTCTGTAGCAACCTTTCCTTTCATCTTTGACTTTCTCCCTAATTTTCTTGTTGCTTTCCATCTCTGCGTTTCTGCTCTTTTCTTTCCCTCTGTCCCCTCACTATGGTCCCCTGAATGGTGCTGCAATTACAAGCAAGCACCACACACCGGCTTCATGTGGGTGTTGGAAATCGATCTCAGATTCTCATACTTGTGTGGTAAACACTTTCCCAACTGAACCATTGCCCGCCTCCTTTCATACAATGGATCTAGAAACGAGACTCTTAATGTTACCTTACCCTAGGGAGAGTAGTGCCTAAAGGGTGCATGGCAGGCCTTTTCTCTTTAGCTTTTAAACTTTTTATTTGAAAATTATTTCAACTTAGAAAAGTTGCAAAGTTAAGTGCATATTACCAATAATACCACACTATAGTTTTCTGGGTTTACCTGCCATGTGTATGGAGTGGACAGGTGAAGACTGATGACCAGACAACTCTGTGGGGAGGAGGACGGCAGTTATTTGAGAGCAAGCAGATTGCTAGGCTGACTCTTGGGGAGCAGAGAAACAGCAGCAAGCAAAAGAAGTCAGACATGTTTTGTAGGTAGTTAGGTGGTTGGGTAACTTCCATGACATAGGCTGGGCAGTTTAGTTCAGGATTGGTTGGTCTCCCAACAAGCAGAGGGACTTGCTGGAGGCTAAGTTTCAAACCTGTAAGTTTCAGAATGTTGGAAACTGTGCCACCACTTTAGGAGCCTGCCAGGAACCCAACACAGTGAACTTTCTAGTCCATTTGCTCATCGTTCTCTCTTGTTTTGTATATGACATTTAAAAATATTTTTTATTATTTTTATTTTTATGTGTATGAGCATATTGCTTGCATATGTGTAAGTGCACCCACATTGTGCAATGCCCACGGAGGTCAGAAGAGGGTGTCACATCCCCTGGAACTGGAGTTACATATGGGTGTTAGCCACGATGTGTGCTGGGAATCAAACCTGGGTCCTGTGCAAGAACAACCAGTGCTCTTAACTGCTAAGCCATCTCTCCAGCCCTGCTATATGACATTTTAAATCATGTTGCTTCCTCTATGAGCTCGGACAATGTCCCCAAGCTTTCCCCCATATCTTCTTCTATTAGTTTTATAGTTTCAGGTCTTAAAGTTGAATCTTTAATTCATTTTGAATTGACTTTTGTGTGTTGAATGAAACGAAGATGTGATTTAATTCTGTACGGGATTAACTAGTTTTTCCAGCACAGTTTATTGAAGAGACTTTCCCTTTCATCATTGTCTGCTCTTGGCATCTTTGTTAAAAATCAATTGGCTATACTCCGTTCCAAAGGCCAAAAATGTCAAAAGTATTTGAGAGCTTTTATCTAATCTTTAAAAGATTTTAGGGTTACCTCTTCAGAGGGGGGAATGTTAGAGTAGCCAAAAGCCCCATTAAAAAAATAAAAGAAGAAAGTACATGAAGTTATCGGAAAAAAGGGATGGGGAGATATGGGAGGAGTTGTAGGGGAGGGAGTGGGTATGGATTTGATCAAAACACCTTATATGCATGTATGAAACTCTCAAAAAATGATTTTAAAAAATAAGTTGGCTGTAAATGTGTTGATGGCTTCTAGGCTCTCAAATCTGTTTTACTGGTCTGCATGTCTTTGTCTCCTCATACTGTGCTGTTTAGATTATAGTTGTTCTGCAGTAGCTTTTGAAATCAGGTAGTGTAGTGTTTATTTAACACGACTTTGAATATTTGGTGTTTTGCAGTTGCATTTGCATTTAAAATTTTCTTCTGTTTCTGTGAAAATGTTGCTGAAATTTTGATAAGAATTGCATAAAATTCAGAGATTGCTTTGTATTGCATGGGCATTTCTGACAGCACTCACATGTCTAGTTTTTGAACACAAAATATTTTTCACTTATTTGTGTCTTCTTTAACTTTTCTCATCAATGTTTTATATATTTCATTTTTCTATTATTATTATTATTATTATTATTATTATTATTATTATTATTATTGTCTTTTTTTTGAGACAGGTTCTCCCAGTAGCCCCAGGCCTGGAACTCACTATATAGACCAGGCTGGCCTTGAACTCACAGAAATCCACCTGCCTCTGCCTCCCAAGTGCTGGGATTAAAGGCATGTGCCACCATGCCCGGCTCAATGTTTTATACATTTTAATGTACAGATCTTTTATCTTCTTAAGTAATTTTTCCCAAGTATTTTTTCTATTGTTAATTTGTGTTTTCTTTATTTCCCTTTTGTATAGTTTATTTTCCAGCATATAGAAGCACCAATAATTTTTATGTTGATATTTTATTATACAACTGTATTGAATTTATCTAATTTTGGTGGAATCTTTAGTTTTCGATAGATAAGATTGCATCATCTGCAGAGACAACTTGACTTCTCTTTCCAGTGTGGATCCTTTCATTTCCTTCCCTTCTCTAATTGCTTCTAGCAGATGTTGAATGGATGTGGTGAGAGTAGGCATCCTTTCTTGTTTTCACACTGAGTAAGTTGCCAGCTATGGGCTTCTTCCATATGGCCTTTAATAGCTAAGGTGCATTCCTCCTCTGCTGTTTGTTGAATGGTGTTTTTTTTATCATATGAAGATTTTACTCTTGTTCAATGTATTTTTCTAATCTACTGAAGGAATAATATGGTTTTCATTTTTCATTCTGTTGATATGGTGTTTCACATTTATTGATTTGTATATGTTTAACTCTCTTGGGTTCAAGGATAAATCATGCTTGATTGTGGTGAAGGAGCATTTTAATGTACTGTTGAATTTGGTTTGTCAATAATTTGCTGAGATTTTTAGAATCTGTGTCGATGGGGTAGTTTATAATTTTATTTTCTTGTCTGACTGTTGCCAGGACAGTGCTGGTGTTGAAGCAGCAGCTTGGCTGTTTCCCCCTCCCATTTGTTGGTAGGATTTTAGAAGGATTGGGATTCCCTCTTTTATGAATGTTTGTAGACCTCAGCCATAAAGACATCATGTCCTTGACTTTGGATGGGACACTTTTTGTTGTTAGCTCATCTTCTTTACCCATTACAAATTTGCTTAGATTTTGTGCTTCATTAGTGAGTTAGTCTTGATAAGTTGTACATGTCTAGCAATTTATCCATTTCTTCTAAATTATTGAAAAATGTTGGCCTGATATGTTTACACATTTTTAATGAGCATATATGAAATAATGGGTTTCCTATGACAGCTTCACACATGCAGATTCCATGCTTTACTCATTTTTACTTGTCACCTTCTTTGTTCCATGTTCACCCTGGTTACTGTCCTACCATCCCTGATCATCGTTCTGTCACCCCGATACTGTCCTATCATCCCTGATCATCCCTCTGTCACCCTGTTACTATCCACCATCCCTGATCATCCCTCTGTCACCCTGTTGCTATCCACCATCCTTGATCATCCCTCTGTCAGCCTGTTACTATCCACTATCCCTGATCATCCCTCTGTCACCCTGTTACTATCCACCATCCCTGATCATCCCTCTGTCAGCCTGTTACTATCCACTATCCATGATCATCCCTCTGTCACCCTGTTGCTATCCACCATCCCTGATTTGATCATCCCTCTGTCACCCTGTTGCTATCCACCATCCCTGATCATCCCTCTGTCAGCCTGTTACTATCCACTATCCCTGATCATCCCTCTGTCACCCTGTTACTATCCACCATCCCTGATCATCCCTCTGTCACCCTGTTACTGTCCTACTCTTAGATGTTTGGAAAATAAAAGGAAAGATAGAAGAGTACGAGACAAGAAACCAGAACCAGACCTGCAACAGGCAAGGAATAGATCTTCCTTTATTCAAAGAAGATATAGTGAGAGGTAGAGGCTGCCTGCAGGAACCAGGCATCTACAACTAGACAAAGGGGGGGAGGTGCAAAAGTTGTGAGACACAGCTGCACTTTGTGGGGAGTTGAATTAGTGCCTGAGTTTGGTGTCCTTGAGGGTCTCTTTTCTCAGACAGGCAGGTGAGTTATCTATAGTACTAAAGGAGATGGGCTCCACATACAGTCTCTCTCAGTCCAGGGAGTGACCAGTATATAAGGCTTGAGCAAGGCCAGACTGCCAATTTAGGGCCAGTTAGACAGTGTAAGGGATTTTATGGCTTTCCCTAATGAGGCTTGTGGCTCTTCTGCATTTCACATATTCTATCACCTACCATCCCTGATCATTACTCTGTCACCCTTTTACTGTCTACCATCCCTGATTATCCCTCTGTCACCCTGTTACTATCTACCATCGCTGATCATCATCCTCTGTCATGTCTTACATATGTTTAAAATCCAGGTCTTCCATGTCAGAGAGAACACACATTTGTCTTTTTGAGTTTGGCTTATTTTACTTTGTGTGATCATCTTCATTATATCTATTTTCCGGCAAAAGACACATTTTTTAAATGAAAATGTTAAATAAAACTCACTGTGCACCACAGTGAGTTTTCTTTGTCTATTCATCTGTTGATGCACTTCTTAGTTGATTCTGTATCTTGGCTGTGTGCCACAACACTTTTAATCTAATCTGCCACCTGTATTCCAATTTTACTAATTGACCAATCAATTCCAGTAACTAATCTAATGATATTCTTTAGTGTTGTTTCCTATCTTTTGTCCCAGATGTAAGCTCTGGTCAGGAACTGAAATTAGGTTTAATACCACCTCTAATTTCAATCTTCAATGCTCTCTCTCTCTCTCTCTCTCTCTCTCTCTCTCTCTCTCTCTCCTTTGTCTTTTTGAGGCAGGGTCTTCTTGTAGCCCCATCTGGCCTGGTACTCACTGTGTAGACCAGGCTGGCCTCTAACTCACAAAGATCTGCTTACCTCTGCCTCCCAAGTGCTGGGATAAAAGGCGTGTGCCACCATGCCTGGCTTTTCCCATTCTCTTGTAAAAATGACTTTAACATGTTAAAAAAAAAATGTACCCTCCAACTGTTCAATAGCACCACAGATTAATCTTGACAGTTCTGTGTTCTATGTAAATGAACCACATACCATGGGCATCCTGAGTGTGGTCTGGCTTTTGGCTGGTAAGCTCCGTCAGCTGTGTTCTGAGCTGTGGTTCACATGACTTCCTTATTCTTTCATAAGATCACCACAGTATTTATCCATTTTGCCTTTGATGGGCATTTGGATGATCTCCTGCCCAGGGCTATTATGATTTGTGGTACTAAGTAGATTTGAGAACATATCTGCTGTAGATATTTGTGTAGATGACACAGGACAGCTGTACACGCAGCCTTACTAGATTCTGACAGTTTCCTAGTGTGGTTATTCCAATTTAAACTCCACTACAAGGACGTGAACCATCAGATTGCTTCCTAGACCTGCCAGGACGTGATACCACTTTATCAGTCTAATTTTAGCTAAACTAATGTATGTACGGCAATATCTCAACATTATTCTAATTAACATTTTATAAAGATGAGGCCATTAAACATCTTTTCATATTGTTGACCATTAGATAGCTTTAGATATCCTTTTATTTAGTCCTATTCAAATTTTCCCCTATTTTAAAAGTAGTTTTTCAATGTTCCATTTTTGTTTGTAGGCTATATTCTGGCTCTGGGTTTTTTTTTGAGGGGGTTTGCATGTCTGTAATACAACACGTTTGTGGACTTCTCGGCCCCCTTTTTCCCGAGACTGGGTCTTGGTGCGTACAGGTCTGCTGGTTAGTTTTTGTCAACCTGGCACAAACTATAGTCATCTCAGAAGAGGGAACCGCAATTAAGGAATTTCCTCCATCAGATTGGCCTGTGGGCATGTCTGCAGGGTATTTTCTTGATTGCAAATTGATGTATGAGGGCCCAGCCCACTGTGGGCAGTGCCACCTCTGGGTGGTGCCATCCTGTGGACCTGGGCTGTATAGGAAAAGTAGCTGAGAAAAGCCTGAGGGAGCAAACCAGCAAACAGCACTGCTCTGTGGTCACTGCTTCAGGTCCTGCCTCCAGTTCCTGCCTTGACTTCCGTGGATGATGGACTGTAAGATGAAGTAAACCCTTTCCTCCCCAGCTGGGTTTTGATCAGTGTTCTATTATAAATGGAAAACAAACTAGAACAACAGAAAAGCCTTGCAATCTTACTATTCAGTCTTCCTGGTGCTGGGATTAAAGATGTGTGCACTCATCCATCCCATCTCTCTTTTACTGGTATATTTTGATTAACAGAAGATCTTTATACATCACATTAAGACCAAATAGATATATTCCTTTCTTTTAAAATGCTTTCAAAACTATTTTTTTATTATTTAGTTACTTATTTATTTTTACGTGCATGAGTGTTTTGCTTACATGTACCGTGTGAGTGCAATGCCTTCAGAGACCAGAAGAGGGTGTTGGATCCCCTGCAATTAGAGTTAAGGGTGTTTGCTAGTCGCCATGTGTGTGTGCTGGGAACCAATCCTGCCTTCTCCGCAAGAGCAGCCAGTGCTCTTAACCACCGAGCCAGCTCTTCAGCCACTGATGCTTTGCACATAGTTACAGTTTGATTGAAGTACAAGAGTAGTTTTCTAACTTATGTATTGTAATTCTGCCCTTCTCTTCTTACTATAAAAGCTATTTTTGTTTTATTTTGAGCTGAAATGAACAGTGTAAAAGATTAAGAGGAAACCCTGGACAGTAAGGTGAATGTGCCAGCAGAAAACATCCCAACAGAAGTGACATTTGAAAAGTCAAAATGGAATGAAGGGATGTCTGGGTCTCAGCTGTGGATATGGGAACTCTGTGTGCCCACTCAGCTTTGCTGTGAACTGAAGACTATCTAAAAAAGAAAATGTTTTAAAAATGTCATGAACCTAGATCTTAAAGAATTAGCACCACAGGGAAAATGGTTCTAAATGTTATAAAAGACAGCAAGTCTGCTTCAAGAAATTTGCTCTAAACTGTGGAAAGAAAATACACAGCACACAACACTGACCAGACAAAGCAGATGCATGAGACTCCATAGGAGATTGATCACTGATGTCTCAATAGAAATTCAAGTAGTCAACCTAGTGTCATTTAAAGAATACCCCCCCCCATTTTAGAATCATTCCATATTCCCTTCTCCTTTATCCTTGCTAGTTAGTTCTGGGAAGGTTTCTTTGGAGGGAGGTCACTTCTTTCAGATCTCTTCACGGTTAACCATGCTATCTGTAAACAAAGACAGCTCTATTTTTTCCTCCACAGTCAGTTTGCATTGTTTTTATTTTTTCTCATTATCATTACATTTGCTATGACTTCCCGTATAATGTTGAAAAAGAGAGTTGAGAGGATGCACGTAGCTTCTTACTGTTAAACATGATGTTAGTGGTAGGATGTTCTAGATACTTTTTATAACTTCTGTTAATTTACTGAGACTTGTTAACTTCATACGTAAGTATGAAATTCTGGCAAACATTTTTTTCTGTGGATGTATGATCATGTGATTTTTTTTTTTTTTTTCTGTTTGAGACAGGATCTCAGTTTATAGCCCTGGCTGACCTGGAACTCGATATACAGACCAGGCTGGTCTCGAACTCAAAGAAATCCACCTTCCCCTGCCTGCTAAGTGCTCGGATTAAAGGTGTGCACCAGCATACCCATGCCCAGCCTTACTCTCATTTTTCTACTGGTTTTGAAGCATAGTGTGTCTTTCATCTTAGCTCCTGGTGGTAACGATGTGTTTTCCTTACAGTTAATGATAGAATACTTTATTCTTAAAAATTGCTGAAAGAATGGACTTTATGTATTTTCACCACAAAAATATATTTGAAGTAATGCATATACTAATTAGACTGATTTAGCCATCCCACGATAGATACATATTTCAAAACATCACACTGTCTATACAACTATATGCAATTTTATCTGTCTGCTAAAATAGAAGATGAGTAAACCGAATGTAGTTCATTTAGTCTACAACCTCAAGTTTTGTTTGCTTTCTCTACTGATTTCTTATTTTCAATTCATTGATTTTACCTCTGATTTTTATTATTTCTTTTATTTTACTTTTTCTCTCCCCCCTTAATCCCCCTGTTCCCTTTCTTCTTTCCTTTTGCGGTGCTCCAGGTCGAAACCAGAGCTTTGTGCATCCCAGGCAAGCTCCCTACCACTGAGCTACATCCCCAGTCCTTGAAATGTTGAGACAGGACCTCCCTATGTAGTTCAGGATTGTCTTGAATTTGTCATGTAGCCCAGGCTGGCCTGAACACATGATCCTCCTGCCTCTGGAGCTTGTGAGCTGGGATTACAGGTGCACACCAACACATCTGCTTATTTTGGATTTTATTGTTCCTTTGTCCTAATTTCTTAAGATAGAAGTTTTGTTTTCTGATTTTTAGATAGTAATTCTCTTCTTAAATATGCGTTCAGCGCTATAAATTTCTCTCTAAGCATTGTTTAGAGGGAAATTGATGCATCCCATAAAATTGTTATTTTTTATTTTCATTTAGTTGGACATATTTTTAAATTTATTTTGCGATTCCGTCTTTGATCCTGTGTTGCATAGGATTGCATTATTCAGTCTCTACATATTTGAGGACTGTCTGGATATGTTTCTGCTGTTGACTTTTAGCTTAAATTCATTGTAGTTTGACAACAGACATTACGTAGTTTCTATGCATTAACTTTGTTAAGGTGCATTTTATGGTCCTGTATTGGTTGATCTTGGTAAATGTTTCACATGAGAAGAAAAAAATGCGCATTTGCTGTTGCTGGATAAAGTAGTTCATAGAAATTGGCTGTCTCCTGTTCAGTTCAACTATGTCCTGGCTGATTTTCTGCCTGCTGGATCTGTTCACTTGATAGAAAAATGTTGATGTCTCCAACTAGAATAATGGATTTGTCTATTTTTTTCTTTTACTTTTTCAGTATTTTTTTTCTTAAGATTTTATTTTATTTAGGTTTTATGTGTATGAGTTCTTTGACTGGCATGTATGTAAGTTCATCTGTGTCGTGCAATGCCCATAGAGGTCAGAAGAGGGCATCAGATCCCTTGGGACTGGATTTATAGACAGTTGCTAGCCACCATGTGGGTGCTAGGAACTGAACCTGGGTCCTCTGCAAGAGCAGCTAATGCTCTTAACTGCTGAGCCATCTCTCCAGAACCTGGTTCGATCAGTTTTAAATCTCATATATTGACACTGTTGTTAGTGCATACATGTTAAGGACTGTTCTGTCTTCTGGTGGAATAGACCTAATTACCATTATGTAATGCCTTTGTTTATTTATTCTTGATAACATTCCTTGTTCTAAAATTTTCTCTATAAAAAGTTAATATATCAGATACTTCTATATTCTTTTGATTAGTATTAGCATGGTATAACTTTCTCCATCCCTTAACTTTTAAATTACATACATCTTTATATTTACAATTAATTTCTTGCAGACAAGTACATACATATTTGCATATATACATATTTTCTCTTTAATTGTTGAATCTAGACCTTTGTTATTCAAAAGGATTATTGATATAGCTGGGTTATCCACACTTGGTTGTTGTTTTCTCTTTGCTATTTATTGTATTTTCTCATTCTATGCATCTTCCACTCTTTCTTCCTACTTTGGTTTTAGTTATTTTGCGTGTGTGTGTTTGTGGTATATGCATGTGTGTGCCTGTGTGCATGTAGGTGTGCTCATTTGTGTGCATGCGTGCGTGCATGCGTGCGTCCATGCGTGTGTGTGTGTGTGTGTGTGTGTGTGTGTGTAGGCCAGAGATTGACTTCAGGTATCTTTATCTTCTCTACCTTATTCTTTCAGACAGGGTTTCTTACTGAATTTGGAGTTTGCTTTTTAGTTGAGACTGGCTGGTCAGCAAGTCCCAGGGGTTCACTTGTCTCTGCCTCTGTCAGTGCTGGGGTTATAGGTGAGCACTACCACTCCTGGCTCTTATGTGGTTTCTGGGGATCTGAACTCAGGTCCTCATGTTTGTACAGCAAGGATTTTACCTATTGAGCCATTTCCCCAGCCTGTGTTTTGGGTTTAACTGAGCATGTTATGTGATTGGTTTTCTCTCCTTTCTTATTATGTAAATTATACTTTTGTTTTCAACTATTTTGAGGAGCTGTATTACAATGAATTCAAGTCTCTGTTCATATAACATTAAACTGCTTCACAGGTAATGCAAACTCACTGTAGCAAAATGATCCTATTTGCTCCCTGTCATCCCTTGAATCATTGTGTTTCATTAACACACAGATACTCCACAGAACTTGATTCATTGTTATCACTGTTTTAAAGAAACTTTAAGCTGTTAGATCAATTAAATAAAAGAACAGGGTAAATATGATCAAAGGATGTTATAGGCATGTATAAAAAGTCATAATGAAACTTATTATTTTTTACAGCTAATATATGTTAATAAAATGAGAATAGGAGGCTGGGAAGAGGGTTCAGTCTGTGAAGTGTTTGCTGTGCAGACATGAGGACCTGAGTTGAGATCTCCAGCAATCACATAAAAGTCTGGCATGGTGGTCCGCTCTGCAGCTGTGTAGCACTGTGGAGAGAGAACAGAGACAGCTGGATTCCTTAAGCTCCCTGGCCAGCCAATCAGTGAGCTCTGGGCTCAGTGAGAGAACTTGCCTCAAAATATAAGGTGGAGGGAGATCAAGAAAGATATCAGGCCTCCACATGCACATGTGTATGCATACATAAGCACATACTGATGTATACATATACATATATACTCATAAAAAACACAGAGAAAAGTTCTAATTTTGCTCTTTTTTTCTGATGATTTTTTTCATTATGTAGATCTCAGATTCATTTTCTTTCTCTGAACATTAATATTTCTTGCAAGGCAAGTGTAGCACTAACAAATTTCCTCTATTTTTGTTTGCAAGAGAAAGACTTTCTTTTCCATTTTGAAGGCCAATTTTGCAGGAATAGAATTCTGTGTTGATGGGTTTTCTCTCTCAATGCTCAATGAACCACTCCATCCTCTGGCTTGCATGGTCTGAGATCAAGTCAGATAATTCTGATTGTTTTTTTATGGGTAAAGTTTTTTTCTTCTGGCATCTTACAGTATGTTTTCTTTATCTGATTTTCTGCAGTTTGAGTGTGATGCACCCAAATGTGAGTGTGGGCATCTCACATCTCCTAATTAGTGTTCTCTGAGACTTCCGGATCTGTGGATGGGTACCTGACATTAACTTTGGATAAACTGATCTGCTGTCTTCTTCTGTCTATACCACAGCATCATCTTCTGTAGTTCCCTGACAGTTCTTGGACTTTCTTTTGTTTCTATTGTTTTTCAGACTTTTTCTCGTTTGGATGGTTTCTATAGAGATATCTTCAAGCTTAGAGAGTCTTTCCTCATCTGTGCCTAGTCTGAGTCTACCAGACTCATTTCGTTTACAGTGTTTCAGCTGTAGTATATCTTCTTGATTCTTTCCTAGAATTTTTGTCTTTCCACTTACATTGCCCACCGTACTTGCATGCTGTCCAGTTCATACAAGAGCCCTTGGAATATTCATCACTATTGTTTTCAGTTTCCTATCTGATAATTCCATTATTCTTGCCATATTGGAGTGTGGTTCTCATAACCTGTCTCTTCAAAGTATATTCTTTATCTTTTAGTATGTTTTCCAATGGCTGTCTTCTTTAAAGATTTAATGTGTGTGTGTGTGTGTGTGTGTGTGTGTGTGTGTGCAGATGCATGTAGGTGCCCAAGGAGGCCAGAAGATGTCAGATCTGGAGCTGAAGTTATAGGCAGTTGTGAGCTGCCCCATGTAGGTGCTGAGAACTGGGCTCTGATCCTCTGCAAAAACAGCAAGCACTGAACTATCTCTTTAGCCTTGTAATGTCTTTCTTATAGATGGACATTTGTATGATATAAAAGGGACTTTGTGAAAAAAAAAGCCTCTAGTACTGTCGAATTACAGTATAGGGACACATTCCACAGGCTGTGCACAGGTCTCAGGAACAGCATACTACATCTTTGGACTATGGGTTTCCCAGTTCTTTCTTAGATTTCCATTTAGAAGTGACAAGATGGTTGGGGGCACTACAGCTGGCTAGCCCCTTCCCCTTGGTGATAACCTTCCTCATTTCCTTAATAAGTAGAATAAAAGGTTATTCAGGCTTGTCTTGTACATACCTGACCCAGCCTTGAATCCAAACATTTCCATGAAGTACTTTGGTTCTTTTTCATAAGGGATTTATTAAGGAAAAAAGTCTAGGTGCAAAGTAAGCTTCTAGGTACCGAGGGATTTGCTTCTTACACCTTTCAGTTTAAGGAACTAAAAAAATCAAAGATGTTTATTCACACATAAATATATGTATATTGATAGATAAATATGAATGTATGTGTAAATGTACATAATGTATGAATTAGGAGTGCATAGCAACAATTCCTTCCTCCTTCCCGCTCTGCCTCCCTTGCTCCTTCCTTCCTTCCTTCCTTCCTTCCTTCCTTCCTTCCTTCCTTCCTTCCTTCCTTTCCTTCCTTCCTTCCTCCTGCTCTCCTTTTCTTTTTTTCTTTTTGTTTCATTTCATTTCATTTTAGGGGTTCTGTTTTGTTATGTTTTCAGTGCTGGGAATGAACCAGGACACACTAGTCAAGTGCCCTACCACTGAGCTGTACCCTTAGTGCTGACGTTTTCTTTTTCACCTCACCTCACAAGGTCTTTCCTTCCTTCCTTCCTTTCCTTCCTTCCTTCCTCCTGCTCTCCTTTTCTTTTTTTCTTTTTGTTTCATTTCATTTCATTTTAGGGGTTCTGTTTTGTTATGTTTTCAGTGCTGGGAATGAACCAGGACACACTAGTCAAGTGCCCTACCACTGAGCTGTACCCTTAGTGCTGACGTTTTCTTTTTCGCCTCACCTCACAAGGTCTTTTTCTTACTTTCTTTTCTTCCACATTTGTATATGCATGTTTTTTCAATTAGACCTCTGGATCTCTAAGCTACACATTTACTTATTTGTGCGATTGTATTACAGATCTAAGGTAGTTTTGAATTGCTTCATTCTTGCCTCTACACCAAGCAAATCTCTGAAAAGAATTCAGGGACTGTTTGTAGTGTTCTCGCTGCCCAGTTTCTCCATGAGCATACAAAGACGGAATACGTGTACGGCTAAGACTGGCTACTTTCTGCTTTCCTTCTCTGTGCTTCTGTTCAGCGAGAACTAAACTGGATTGTTTTATTTTGAGCTCCACATCCCCTTCTGTGTTGTGACCATGCCACATTAAATAAACTCCCTGACACTTAACTTTAGGTTTTACAAGTGGGCCTGAACTCGGAGAGCACAGTTCTTCCAGATGTCTCTTGGAACTGTGCTGTTGTGTCAGACCTCACTCATAATTTTATTCAAAACTATTTCTCCAGCTGACATTGGGGAGCTATAAACTTAGTCACCCTTAGCTTATCAGTCAATCTTGCTCTTTCATCCCTAGGCCTATACACAAGGTCAGGCGATTCTTCCCAGTCTTTGTTGTTTTCAATGTAGATGCATATGCTGCCTTTCAGCACTTTGATATGTTAATTCTCAAGCATAGCCACATTCATTCACTATTTTAGGGTGAAGGAGCAAATTGAGGCTCCCAGGAATCAAGGTCAGGTGCCCAGGTCACAAGAGCACATGGCTCAGTGAGTTTGTCTAGGCTAATTAAATAAAAGTCATTAGTCCAGATTCTGTCCATTTTATAAAAGTCATTTCTATACCATTCTTATTATCTTAATTAATTTTTGGATTTCTGTGTTTCCAGGGGAAACAGCATCCATGTGGCATATTTTTGCTAAGGCACTTTGCCCCAGGCCTTGCTGTCACTGTCCCCTTACAGGAAAACAGCTTCATGCTTTTCTGGTCTATTTTTCCTGTGATTTTTTGGAAGGATAAATAGATAGTTTTCTTAATTTATTTCTACTTATGCTAAAGGTGGGACACCAAGTATGTCTACTCATTAAAAATCTGAACTTCATAGTTCAGCCTGGTGGTATATGTCTTTTAATCCCAGCACTTCGGAGGCAGAGGCAGGCGGACATCTATGAGTTTGAGGCCAGCCTGGTCTACATAGTGAATTTCAGGCCAGCCAGGCCTGGATAGTGAGACCCTGTCTCCAAAAACTCAACTCAATTAATCAACCAATCAATCTATAAAAATAAATTTTATAAAAGTTGAGCTTCAAATATCATTTACATGGCACATCTATCTGCCTGAAATGTACATCTAGATGTATTTTAGGAAGCATTTACAGCTGCGCTCCTGCTTTGGATTGATTCTGGTGTGTTTCTCCCACCCTAGCTCGTGTTGGAATTTGATTGCCATTGTGGAAGCATTGGGAGGTGGGAAGTCCTTTAAGGTGATATAGTGGATAAGAAGGATCACCTCTCACAGTACTGAACTAGTTATTGTAAGAGCAAATGGATCCAGACTGAGGCTGACCCTGGTGTTTTGTTTCTCCCATGTGCACAGGCACCTGCTTGTGTTCTGCCCTTCCATGTGACATGGCAGGTGGCTATCCTATCTTGGACTGTGAGTTGAACAACTTTAAATAACTTTACTTATAAATTACTTAGTGTGAGGTAGTCTGTTACAGCAACAAGCCAGCCACCATTGGCATATTCCAATTTAGACACCACTGCTATGATCTAACAGCTTCCCACATGTATGTTTGCAGATGGCTTCCATCCCATCTCCAGCCCTAGGCTGACACTGGTCTGCAGAATATCCCTTTCCAGGAGATGCCATGCCCCCAGAGACATTTCTTATAAATGCAGTTCTACAATAGGAGGTATTATATATTTAGCATAATGCTTTTGAGGTTCACTCATGCTGGAGGCATGAGCAGCGTTCTCCCTCGGTTGCTGAATAGTTTCCTGCTGTACGGATGCACTGCCTTTTCTTATCATTTCACCGGCTGATAGACTTTTGGTTTGTCTCTGGTTTTCTCAGTTATGGTAGACAATGCTGCTGGAAACATTTGTGTGCAAGTCTTAAGACACACATACGTTTCCACTTTTGGGTAAATATCTGAAAGTTGAATTTCTGGGTCACATGGTAAGTGTATGCTTACTTTTAGGAAACTACGAACTATTTTCTGGCCATGGCTCGATCACTGTACATTCCCATCAGCAATGTGTTGTATTTTTATGTTCACTATGAGCAAATGCTGCCTTACAAAAAGACTGAAAATTCTTACTCTACGAAGTCAGATAGAATGTTCTCTTCATGAGTAATTCAAAAACAAAATAAGTATGAATTTAGAATGAACGTGATGTGAAAAGACACCCAAATTATTTCTTTTCCCTTAGTAGAGAATGGAGAGCTATTGATAACATTGTTAAAGAAAGGACTTTAGCCCCAGTCTTATCTTTTAAAAAATTCTTTTTAAAATTTATTTTTATTTAGTTTTTTTTAGACAGGGTCTCACTGTCTAGTCCAGGCTGACTGGAACTTGCTATGTAGAGCAGGGTGGCCTCAAGCAAGTGGTGATCCTCCTGGCTCTGCCTTCTGAGTGATGGGATTACAGACGTTCATCATCCTGTCTGGCTTTCACCTTATTCTTTTCAAAGTAAAAGTCAACAGCATCAGACGCTTGGATTTACATTCTCACCAATGGTAAAGCAGGAAGTAAGAGTGTAAGGACAAAGTTCTTGTAAATGATGGGAAATTGACTAAAGTTAGGAACTGGTGATGGATAACATTTTGAGAATTTGGGGAATTCAAGAACCTAAAGATTTTTAAGCTTTTTATTTAAAATTTTACATTACATCTATTTATTTTGTATGTTTATGTATGTCTTGTGTGTGCATGTGTGTGGGCACATGTGTGGAGGTCAGAGCACAACTTGCAGGAATTAGTTCTCTCCTTCCACCATATAATAGGTCCTAGGGATCAAATTCAGGACATCAGGCTTGGCAGCAAGTGCCTGAGCCCACTAATCCATCTCAGCCCAAGAATCTAAATACAATCAATGTTTTTGATTTATTTACTTTTATTTTATGTGTATGAGTGTACTTCTTGCATGTATGTAAATGCACCCATGTCATGCAATGCCTGTGGAGGCCAGAAGAGAGTGTCAGATCCCCTGGAACTGAAATTATTGACAGTTCTTAGCTGTCATGTGGGTGCTGGGCCCTGAACCTGGGTCCTCTGCAAGAACAGCCAGTGGTCTTAACCGCTGAGCCATCTTTCCAGCCCCAGAGTCTAAATATTTTTAAAAAAGAGAAAACTGAATATGATTCCCAAGTTTTTTAAATAAAACTTTTGTTTGTTTGCCTGTGTGTGTGTGTGTGTGTGTGTGTGTGTGTGCACATCAGTGTGCATACATGTGTGGAGGGTACAGCAGAATCTCGGGTGTCTTCCTCTGTTACTATCTACATTACTGCCTTGAGATAGGGACCCTCTCTGACCTGGAGGCTCACTGTTTGGGCTGGGTTGGCTGGCCAGCAAGCTCCCAACATCTGCCTAACTCTGCCCACCAGTGTTGGGGTCACAGGCACGCAGCCATATCCAGCTTTCTACGTGGGTGCTGGGAACTGGAATGCAGGTCCTCATATTTGCACGTGTTCTTACCCACGGTGCCATCTCTACAACCACTGTTCTTTTAATTTTGAACTGCTAATGGAAAGGTCAGCATCACTCTTAGAAATGAGAGCTGACACTGATAACTCAGCCCTTCTGCCTGGGGAAGGATGAACACCAGATCCTCTTGCAATACCCCAAAACACAACTGGATAGAGCCATGATCTTGAAAGCACAACTGGGCACACCTGTCACCTCTGCAGAACCAACACACACTTTAGGGTGGGCATCACTTAGGGTATTTGAGGATGCCATAGGCTTCAAGGTAACACCCTAGGAAAAGCTGTATCATGAAACAGACTATCAGTTAATTTGCAAATTGAGTTCTGCTAAATTTAAAAACAAAGGTTGTCTTTACAGAAACCTCATTCCCTTTCCAGTGTTTCTCTCTCAGTTTCTTTCCACAGTCTTATTTTTCTCTATCCCAAGTCCCTAACTTATCTGTCTTTTTTTTTGAGGCCTGAATTCAGTCAAAGATGCCCTTAAAATTTCTAAGCATGTGGTACTGGGGAGATACCTCAGTTGGCAAAGTGCTTGCTGTGCAAGCATGAGGACCTGGGTCAAGCCCCGGCACTCATTTATAAGCCAGGCAAGACAGAGCTCGCCTGTAGTCCTAGATTTGGGAATATGGAGATAGACAGATTGCTGGGGCTTACTAGCCAGTTGGTCTCACTGATCACCTCCAAGTTCAATGAGAGACTCAGTCTCACTAAATAAGATGGAGAAGCACCTGAGAAAGATATCCAGCATTGACTTCTGGCCTCTGCATGTATACATATGCACCTGCATACAGATGTGCACACATGAGCATGTACACACACATGTAATTACTAAGTATGTGTCATGTGCTTCAGGGAGATGAAGGAGTATTTGGGTAGTGAAAGGCTTCCTTAGTACTCCTCAAAAACATCAAATAGACCAGCTTTATGGAGGCCTGCTTTATGAAGGGCATGTGTACATGAACTATGGGATCCATAGGTATGGGGTTTTGCTTTTTTGTTTTTTTCATGACAGAGGGAAATGATTCTTAAGGGCTTAGACTTGGGACTGGAGAGATGGCTCAGCAGTTAAGAGCACTGGTTGCTCTTCCAGAGGACCCTGGTTCGATTCCCAGCACCCACATGGCAGCTAACAACCATCCTAACTCCAGTTTCAGGGGTTCTGATGCCCTCTTCTGACTGCTGAGGTACTGCACAACACAGGTACATGTAAAATACTGGTACATGTAAAATAAAGTAATAAATAAAATATTTTAAAAAGAGCTTAAACTCTACAGGATAAACTGAATAAAAATATTTTATGCTAGATATGATCTGTCTGTCTCTCAATCATCTATCTCTCTATCAACCTTTTATCTGTTATACTTTTATCATCTATCTATCTATCTATCTATGATCTAACATCTATCTACATATCTCTCTCTCTCTATCTATCTATCATCTAACATCTATCTATCATCTATCTATATCTATCTCTCTATCTCTCTATCATCTAACATCTATCTATCATCTATCTATATCTATCTCTCTATCTCTCTATCTCTCTCTATATCTATCATCTATCTATCATTTATCCATCTATCTTCTATTTCTCTATCAATCTATCATCTATCTTTCTATCATCTATCTACCTACCTATCTATCAATCGTCTATCTAATCTGCTGGATAGCTGTATCACTATAGAAATATAATTAAGTGTGGAGTAGTTTAAGGAGAGAACTGAAGGATCTGTTCACAAGGAGTGGTGGATACATGTGGGAGACAAGACAAGCCACTTATCCTACAGTGCCCATTTGAAATGAACATTTTATGTAAGTTCCTTCTACACACACATTACTAAATTTTTATTACTGATTTCTTTTTTAGGTCCACAGCTGTGTGATTCCACAGGCTCAGGGTATTTGAGAAATGTCATCTAGGAGTTACTGTGACATTAGGAGTAGTGGCAAGTTGGACAGTGTGTTGGTGATTAGAGGATTTGTGCCAGACTGGTCTCAACACTTGTGTACACTCTGGGCTAGCCCTGTGACTTGTTTTGAGCAAGGTGGGCAGTAACAAGCACGATACAATAGATGGTAGGGAAGCCATGAGTGCAGGCTGGGACATGGCCACTCTCCGTGAATACTGAATACCTAATATTTATATACTTTTAGCCAATCCACTGCTAGCTGTGGTAACAAAACTGCATTTTATCTGGGAAGCCTGGTCATAATGACCGCCTCTCCCCTCGATCCTGTGGCAAGTTGGTAAATGTTTAACAACTTGTTTCCTGAGAAATTTGAACATAGTCATTCACTTGATTTATAGTGTTTGCTGATTTCTGTGGCACAAACACCTCATTGTGACTGGTTTCAATTCACCAATCTGATGTCCCTCTGTATAAAGTCAGAGATTATTGTTAAGTATTTCCACAGAAAAGCACAATAATAAAAGTAAGCACAAGAACACAGGAGGTGGTCTCAGGTAGGAAACACTAGGAAGTGGTGAGTTTTCTGTATCTACTACCTTTGATAGTAGCAGAAGTTATTATCTATGCAGATGATTTAATTCTTAGCAATAGTTGTGTTTAGTCTCTGGTATGCCAAATTCCTATAAATTAATCATTGGTTCTCACACAATCAATATAAATTAAGGCGTGGTTTGGCATTGAAAGTCTTTAAATTTTTATTTATTTTTAGTTTATGTGTATGAGTGTTTTGCCTGCATGTATATAAGTGCACCTGTGTCATGCAATGCCTGCAGAGTCAAAAAGAGGGCACTGGATCCCCTGGAACTTGAAATATGGATGATTATTAGCTGCCATGTGGGTTCTGGGAACCAAACTTAGATTCCCTGCAAGAGCAGCCAGTGCTTTTAACCACTGAGCCATCTCTCCAGCCCCTGTTGATACTCTTTAAAGTTTATGTACTTGGCTTAGCTGAGCTTCCTCTTCTTGTGTGTGTGTGTGTGTGTGTTTATTCTCTATATCTCTGTCTCTCTGTCTCTATCTGGTCTTCTCTCTTAATTTTCCCTATTCTATTTTCAGAGCTCTCTCTCTCTCTCTCTCTCCATAATATAGAACTAATGTATGCATTTTTATTATGTTGCTTTTATTAACTTGAATGTTACTTTTTCCATTTAAATATTATGTGAATAGCTTGTGTTCTCTTTCTAATAAAAATGACATGTATTTTAGTTATGAGTTCCTTGATTCATTTTTGAAGGGACTCACCTACCTTTTAGAGAGAAAAATAATTTTCCTACATCTGCCCTAAACAATGTTTGTTCAGCCTGAGAGAGCACTAACCAATGACAAACTAAAATGAGAAATAAAAAGAATGATTTTTTATTGAGAATTTCATCCATGCATATAATGTGTTTTGATCAAACCACCCTCCAGTCCCTCCTTTCTAATTCCTTCTAACCCTCCCACCACTTTTCCCTCCCAACTTTATGTGCTCTGTTTTTAAATCACTTAGTGCTGCCTGGGTGTATATGGGACCATCTACTAAGGTGTGGGTAGCCTCTCAGGGACCACGTTCCTGTAGAAAACTGACTCTTTCTCTTCCCAGAAGCCAGCAGTTGCCAATAGCTCCTCAGTTAGGTGGACCATCATGAGCCCATCCCCCATTCATGCTGGGATTTTTGACTAGTTTGATCTTGTGCCTACATTCACAACTGCTGTGCATTCGTCTGCAATGGCCCTGCCATGTCTGGCAAATACTGTTTTGCTGCAGGCATCCGCCTCCTCTGGTTCTTAGAATCTTTCTGTCTCTTCTTCCTCAATGATCCCTGAGCCTGGAGAGGAGGGAGTGATACAGATGTCCCATTTAGAGCTGAGCACTCCACAGTTCCTATTCTCTGTATGTTGACCAGATGTGGTGACCACTCTCTGTATTAACCATCACATACTGCAAGAAGAAGCTTCTCTGGTGAGGGTTGTGTCCTCTGTCAGATGTACAGCTGGTCAAGAAAGAAGAATGAAGTTTTTAGAAGGGCTTCAGAAGCTAGAACAAAAGAGTATCATAATGTACTTAAAAATGTTTTTTTTAATTTTTAAAAATTAAAAAAAAATTTATTTAATAAACACATAATGTACTTTTTAAAAAAATTATTTGTGCTGGGCATGGTGGTGCATGCCTGTAGTCCCAGCTTGGGAGGCAGAGGCAGGCGGATCTCTGTGAGTTCAAGGCCATCCTGGTCTACACAGTGAGTTCCAGGACAACTGGGGCTACAGGGAGATCCTGTCTCAAAAATACAAAAAACATTTATTTATTATTTTCATTTTATGTGTATGTGTGTATTTCCTGCATGTAGGTGAGTGCACCCGTGTCATGCAATGCCCGTGGAGGTCAGAAGAGGCTGTCAGATCCCCTGGGACTGGAGTTACGGACAGTTGTTAGCTGCTATGTGGGTGCTGGGATTCAAAATCGGGTCTTCTGCAAGAACAACTAGTGTTCTTAACCACTGAGCCATCTCTCCAGCCCTATAATGTACTTTTAACACAATTAATTGCAAATCATTTTTACTAAACAAATCTAGGACTGTAGCAATACCCCAAATTCTGTACAAAAGGGAAAGTCTAGACCCATCAATGGCTGGCTAAGTAACTTCTTTAGCGGCCCACCCCGACTTGTATGCTGCTCTTTAAGTAAACAACAAGAAAGGATGGTTCAAGTGACAAAATGCATTCCACATATATGCTTGGACAGGGAGAGGGATTCCCAGCTGCGTAACACCAGACGTTGACGACAGCAGAAAACATGAATGCGTTTGTACATGCTCCATAAACAGCCAGAGTGGTGCCTGTTGTTTAGACAAAAAAGCTATTTTTAAAGTTTCAGAAATGGACAGCTGGAACTCTGTAAGACAGGGAAGCAGTGTTTCACTGGGATGAGACTCCATAGACTACGCTATGACTCTCAGAGTCATGTCTTAGAAACCAGAAGTGTCCAGGAGGGACGCTGTAAAATTATTAAAATTTTATAAAAAATCGCCTAAGGGAAATAGGTCATTTGAATCATTTGTCTAACAGACATAAAACTGAAAACTTCTGGGAAGAGAGAACAGCACTTGCTCTCTTCTGGATCCCTCAGAGTGCCCAGCACCGTGGTGACACCAGCAAGAGTGCCCTGAGGGCTGACAGTTGCAGGCAGCTTTATTTTGTCTGTGAAACAGTTGTAGGAATCAACACTTCTCCAAGAGTAGAGTGATCTTCACTATCAACTTGATGGGAGTTCGAATCACCTCCTAATAACCTCTGGGTGAGGGTGTTTCCGGGGTATAAGCAGTGCTGTTCCATGAGCTGGGGTTCTGGACTGAATAGAAAGAAGAGCATCAACAGAGCACCGGCATTCACCTCTCTCTGCTTCCTGATTGCAGATGCAGTGTGATGAGCTCTTGTTGCTGTACCTTTTCTACCATGATGGACTGTGTCCTCAGACAGTGTGCCAAGACAAACCTTTCCCAATTGCTTTTGTCAGGTATTTTGACACAGCAATGAGAAGAGAAAGTGATAAAGGACTTAAGACCTTTATTTCCTCCAATTTCTTTGAAGGCTTTACTTACTTTTAATTTTGTGTGTCTGTGTGTGGGTATGTGCATGTGAGTGCAGGTGATCCTGGAGGTCAGAGCATTGGATTCCCTGGAGCTGCAGTCACAGGTGGTTGTGAGCTGCCCTACATGGATCCTGGGAACAAACCTCTGGATTCTCTACAAGAACAATATGCACTCTTAACTGATGAGCCATCTCTCCAGTCCCAACTCCTCCAATTTTCATTTCAGAATTATCTCAGGGGGACCAATCAGCATGCTTTTCCAAATGGTCAGACAGTGACCTACCTCCCCCACCTCCCTACCTCCCATTAAGGAATGTTAGAGAATGTAATTCCAACCTGGGGTCCATGTACTGCTCCAGGTTCCTCCTTTGCCCAGGCCCTACAGTACCCATGGTGGGAAGGGTGGATTCAGTGCCATCAGGATCCCCAAGCTATAGGAAACAGCAAAGAGCCCTGTTCCTTCTTCCCTATCACGTCTTCCCGTTTGGGCAAGACAGCCTCAGTGGTCCTTCAGATGTGTGAAACACAGCCAAATGCATGTCAAGCTCTTGAACATTTCCCTCTCACGTCCCTTCACAGGGGTGAAGATAGAAACCCTTTCCTCCAAGGGTCAAATTGGAGTTAGGAGTAGGAGGCATGCACACTTACAGTAAAACACACAGCATGGTTTCAATTAAGATCAAGGAGATTGGAGTTAGATCTAAGAAAGACTTTCCTCAGGAAGAGTTACTCAGAATGAAAGCAGTTCTCACTGAAATGCTCAAGATGTGGCTTGCAAACGGATGCCTAATTAAAGTCAGGTTTCCATATTATTTGAACACACAACGTAGGGTATGAAAGATGGGTGAAATAGAAAGAAGGTTCTATGGGAGTTCGAGAGATGGCTCAGTGGTTAAGAGCACTGGCTGCTCTTGCAGAGGACCCAGGTTTGATCCCCAGCCCCCACATAGTGGCTAACAACAGTTCATAATCCCAGTTCCAGGGCATCTGATGCCCTCTGCTGACCTGTGCAGGCAGTGCACTACGCAGGGGCACTTACACACATGCAGGCATAATACTTATACACATAAAATTAAAAAAAAAAAATTAAAAAGAAAGACGGTTTTAGACACAGAAAACACAAAACTAGTATGAGCAATGATCATTAAGATTGACAGTAAATATTCCATGATAAATGATCTATTTCCACACCAAATTAGAGAGAGGCTAAGTAATTTATGCTAATGAAAACAATCCAGAAATGTGTGGGAAAAAAGAAACTTTTACTTGTCACGTTGGCTGCGTGTTCTCTGTGGTTTCAGGGCTTTCCTGAGCTTTTAGTCCTCTTTTGTCAGAATGCTCAGCTGTGGATCCCAAACATATCTGCAGAACCACTCAACTCAAAGCGTGGATTAACTCTTCCGGGATGCAGACCTTCTCACATCTCACCTGTTAGAGGAAGCTGCTTTTCCTTTTGCTAAATGAGCCAGCTAATTTGTGGTTTGAGGTGATTGTTCTCCCAGGTCCCAGGTGTCTAATCTCATAGGGCACCTAAACTTATTTCACCCGGCTTTATTCTGAGGAAGAATCTTGCGACTCATGATACAGCTGCTATCACTTGAGAAAGAGCGATGGGGCTAATTGGGTGAATTGGAAACCAATTACTTTGGCGAGAAAGAGGAAGTGGCAAGGGAGGGCAGAATTCCGTGAGCTCACAGGGGATACATCTTCTGTGCTTGACTTCTGTGGGACGCTGGGATTGCAGCTTGATTTCAATTCAGAAGGTAGCATAAAGAATTCGAAGTCATGCATAGTAGCATGGTTACTTTTAATTGAGCTCACCAGCTTCCAAACTGCATAAAAGAGGGGTGGTGCCAACAAAATTTAGAAAATGCACATTTTTGCAGCATCGTGCAAGGGAAACATTTGTCTAGGTCCAGGGGTAAATAATGAAATTGTTAGGTCTCATTTGCTTTTCTGTTGTTTGGGAAGATAGGATGTGTTTGTCAGGAACTGTGCAAACAAAAGCATCTTGATTTGCATTGTCAGTGAGTTGCGGAGGACACGTACAACTTTATGTCCCAGTATCTTGTACTTGAGAAATTTCCTCCTTTTTAATTTTTGAAAAAGAAATTATTATTGCATATGTGTGCATGTGTGATGTATGTGATGTGGACATATGAATGCATATACTTTCAGGATTCAGTTCTCTCTTTTTCCCTTGGGCCTCCAGGCTCGGACTAGAGTCATCAGGTTTTCCTGATGAGGGCTTTTAAACATGAAATCATCTTGCTGGATGGGCATTTCCACAGGAAATAATGGATCTGGAAAATTGTATTTTAAAAAAAAACACGTCTACAATAGCACATTCTGTGATCTCTGTTTGCTAATATAAAGTGACTGGGTAGAACTTTTCCCTGCCAGATCTGTTCTGTTTTGACTTGGGAAGCTTTAAAATCTTGTGTGCCCAGGCCAAGGCTCTGTCTTGATATTCTATCAGCATTTACTACAACCAGCCTGTAAAAAATGCAAAAGATGAAAGTCACTGCTTTTAAAGCTCTTTTCACAATTGAATTTCCCGTGGAGAAGCAATACCCCAGGAACAGAATAGAATTTCCCCCTCTTCCATTTACATAGATACTTTTGTCACAAATTAATCAGCTGCAACTCTAATCTATATTTCTGATTTGTTTATGTGTATCACACAGGCTGGCAATCTTTTGAATTTAAATGTGACTTAAAATAAAAATAAAATAAACCACAAGTCAATGACATGGAATTTCTAACAGTAGGAGTCGTGTTTACATTCCACATTCTGAAAATATTTTGTTGAGCTGGCTAAGGAAACCACATGGTTCAGACAGACTGGGTGATGACTTGGTTTATTGCCTGGCTGGGGTTGGAATGGAAGAGGGGAGGGTGTGTGGTATGGCTGTCTGTCACCTCAAATGCTGAGAGAGAACGCATTCTCAGCACACATGTGATCTGGGCTTCCACAGAAGAGCTCTGATGATCCCGGCCAGGGCATCCTGCGTACCTGGCGGCGCGCCAGAACATCGTGCCAGGCTTCGGAGTCCCCAGATAATAACCCGCTCTTCCTTTCTGCTGTCACCAGCGGAGGCAGAGTGTTTCCTTGACTCTCAGAGAATATTTGTTCTTCAAACCCTTTGTTCCTTCCTACTTTCTGGAATGATCTCTCTTCCAAGATATTTGTATTTCTCCTTTTGGGACTTCGCTGGAAGTCCCCCGAGAGAGGCTCCTTTCTGTCAGCAAATGGTTTTTCCAGCTCAATTAAGTGAAACATTAAAAAAATTGTTTTGTGGTGTTGGGGATTGTGCCTAGATTCTCGCATATGGTTGGCAGGCACTCTAATGCTGAGCTATAGCCACATCAACTAGATGAACCTTAAAAGCCCAGGAATAGTCATGAGTAGGGTAAAGACACTCCCAAGAGGCCACCAGAAACACAATGATGCTCTTGAATGTGGTCCCTGAGTTCCAGAGACTCAATATCTCAATGGAAAGGCCTGTATCAGGATGAAATGTGCAATTACTTGATGTAAGAAATTAGAAAGCAGCCAGGCATAGTGGTACATGCCTTTAATCCCCGGACTCGAGAGGCAGAGGCAAGCAGATCTCTGTGAGACTGAGGCCAGCCTGGTCTACATAGTGAGCTCCAGGCCAGCTACAGGAAGACTCTATCTCAAAACAAAAACAAAAGCAAAGTCCAAAACAAAACAAAATAAAAAAGAAATTAGAAGTGAGCTAGAGACACAGTTCCGTGGGTATGAGTGCTTTCTCTGAGAGCATGAGGACCTGGGTTTGAATTCCCATCACCAAGATAAAAATTGGGTATGGCAGTGTTCCTCTATAAACCCATCACTGCGGTGGGTGGGAGAGAGGCCAGAGACAAGAGGATTAATGGTACTTGCAAGTGGCCAATCTAGCTCCAGGTGTACTGAGAGACCCTGTCTCAAAGAAGTAAGGCAGAGTGATAGAACAGTGTTCAGGCACAACGGACATGGACATATACAACACACACACACACACACACACACACACACACACACACAGGCATTAGAAAGGAAGCCGAAGGGACACATGAAGACAGAATTTAGAAGAGAAGAATTGTTTTTATTTTCTGTTGAGACAAGGTCTTGCTATGTGTAATCCAGGCTGGCCTGGGACTCCCATTCTGCCTTAGCCTCTGGAGTGTTGGGCTTTCTACTGACATGCACCACCATGTAAGGCTAAGAGTTGGATTTTAACAAACTTTTTCTCATAGTAGTTACTCCTTAGGTACAGCTCAGAAAATCAGTTACAAGTTTAGATTCCTTACCTGAAATACTTGGAATTGGATGTGCTGCAGATTTGGCATTATTTTTAGATTTGGAATATTTGTGCATGCATAATGATGTATCTCAGTATTCATGTCTAAACATGCAACACAGTTATGTTTCATATACACCTTAGACACACAGTCCAAAGGTCATTTTATAATTTTGTGCATGAAACAAAAATTTTCCACCCCTGGCATCATGTGGTATGCAAAAAGTTTCAGATTTTGGAGCATTTTGGATTTCTGGATTAGGGATCTCCACTTGCACTTCATTATGTATTTATTAGGGAGATATTGTTGCCTGACCCAACTCAAAGGGAGGTATTTTTAGAGACCTACATTATTTTCTCTTCCAGAGAAACAAAAACCAATGTCCATGTGCACATGTGCACCTTGGCATTCCGGGGGTGGGCGGGGGGCGGGCTGGGAAACATTTGAAGCTGAAGTCTCCTCCCCCAGTTCCCTGAATGGCCTATCTGAGGCAGCTCCTGGCATCCTGGCACCTCACCAGTCTATTCCTTCCCTGACTCTCACTGGCTCCCCCCACCCCCAGCCTCTTTCAGCAGCCTGTAGTCTGTGCTCTCTGAATGATGGCAGGACCTGGACAAACTGCCCGCTTTGCAAGTTCCTCTAGGACTGCTGCTGTCTACAGGCAGGAATGCTGCACAGAGCCCCCAACTTGCACCTGCCTTCCACCAGGTGACCCTTCATCCCAAGCTCCATGCATCCTGTCCCCCTACACCTTCAATCTCTTCCACCATTTCTGCAGGCTCTTTGATAAGAGCAGCAAATCAAACTGTAGTGTAAGAACAGGGAAAACAGATGGAACCCCGAAACATTCACCAGCAAATTTATAAATAACAAGGAACTTCCCCTTCCTGATGAAATACATTTACTTGTAAAGCAGAAGAGTCATTAGACGTAGTGTGGCCTTAGATCTCAGACAAAGAGGATATTTGGAATAAACGCACACACATGCATTTGGAATCACATGAACCAAGATAAATTTTAATTGAGGGTAACACCAAGCTGACCTAACACTAGAGTAGAACTACATGAGATGACTTGCTTACGGATATGATTTAGTGCTACAGCTTCTTCGAGGTCTATTTACTTACAGTTGCCTGGTTTAGTCCTACAGCTCAGAGTTTTGGTGAGTGTGTGCAGTTGTGTTGTTACAACCATGGGATTTAGAATACTTGTGTCACCCTAAGACCTTGCTCTGCATCTCTTTATAATCAGTCCCCATCAGCCAGCCATCTCTGAGCCCAGGAAGTCACAGATGTGTCTTCTCTCATGATAGTTTGGCTCCATATAAATGTTCATCAGTGGAATCACAGTGTGGGCATGGTTGGGTCTGGTTTCTTTCACCTAGTGTGGAGCTGTGAGTATTCAAGTTCCAGTAATTTAATTATTTTAGTTGCTGGGTCTCTTGCATGAATACTGGGTACTTTGTTTACCCATAAACAGACATTCGGACTGCTTCGTTTGGGGGATTATCACAGGCAGTGCTACACAAGGATTCACGCAGTTCTGTGTGGGCATTTATTTCCATTTTTAAAAAGATTTATTTATTTCATAGGCACATGTGAGTGACTGAATGTATATATGTGCACCATGCACATGCAGGGCCTGCAGAAGCCAGAAGAGTGTGTTGGATCCCCTGGAACTGGCGTTTGAGGCAATTGTGAGCTGCCCAGTGTGGGTGCTGGGAACTGAACCCAAGTCCTCTGAAAGAGCAGCAAGTGCTTTTAAAGTCTGAGCCATCTCTCTAGCCCTGTTTTCATTTCTTTTGAGTAGATACTCAAGGATGAAATATCGATACATTGGAACGTTGGTACATACCTATAATAAAAGCACATTCAATTTTTAAGAAACTGTGAGTTGTCTTTCATTGGAGCTGTAATATTTCACATTCTCACCAGCGAGAGAAGAGACTTCTGATTGTACCACAGTTTCACTTATTCTTGGTAATTTTAGTCATTTTGATTTCAGCAATTCAGATATAGAATGGCATCTCATTATGGATTGAATTTGTATGTCTGTGTAGACCAAGTTAACATCATGCAACATTCTGTGTGCCTGTTGGCCATTTGTTCCCATTCTCTTGTTAATGTCTAATCAAAATGTTTTGCCCATTTTCCAAGTTGGATTATTTGTCTAATTATTGAGTTTTAAGAGAATTTTAGCAATTCATGTACAAGTCCTTTGTCAGATGTATGACACACAAAATACATATGTGCATATATACATCCATGCGTGTATACACACACACACACACACACACACACACAAACATCAATCTAACATGTTGGTATATCAGTTTTTAGTGACTCTTGTTAAGGAGCAAACATTAGTTCAGTTTAGCGGTGCTTTTTATCTCCTATTAAATCTTCTCTGCCTAGGTCAAAGCTACACAATAGCCTCCTGAGTTTTCTTCTGAGGCTGATATTTTGAGTCAGGGGTGGATGTGGAAAATAGATTGTGGAGAGTTGCCCACCTACAAGTTATTTCTATAAAAGAATAAGTGGAGCAAGAAGTTCCAAAATAACAAATGAAAAGAAATGGAGAAAAATCTTTTTTTAAATCTAAAGACATTTAAAATTTGAATCTAAATCAAATTTAAGAATCAGAACTTCAGATGCGTAATCAATGGTTGGGTAGAGGAAGGGAATAGAAAAAGAAAAGACAGACATTGCACACCCCAAAGATAGTAACAGTCCAAAGCACAGATTGTATTTAAAGTTTAAATTTAGAAAGACTCTAATGTTGGTAGCTCCAATCCTTGAATATAGGCCACAGACTCTTGGATGGAACACCTGCTGGATCCTGACATGGGATGAGGACATCCTCCTGACTTTGACCAGGTCTATGCCCTGCTTTTCCATTTATTCTCCTATGTGGACCCTGAGACATTTAGCTCCTGGAACTGAGCCTTGACCCTGCTTTCACTCTTCCTATGCATGTGACATGTCTTTGCAGCATTTTAATAGTCTGCCAGGCCTCAGAGGACCTCTAGACCCCAGCCCGGCCACAGGGTGACTCTCAATCCCTTCTTCCAGGAGAGGAGAAAAGGAACGGCTTACCAAAGGGTTGCTTTCACAAGTTCTAAAGCCAGCTTAGCTGAGGATGTCATCCTTCCAACAGTCGAACATAAGAGATAATGGGGCAACATCTAGGGAACTTGAGGGAAAAAATAGACTTTAACAATCTAGTGGAAAGTAATTGAGAAAGAAAATTCAAATGACCACGTGTCTAGAATAACTCCAATCCCCATTTGATTTCTGAAGGGGGTGGTTTAAAATGTTCTACAAGTACTAAGATAATTCAGAGAGGAATTAATGGAGAGTGAGTAGACAAAAACGACTGAGAAAAAGCTTTAGGACTATTTAAAGATGGACAAACGGTGTAGACATTAACCACTGCATGGGATAAAGGCCATGCTCAGCAAGTTACAGACGAGAACAAAACCAAGTGGCTCAAAGATAGTGTCCAGGAAGTAAGCAAATCTGCAGAGAGAGGCTGAGAGCTTCCTACATGCAAAGCTCCAAGTTGGGCATGACAAGGACATAGAGAAACACAGGCCCTGTCCCTAGGATCTTATGATGTAGTTGGAAAGACAAGACTTCCTGTCCCTATTAGGCATAAGGAAAGACAAAGAACAGGGTGCCAGACTCGGTGCTCTCCAGGAGCCTGTCTAGGTCTAAAGCAGAGCACAGGAGGCCTGAGTCAAGCAGGTCAAGTTCTAGAGGAGGTGTTCTCAGGAAGGCCCTTGAATGTGCCCTTCTATCTGTGGCAACACCAACAGCAACAGGGTGGGAAACCAGGTGGAAACAACCATATCCCAGGGTGGACCTGGGCAGGCATCTAGAACCCAGAGATCTGGTGGATCTCCAGTCACTTGGCTATCCAGTAAAGATCAGAGGTGACCATTTCCCATTTCCATCTCTTGCTGTGAGGTATTCTTTCTGAGGGTATCTTCTTGATTGAAGTCTTGGTGATGTTTTGGGGCAGACTCTAGACAGCCTGGAGCACCCCAAAGGAGCCCACTGCTGAAGTTGTTCACAAACAGGTTGTACTCCTCAGACCAAATGTTGGCATGTGAATAATCACCTACGGTGCCTGTAAATATGAAGCTTCACAATCTACATTTGGAGATAGCATCTAGTTTTATGGAAGGTGTAGGCACGTCAAGAGATGGTTTCTCTACAGTGAGATCAATGGTAAGTAAAAAAGCAGAAGTCTGCCATGCACTCTGAGTGTATAAGGAGGAGCTCTCAGTCTGGAACCAGGAGACTCCTTGGAGAAGGAATTCTGGAGAAATAACACTTGAAGGGTTATGGGAATTTGCTATATGTGGGCAACTGTTAAGAAGAGAGAACATTCAAGAGAGGGAGAGAGGAGGGAAATGAAAAGGTTAGCGCATGACGTGTGCTGGGAGCTGAGAACAGTTAGGTTATGACAGAGCGAAGGATGGTGAAGCAAGAGATGAAGGCAGCCACCCCAGCTGCCATGTCCTAAAGAGCTGTCAGTCACACTAGTCTGAAACAAATCCTTTGGGGGATATGGAAAGACCGAGATGCAGATGCTATACTTCCATTTTTGGAGAAGAAAACACTGAAACACCATCAAGATGGAGATTTGGCTGGTTACCAATTGCTTTCCCCTCAGTGTGCAGCAATAAGGTTTGCATTGAGGTCAGAGGAAAAGTAGAGAACTGTGCAGATTGGAGAAATGTTTTGGAGGTAAATTCCAAGGTGGGTGAGGGACTCCGGGGTGCCTGGGGTGATTCTTCTGGGCTCCACAGGCATTACATGCACGTGGTACACTTATATGCAGGCAAAGCACTCATACACATAAAAATAAAAACAAATAAATAAAAAATTAAACAAAACAAAGCAAAAAAGCCACAGGCCTTTCAGCCTGTCAGTCTATTAACCTCGGATTGCCATTCTACTCCTAATGAGATGAATTTTAGGAGCCATCCTAAAAGCACAGACTAAGAAATCTGTGCTTTTCTCAATGTCCTCACTCACTCAGGGGATCACCTGCATTCCAAGCCCTGGCACCCCCCCTTACCTCCCCTTTCTTGTGTTTCCTGAACACATGTCCTGAAACCCTTGACTCTTTATCCTAATGTTTCTTGCTACATCACACTTCCTATAGCTCATATTACCAGCATCATTCCAGGTTCCCATCATTTGGCTATAGTGAAAAACCCTTTCTGTGGCTGCTCTCTATCTTTGACTACGTTATTTCTACCAAGTGACTTATTCTGAAACCCTAATTCCAGCCTACCACTGTCTATTCACACACACACACACACACACACACACACACACACACACACACACTCCAAAGATGATAAGGTAAAAACCATATCCCCTGAGTCTCACAGGTAGCTCCCAATGGAGCTTGGGTTGTCTCCATTTTCCTCCGGCCCACGGCCCACGGTCATCGTGAGCTCTGAGTCCGCCACATTCCTTCTAGAATGCTGCTTGTTGCGTGTTCTTCCACAGTGTCCAAGTCCTGCCTGCATTTACAGATTTGCCTCAAGTTGGTGAGGTTTTTCTTACTTTCTGAAATAACATATTTCAGTATCTGTGTGTCCCTCTCTGACTTTCTGTCATGCCTCCTTCAGCCTTTTAATTGCCTCTTGCTATTTCCAAGTCCTTATCACCATCACCTCTACTGGAAATTACTGGAAGAGACGTCACTTGCCTTACGTTGTCTTTTGGTTTCACAGGAGTTTATTTTCTACTAAATATTTCTTAAATTTATTTATTTTTATTTTTGTGTGTATGAGTGTTTTGTAAGTACACCTATGTGTGCAATGCCCATGAAGGCCAGATAAGGGCATTGGATCCCCTGGAACTGGAGTTAAAAACAGTTATTAGTTGCCATGTGGGTGCTGGGAACCAAACCCACGTCCTCTGCAAGAGCAGTCAGTGTTCTTAACCACTGAACTGTCTCTCCAGCTCTCTAGAGAGATTTTTTTCTTTTTTGTTGGTTTTTTGAGACAGGGTCTCCCTGTAGCCCCAGCTGGCCTGAAACTTTGCTATGTAGACCACGCATGTGCCACTAAATTTTTCTTTTAAAACAAAAAATATGTGCTCTTATCTGGAATATATATATAATCATTTTAGTTTTCTGTAATCTGAATGAAAGTCTCTCAGAACTCTTCAAAGAAATCTAAAGTTTCCTAAGAAATTAAACCAATTAAAGAAAACCCAACAGATCAGATATGTGGAAAATTTTAAGATCTCGTCTTAGAACTATGTCAAGAAAAAAAAAATACTGTACAGTTAGAGTTTGAAAATGTAACAAATACATTCTTCTACAAATCATAGTCATTTGACTTGCCTTCCTATTTTCAAAAAAAGTAGTTTTTTATTGTAATAAAAGCTCACTTTCATTAGCAATGTAAAACTCTTACAACCTTAAAGTTTGAAAAGGGCTGATTTAAAATCTTATTGAAAAGACACTTAATACATCACAACTTTACTTTCTTGTAGATATTTAAGTACACTAAAACCATCAGTTAAAATGAAAAGAACAGTCAATACACGTCCTTGCTGGAGACCCCATGTGTTTTTCAAAGAAGACTTTATTTTTAATTATGTGTGTATTGTGTGTCTGAATGCAGATTTGAGGATTCCAAAAGACAGCATCAGATGCTCTGGACCTGGAGTTGCTCAGGTGTCTGAAATCTCACAAGTAGGATTTACCTTCTTATGAGGTTCTTAGGGAAATATTAACAGTCTGGGTAAGGCAACTGTTAAGCTGTTTTCATCATTAGTAACTTTAGTTATTACATCAAATTCTTTTTAAATCAAATTTATTTATTTTTATGTGTATGTTATGCCTGCATGTGTGTAAGTGTATCCATGTTGTGCAGTGCCCTTGGAGGACAGAAGAGGGTGTCTGATCTCCTGGAACTGGAGTTACAGACAGTTGTTAGCTACCATGTAGGTGCTGGGATTCCAACCCAGGTCTTCCGCAAGAATAGCCAGTGTTCTTTTCGGGGGGGGGGGTTTGATAAGGTGTACATATATCATTTTATTTTTTACAAACACTTTATTGAGAATTTCATACATGCATATAAGGTGTTTTGATTAAATCCATGCCCAGTCCCTCCCTGCCAACATTCCCCCCCCCCGAAGAGATAACCCTAAAATCTTTTAAAGATTAGATACAAGCTCCTAAATACTTTTTGACATTTTGGGCCTTGGAACAGAGTATGTTGTTAACAGGCCCAAGAACATTTTGACTTTTAGCCAAGAAACTGGCTACATTTCTTTGGGGTCTTTTTACCCTAACTGCCTAGGCAATCCCTACCTCCTATTCTTATCACGCCATCCTCTGAAGGGGTTACCCAAATTGCCAACAGGGAAGAGGGATGCCAACCACTCTGGCTTCTTCCATGCTGAACAGGGACGCAGGGTGAAGCAATTGGAGTACCCCTTCACTGGGTCTATTTAAAAGACTCCCAATTTGCATAACTTTTGTCTCTAAGGGGAGAAGAAAGTCCTGGAATCATGAATGGGAGATGTGCAGGAGAAGTAAAGGCAAGAGTAATTAGCATTACAAGTTCTAGACAGGGCACAAGAAAAAAGAACAGGGCAATTTTCAAATATTCCTATGAGAGTCCATTGGAGTTTCTTGACAAGGGTTTCCAAAAGCATTCCTCTATTGGGTTCTTCCTCACTTTTTCTTTTGTCTTCCAAGGCTGGACTAGTTGGCTGGAAAGAGTGGTTGGATATTCAGGTGAGGGTCCAGTGACCCTGCTTGGTCCTCCTTTAATGAATGAGCACAACCGTCAACAAGCCCAGTTGTGACTATGTTTAGTGATCAGGCTCAGCCAAAGCCGTGATGATGGTACTTATTTCATGCAGAAGGGACTGCTGTATAGCATCATCTTATTAAAAGGACCTGGAATTTAAACGGATTTGGTGCTAGGCACCACATATGAGGGAGAACATGCATCATTTATTTTTCTGAGTCTGTGTTACTTCACTTAGTAAAACAGTTTCTAGATCCATCCATTTACCTGCAAATTTCATTATTTCATCTTTCTTCACTGCTGAATAGAATTCCATTGTGTAAATATACCACATTTTTGTTAACCACTCGTCAGTTGAGGGACACTTAGGTTGCTTCCAATTCTTAGCTATTGTGAAAAGAGCAGCAGCAAACATGATTGTACACGTGTCTCTACAATAGGATTGAGTCCTTTGGGTATATGCCAAGGAGTGGTATAACCGGGTCATATGGTAGGGTCATTTATAGTTTTTTAAGAGTTCTCCACACTATTTTCCATAGAGGCTGCACACCATTTGTTGAAGATGCTGTCTTTCCTCCATTGTGTGTTCTTGGCAACTTTGTCAAATATCAGGTGGCTGAAACTGCCTGTACGGGTTTGGATCTTCAATGATGTTCCATTGATCTATGTGTCTGTTTTTTGTGCCAGTACCATGCTGTTTTTATGACTATAGTTCTGTAGTATACTTTGAGTTCTAGTATAGTAATCCCCTCAGTGTTGCCCTTTGTGCCCAGGGTTACTTTGGCTATCTGGGGTCTCTTGTGCCTCCATATGAATTTAAGAATGCATTTTTCTAATTCTGTGAAGTATGTCATGGGGATTTTGAATGGGATTGCATTGAATCTATATATTGCTTTTGGTAGGATGGTCAATGTGGTGTATTAATTCTTCCAATCCATGAACATGGGAGATCCTTCCATCTCCTGGTATCTTCCTCAATCTCTTTCTTTTAAGAAGGCCATTTTCACAATATTAATTCTTCCAATCCATGAGCATGGGAGGTTCTTCCATCTCCTGGTGTCTTCCTCAATCTCTTTCTTAAACTATTTAAAATTTTCATTGTAGAGATCTTTGGTGTCTTTTAGAAGATTTATTCCAAGATATTTTAATTTTTTTGTAGCAATTGTGAATGGGAGCATTTCCCTGTATTCTTTCTCCAATTGCTTGTTATTGCTATATAGAAAGGCTGCTGATTTCTGTAGATTGACTTTATAACCTGCCACTATACTGAAAGTGTTGGCTGTGGGTTTGTTGTATATAGCTTTAAATTCTGCTGTAAATCCATTTGGGCCTGGGCTTTTTTTAGTTGGGAGGCTTTGTATTGCTGATTCAATTTCTTTATATGTTATGGGTCTGTTTAAACTGTTAATCTCTTGGTTTAACTTTGGTGGTTCCCATGATTTTAGATGCCCATCCATTTCTTCTAGATTTTCAGAATTATTAGCTTACATGTTTTTAAAATATTCCCTTATAATGGTCTGGAAATTTTGGTTGTCTGTTGTGGTGTTTCCCCTTTCATCTCTGATTTTGTTGATTTGGATTTGCTCTTTCTTTCTTTTGATTAACTGGGCTAAGGGTCTATCTTATATAGGCTTTATTAATTCATTGTTTTTAAAAAGACTTTTTCTTCCTTTTTGAAGATTCAAAGAGAAACTTAATACTTTGTAGGAAATGATCCTAGTTGGTACAGGGTTCAGGTTCTTTCAGGTTTATTTTGGAGGGAACTGATGGTTTCAGATCAGCTATTCAGGGGTACCCACAGAAGACCTATTCAGGTTCCAGTCAGTTACACTTAGGCTTCCTTCAGCATGTGGAGGCAGGATCCAGGGTCTCTCAGGCAGTCCTGTGCATTGTCAACCCTATGTCAGAGGGAGACCAGAGGGGGGCCAGAACTTGGCACTCTCAGGCTGTCCGCTAGGATCCCAGCCTTAGCCTACCAAAGCCAGATCTGCCCTGGGGCCTTGGGAGGGGCCTCACAAAATCCCAGGTAGGGGAATGGTATGGCGAAATTAGGGGGCACTCACCACCATGTGGAGGCAGGATCCAGGGGCTGTCAGGCTATCCCCTGGGTTCTCAGGACCTCTGGTAGTTGGAGGCCAGAGGGAGGCCAGAACCCGGCACTCTCTGATAGCTGTGGCCCTCGCCCATGGCGGCCATTCCTCCATTCACACAGGTGCCACTTCTTCGTTCTCACGGGTGCCGTGGCTGCTCCTTCACTCGCCCTGGGCTGAGGCCACTCTTCTGCTCACCCTGTGCTGCCTCCAATTGTCGCTGCTTCTGCCCAGTCCAGGACCCAGGGCTGGTGAGGAGACTGTGTCAGCGGAGCCACATTCAGACACAGGAGAGCAGGTTCATTGACACGGATCCACTTTATTGCAGGAAGGCACAAGCTTATATAGGGGTAGCGGTCCAATCATAGCACAGCGAGTAGGATACCTTATTAGCATAACAGGCTTAGCGTCCTGTCACAGCATAGTGGGCCAGATGCCTCATTAGCATAATGGGTTTCAGATTATAGAGCCTGGATTCCTGGAAATCACATGACCCTGATTGTTGCAATATCTAAGTGTTGTGATTTGGAATTCCAAGGGTGGTGATTAGGGAATGGCGAGCTCTAGGCCTCAGTCTCATGATCTGCCAATGGGAGCAAATGTCACAAGGCGTTCCTTGTGGCTCCAGTGGTTGGGCTGTTGCCTGGGGCCTGCTGTGTGGCTGTCATTAAGACTTTCACCCTAGGCTCAAGCCTGTCTCCCACAGATAGCCAGTGTTCTTAACCGCTGAGCCATCTCTCCAGCCCATTGCATCAAATTTCTTTAATAAATGCAGTCAATAATTCAGATTCCTTTTACTGTGATTGAGTTTGGCTACATACACATGGGAACTAGTAAGAGACAAACCTCTCTGCATGAGGGGAAGCTGGGTGTGTGCTTTGGTTCTTGGGGGTTGATGATAAGCAACAGTGGTGATCTCATTTTCTGCCAGCTCTGGGCTAAGACACCATTTCTATAATAAAGTTTCTGTTGTGAAAATTCTTTCCTTAGGAAGACATAAATAACATCTATTTCCTCCTTGTAATGTCTCAACCACAAACAAAGTTCATCCTGCATAACCAATGAGTTTATTAGGCTTACTTATAGAGCGTGTGTGAGGGGTTAAGGGCAGGCATGTGGGTGACCAAAAGCAGTCATACTGATAGAGTATCAATAAGCCCCATAATTGAACTGGTCCAGACTATAAAAAAGTTCTAGTCTATCTGTTGGAGGACCCACTTTTCCAGTCTTACTGGTCAATTACCTGGTGATAGAACCACTCCCAGGAAGGCAGGTTCTCCTTAAGTTATGCTAAATAGATGGGCAGAATACCTGGTGTGTTAATAAGGTAGTGAATATTTTCTGTCTAGAATTAGCTCAGATTCCCAAAGACCTTCAGTATCAGCCACAGTCATGTAGGTCTCCGTAAGTCTGTCCACTTTCCTGAAGTGTTCAGGAAAGCATAATTTCTCTTTTTCTTCTTCATGCCTTTCTTACTAAGCGTGCTTTCTCTAAGGCTTTGGGCTGCCCCTAACATCTTGTATTTCTTCACTTTTTTTCTAAAGCTTCCTTCTCCCAGCCATGTGGCTGCGAGTCAGCCACGTGTCTGCCCTCCATGGAGCTCTAAACCTGCACAGCTTCATGATTTTCTTTCCTTCTTCCCACTATTCACCTCCTCAAGGCAGCTGCCAAGATTACCAGCTCACCTGCCCTGAGGATTTTTCTTTAAGATTCTAATAAAATTGTAAAAGCTTCCGTTTGGGTCCATTCTTAAATTCTTTTATGAATGAGACTAAGAACCCTCTAGGGGATCCTCTTTTTCCCCATTTCAATACTGGAAGCTCTGAAAGCAGCATGGATGATAGCTCCCTCATGGCCTCATGGATAAAGCCCCTTTCTGCAAGCCTTGAAGCCTCGGTACTCTAGCACCTCCCCAAACCCTGAGGCTATATGCAATTAGGGAAAAATTGCACAGAAACAGCTGGGAGGCACAGCTGGAATTTCAGGGGAGGGTTCAGGGACCCTCCACACCTTCTCCAGGGAGTGAGGGTCTGTAGTCCACAAATGTGATCCCTCTTGGCTCTTGGAACCAGGAATAGCTGAGCAGAAGATGGTGGCTGTTTTGTTTTCTATAAATAACAGTTTGATAGATATTTCTCAGAACAATTTGTATTGAACACTTTCCAGTGTATGAATCCACTAGAGACACCTTTGTGTAAAGTCCAACTTTGATGTCCAGCATTGTGGAATGCTCAACCAAACTGTCTCCTCTTCACGTTCAGTTCTCACTAAATGGGATTTAATGAATTGTCCAGTTTGACTGGAGATTGAGGTGTTGGTTTATGCTGCTGATTTCCAGTCTGCATTGCTTCACTGAGACAGAGGCTTGCTATGTAGACCTTGATGGTCTTGAACCCTCAATGGTCCTGTCTTAGCCTTCTGAGTCCTGGAATTACAAGTGTGGGCCATGAAACCCTGCTTCTAGTCTGTTTAAAGTGGTATTCCAAGCTCCTATCTGTTTGGTTGTAGACAGAATTTGTTATATTTTCATAGCTTTCTCTACATGATTTTCAGGATTGAAGTCTTTGGAAAGCTGAGAGATATTACATGTCAGTTAGAAATGGCATTTGAAGCTGGCTGTGAATCACACCTGCAATCCCAGCACTCAGGAGGCAGAAAGATCATGCGTTCAAAGGCAGTCTGAGATGGGATAGTAAGACCCCCATCTCAAAAAGAAAAGGGGGAAAATGTTATTTGAAGGTGTTTCCATTGATTTCCTTGGTGATTTTGTTTGAGGGCAGAAATTCTACGTGGAAGACAGAAACCAAATGAATTAAGCAAATCAAAACAGCTGGTAACACTTGCTTTCCTTCCTGGGTAAGTAAGACAGATGACCCTCTCTCCTAACACTCAGTCTGCTACAGCCTGCGGGGCTCTTGCCTTGTCGCTTTTCTTCCTTTCCAAGGTCCCATCTCTCTAGCCACAGGTGGACATGTGAGCAATGGAAGGTGACTTCATCTTTCCTAGATCCAGGTAGGTTAAAGATTGTGTCCAATTAAAGATCACAGCAGTCCAGCTGTGGGATTTAGCTTGTATCTCACCCCTATTAATTAAAGAAAATATCTTTAGTATTTAATAACTTAATGATTTATTTTTTTTTTCTTCCAGGAATCTGGCCAAAAAGCTGAACATTTCTCTGCGGTATTAACTGGTCTGACCACTTCAGGCTCCAAAATCCTGGGATCCCCTGCCAGGATGCTATTGAAACAGAAAAGGGTTTTGATTTACCTGGGACATGGGAGGGATCAAAAGAAGTAACTGAAGTAAAAAGAATCCCAACAGCACCATGCAAGGCCATTGAACATTTGAATGGTACTAATTCCTCTTGGTCTTGGCTTATGAAGGGCTCATAAACTGGTTTTGTATAGGGTTCTCTTATGGGGGTGGAGTGGGAACACTAGTGTGCCTTTACCTACAACTTGTATCTTTCATGACAATGAACTAGTTGGTCTGGTTTACTAACGTCATCTCTGGTGATTTTGGTTGAGGCGATCCAGCCTCCTGAGCCAGGTTCCTTGAACATCTTCAGGAATGGGGTGGTATGTGTCCTGGATGTGGGGAACTGGAACTAGTGTTCCTGGGATTGTCTTTCTATATCAGAAGATGCCCAAATAGGACTCTGCTCAGAGCTTTCATAGCAAGTCTCTGGTCCTGGACTGAGAATTGTATGTGTTCCCTGAATCACCCCAGACAGACCGTGTGACTCAACCAGCTGTTTGGATAAGAAGACAAATTCCCTATAAAGATGTATTAAAAGAAAGGGAAAATGTCTTCACACAAATTATAGCACATGACTGGCATAGCTGTCTTCAGTAGACACAACCCTAATCACCGAGTCTGAATATTGTTCCATTTATAAAATGAAAAGGATCATAATTACCTTAAACTGCTCATTATATCTAAAATTATTTTATTCTATGTTGTGAATAATTCCAGGAAGAAAAGTGTCACATAACAAGGAAAGCGAACATGACTCTTGTGGGTTTGATGAGCATACTTTGAGCCCGTCAGTGTGCCTGGTCCTTAAGCAGTGACTTGGCCTGCTGTTTCCCTTAGTTTGAAGAACTGAGGGGAGTGAGCACGATCTACATTTGACTAATGAAGAAATGGAGGATGGCATCTCCATTTGGATGTTTTAGAAACTTGATTCAGATCAGGAGTAGAAAATATTTTTAAATATACTTTGTATTCTTTGATGATTTCATATGTGTGCACAATGAATTTTGTTCATATGAACCCCCACTCCTCCACCAACTCCTCCCAGATCCACTCCTCACCCCCTTCCCAGCTTTCTGTCCTTTTTTTGTTTTTTACAATAACCCACTGAGTCTGATTTGTACTGCCCATATACTCATGGGTATCATCCATATACTCATGAGATCATTCTCTGGAGTGTGGTGGATCTACAAGGGGCTACAGCCTTAAAGAAAACTGACTCTCATTACCCCTCCCACCCAATCAGTCCACCTTAGCTGCATGAGGAAGAGGGGCTAAGCATATCTGAGCCGAGAACACCAGGAGGCCCCTCTCTCACCATTTTCTGCAGCTGCCGGGAAGTCACAGGATCTATATTTGAGTGTGTACTTCCCAGTGCAGCCGTAAATGGGGACACCCACTCCCCTGCAAATAAACCCCAACCCTATGGTCTGTTAAAAAAAGAGGCATTTGGGAGACCGCCAGAGAGTGCTGAGTTCTGGCCTCCCTCTGGCCTCCCTCTGGCAGCCGGCCTGAGAACACAGGAGACTGACTCTTATGAGAGCCCCCTAGCCTGCCTCCCTAATTGCACCATACCCATCCCCCAACCTAGGATTTTGTGAGGCCTCCTCAAGGTCCCAGGGCAGATCTGGCTTTGGTAGGCTAAGGCTGAGATCCTCCCTGAGAGGGTGGGATTCAACCTCCACTGGTGTAGCAGCTCTGATCTCAGCAGACGGCCAGAGAGTGTTGAGTTCTGGCCTCCCTCTGGCATAGGGGCTGAGTACACAGGGAATTGCCTGAGAGTACCTGGATCCTGCCTCCATGTGGTGTCTTCTTGTTCAGGGAGGACACGGAAACCCCATGGGATGAACTTGAACTACTGTCCAGTCTACAAAGAGGAGGGTCAACTCAGAGGAAACATCTCATTCATGCTTCCAAGTGAAGCCAGACATGGTCAAACAGGACCTTTGACTTACCTTCACATAAATGGATCTGGTAAAAGAAAGAAGCCAGGAGCTCCTCCCAAGCCCACGTGACCCCTGAGGAACAGATCCTCAAATGACTGTAAGTGTAAAGATAAATTGATTTATTTGGGCCAACTGTATGGTCTTAAACACCCAAAAGGAAAGTATAACCAGAGAGTAAAGTCATCAGTATATTTCTTAAAGAGTTCAAGGATTACACTTCTCAGAAATTAGACTTAAGTCTATATAAGAAGTTGTTTGGACAGTTATTTCTCACTGATGATTTTGTTCCTAACCAGAAAGTGCTGCTCAGATGTAAGACTTCAAATCTTGGTCTCCAATACTGTAGTGCCCACCTGTAGCTAAGGGAGACAACCAGCTATTGTTCTAAACTGATGGATAAATTTATTTTCTCCCCCTATTTCAGAAGCCTTTGAGAGGGAACTGACACTGATTCTAACCACTCCAACAGCTATCAGAATACCTGAAAGCAAATCCTGAATCCATCACTCTAGAGTCCAGCCTTGGAAGACAAAA
>NW_008336953.1:1745912-1789492 GCF_000622305.1 Nannospalax galili
AATTGCCCTGTTCTGACTTTTTTCTAGTTCCCTGTCTAGAACTTGTAATGCTAATTACTCTTGCCTTTACTACTCCTTCACATCTCCTTTAAAAAAAAAAGTGTTTGGATAGATAGATGAGAGGGATCTGACTAGACCATAAGTGGATGGACTTGCGGTGGGGAACGGCTAAGGAACTGACTTGACAGAGTTGGGCTTAACACCCAGGACGGAGTATGTGGGTTGCAGTAGGGGGCTGTGGGAGGGTGCTGGTAAGGATGGGGCTAAAAAGATGAATCAGATTGTTTGTGATATTCTATATGAAATACAACAAAATCTAATAAAAAATTAAAAAAAAAACTCTCCTTCTGTCAGAAGCCATCATTAATTGTCCATAGCTCCTCAGCTAAGGGTGGGGCTCATGAACCCCTTCCTGTTCCATGCTGGAATGCAGATGGCTCGATATTGAATAGGTCTTCTGCAGATAACCATAGCTGCTGTGAGTTCATGAGTGCAGCCATTCTGTCTAGGCCAGAATACTCTTTTTTGGACTGCTGCTCCCCAATTTCTGGCTCTTCCAATCTTTCTGTCCCCTCTTCTGTGGTGATTCCAGATCCTTGATGGGAATGGGTTTGATACAGATGTCCCATTTTATGAACACTCCACAGACACATATTCTCTGCACTTTGACCAATTGTGAGTTTACATTAACCACTGTCCATTGCACACAGAAACTTCTTTGATGAGGTCTGAGAGGTGTACTATATCTATGGATAGAGTGATACAAATTTAGAGGGCAGTTTTGTTACTACACCCATTTAGCAAAATAATAGTGGTAGGTTTACCCCTGGGACCTATGAGCTCCCAGCTGTGGGTTCTTGGTTTACAGTCCCAGGAATTAAAGATGCACAGTACTGGGTATGTGATTCTTCCTGTGGAGTGGACCTTAAAGCTCAGAAAGTGGTTAACCAACCTCCATAACATTTATGCCACTATTACACCCATGGGCACATCTTGCCAGACCCTTTATTATTATAGTTTACAGGGTTCACAGCTGGGTAAGACTGCTGATGACTTTTCACCCTTAGCAGCATACATAGCACCTTCTAGGTTGAAGGAAAAAGCATCCAGATCAGTACCAACTTGATTTTCTCGTGTCCTATGAGCAAAATGTGTGGCATCTTCAGCAATAGGGCCTTACCATAAGTTCTGGCGGGCAACCAAAAGCAGGGGCAATAGCCTGTAATGTTTGGGGGGGTCTTGAGACACCCTGACCAACAACTCCAGGGGATGTATCCCACACCTAGGCTTTTTAATTTGTCAATCTAGAATGAGCACAGTCCCCTGTGTAGGGGTTACTCGATAAACTCTTTTTATGAGTATAATTGTGTATTATGAGTATATGTTATAAAACAGTAGGTTTCCATATGGCTTTTTCATACATCCTTGGAGTTAGTTATCCCTTCCTTAGTCCCCTCCTGCCCTATGCACCTATGTCTTTCCCCACTTAAACCTCATTTTCCATTATAACTCCTTTCCCCTTTGAATCATCTGTTCTCCAGTTCCTCCCCCTTTAAGATCTTCCTTCCCCCGTCTCCCCAGTGGCTCCTTTCTGGTTTCCTAAATTCTATAGATAAGGAATAAAGAAATCTAAAACCACATTATTTGCCCTTGGATCTAGATCATGTGATCCAATATCAGACTTCCTTTGATATTTTTTCAGTTAAAAACAAAGTTTAAATATAGGAAATCGGTATTAACATTGGGAAACCAGGTTAAGTGAAATGTGGTCGTGCATACCTATAATCCTAGCTCTTAAGAGGCTGAGGTAGGATAGAAAGTTTAAGGCAAGCCTGGGCTACATAGAAAGCTCTGTCTCTGGAAATTTATAAAATGTAAGAAATTATCACAGATTTGAAAATTCCAGTGCTTGTTAAATTCTTCTCTGCAGATACAGTTTGCTCTTGACCGTGTGTGCTGTAGAATGTGTGTGGCCGCCAGACAACAACTGTGGCTGATGGTCCATCTTTTTGTTCTTCTGTGGCTTGTATCAGGAATTCTGTCTCAGTCTCCTACCTCCCCATAGGAATGTTGAGATTGCAGATGCACTTATGAGTCTGGCTTTTAAAATGTTTTATTTATTATTTTTATTTTATGTGTATGAGTGTATTGCCTGTATGTGTGTAAGTGCACCCATGCCATGCAATGCCCACAGAGGTCAGAAGAGGGCATCAGATACCCTAGAACTGGAGTTATGGATGGTTGTTAGCTGCCATGGGGGTGTTGGAAATCGAACCTGGGTCCTCTGCAAGATCAGCCAATGCTGTTAACCACTGAGCCATCTCTCCTGCCCAAATCAAATTAAATTATTTTATTTACTATTGAATTTCTTTTTTTTTGTCTTTTTGAAACATGGTCTTCCTGTAGCCCAAGCTGGCCTGAAACTCACTATGGCAACCAGACTGGCCTTGATCTCACAGAGATTTACCTGCCTCTGCTTCCCAAGTGCTGGGATCAAAGGCATGTGCCACCACTCCTGGCTGAGTTTTTCTTTAATGTGGGTTCTGGGAATTCAAATTCAGGGATGCATTCCTGTGCAGCAAGCACTTCTGTCCACTGATCCTCTACCCAGTCCCCTTGAAGTGAAACTTCTGATTCAGGTTTCTGCTTCTGCTAACTTATTAGATCAATGTGATTTACTCTGAGTGAAGAAATGTTCCTTGGGCAACTATTATGTAATAGATACTCTCTTAAGGAACCTGCAGACAGGTATAATGTGCAAATAAATGTTTACAATGCAATAAATATGTGTAGTAAATACTATGGAATGTCTAGGTGAAACCAGAGAAATAATGCATGGCTTTTCAAGGTTTATTGGCTATTCTCATTGTTGGTAAACTCTTAAACCAGGAAAAATTATTCTAATGGATAAAACATGTTTGTTTTAAGGCAAGTCATTATTATTATTATTATTATTATTATTACTGTAATTATTTATACTTTTTGAGTTTCTGAAGTGAGTACATATTGTATGGTCAATTTGAAGAAAAGAAGCAACTAGGAAAAAAGAAAACAAAATCAAATACAGGTACCCTTGCCACATACTCACTGTCTGAGTCTGGCTCAGCCCTGTCTCCCTCATTGGGTCAAACTACCAACTACCTTCTTTGGGTTAACAAGAGAAGAGTAGGTATAACAACAGTGCAGAATCTGGTGGGTAAAGAACGAGACACCCAAACTCACCCTGTGGTTATTGTTTTTGGTTGGGGATCAGAATAGAAAACTGAATTCCAAACATGACTGGTTAGATGCATTTTGTGCCTTGATGACAAGTTGAGAGGCGGCATCTCAGTCAGTCACTGAAGCTACACTGTGGCTTGACTCTGTGGCTATGGCTGTGGGTAGATGTGAGCTCTGTGCATGATCAGGTTATGTCTATACCCAGGACATCTCTTCCTATATCGGTCTAATCCAGTGTGGAACTGAAGAGAGAGAAAAAGTCAAACTGCACTTCTATCCTGTTGATGAAGGGGTAGGAGATAGGGTGAGGCCAGTATGAAACAAAGTGGTATTTCAAGCTGCTGTCAAGCTGCAAAGGGTTTGAGATCAGGCCTCTCATACCCTTGGGGGCTGAGGAATCTTGGCATGCCTGGATGTGTTGATAGACAAACTATAAATGTGCAGTTTAGAGCCAGGCAGAATAAACACAGGCTTTAGCAATATAGATGGCAGGCTTTTGAGGGAAAGGACTTATTTTATTTGATCCTAATTCTCTGGAAAGCACCACCTACATCTCTAACATTTTCAAAATAGCCCATAATAATTTGTCACATTTTGCTTCTGCCATCTAATTTTACATTTCCCTCGGAGAAGCCATAAAGGATTCGTTTATACCAGCCTAGCTCCCTGCTTTGACTGAGGTTGTTACAATGGATGAATCCCTTGGACACCGGGGAAACAATTGAAAGTGTTATCCTGTATGATGGCAGAAAAGACAATCATAATGATTGTTTCCAAAAGGCCTTTAGGATGTAGATGAATTGTGAAAGTCAAGGCTGAAAGAGCCCTTATTTTTGTGTTTGCTGTCCTTGAAAAAACGATGTCCTGAAAACAGAATAAATACATTCGAATAATTTTAGTGTTCGATGTGAAACAGAAGCCTTGTTAACTGTTTTTAAAGTGAAAACCCAAAACTTATTTCATAGTCTATTTGGTAGTGTTTTACAAATATGTTCTATTATTTTTACATATTCACATAAATACAAACACACACCACTTTCTCTATATCTATGGAAAATAGTGCAGGAGAAGAAATAAAGTGTTTGTCAAGAAAGGTGAGCAAATGTGAATGCAGGTGCCACAAATCACTGACTTTTCTCCTTCAATTCTCCTTAACTGACTGGTTTGATGTATTCTGAGAGTGTACAATTTGCATCTTTTTTTTCTCTTATTGGAATAATTTATCATACCTAAAGATAAAGGTATAAATGGGTATTGTATTAATTGTCTTGGTAAAGCAAATAAAATTCTGCAGACTTTAAGGCGGATGTGCATTGAACCCACACATGGTTAAAAGAGGAATCTCTAGAATGCCCCAAGAAAACACTCACATATCATATTCCTTCTCTAAGCTTTGATAGTTCACAGAGATGGAACTATTACAGTACAATGCTGACTCCTTCTCTGTAAAACTTATGAACTTCCCATGTAGTAAAGACAAGAACACTAGAAGGCTTCATCATGAAAATCCTCACCAGGTGACCAACAGAGGGATGGCACAGGCATAACAGGCAGAGGCAGGAAAGAAACTGGAATACTCAGACATCTGTTACAAAGCAGACTCTATCTGCTGTTCCTATTGTGGTGCACACTTTCATGAATATGACACACGTGAGATTACATCATTCTTCTTAGAGCACAGCTTCATGGTGACTGAATCTGTAGACAGATCTGTAGTGTTTTCTTAAGTCTAGAATAAGAGATAAAAATGATGGTTCCCCAGGCATAGTGGTGCATGCCTTTAATCCCAGCACTCGGGAGGCAGAGGCAGGCAGATCTCTGTGAGTTCAAGGCTAGCCTGGTCTACATAGCAAGTTCCAGGACAGCTGGGGCTACAGGGAGACCCTATCAAAAAAAAAAAAAAGATCAAAAAAAAAAAAATGATGGTTCCATACATCTGACATCAAGTCAAAAATTCCTGTACCTCCTTGTACAGCTGGGTTGAAGCATCAGTTCCAATTAGACCACTTGGAAGGGCTTTGTAGAAGGAGAAAAGATGCATTTCCTCCATGGCTGGGATCATAGCTCAGTGAATCAAGGAACAAAAGATTTGAGGACCCACCAGTCCTTCCAGTGGGATTCAGCCTTTGTGTCCCCGTCACCACCTACTTTGTCGACATTTTGTTGTCTAGTGTTTTGGAGATGCCTTATGATTGTTAGCTCTGCAACACAATCCAGAAGGCAAACGGTACCGTACCTACCCGTAGAAATCACAGTATGTCTTACCGTGATTTTAGTCTTTTTCCTTAGCCAAAGGATTACAGTTCTCTTTTTTGGGCAAAAAATAAAGTCTTTCTTCATCCAGGATCTCCGTCTATTGAAACAAGGGTTTTATAGGCTTTCTAAACCACAGCACCTCTCAAATGCAATTCAATCTGCATTTACCAAACATCTAATAGAGATCTTATTTAGTAGGTCCTGGGATCCCAAAGATAAGGGAACATAGTTGTATGGCTTGGCAACATAAATAATATTCTTTTGACAAACACAATTTTCTATATATAACAACAATAGAATGCTTTTAAAATGTGAACATAGAACGGTGTTGTTGTGGTCTGAGTGGGAACGTCCCCCATAGGCTTTTGTGTTTGAACACTCAGTTCCTAGCTTATGGTGCTGTTTTGAAAAGTTGTGAAGCTTTTAAGAGGCAGAACCTCACTGGAGGAAATATGTCACTGGGGCCAGGCCTTAAAATTTTATAGCCTGGTCCCATCCCTGGTCCTCTCTCTGTTTTCTGACTGTAGGTGCAACGTCACCATCTACCTGCACGTCCCCACCATGGTGGGCTGTGTAAATTCAAATAATCCCCCCAAAGTTCCGTCTTGTCAGGTCACAGCAGTGAGAAAAGTAGCTAATACAAATGGACACAAAGTCAGACATTAGGTAATTCCCAGTATGTACTCAATGATCCCTCTCACTGAATGTTTCCTGGCTGGAAGTTCCTGAACTTTATATGTACTGTGAATCTCTTAGTAACCATGGAGAATACAGTAACCAGTTGATCACAGTTGTGGCTGATCACCTTTTCATGAGTGGGGCGGGTCATGTGCTAACAGATAAATAACAATAATTTGGTCACTATTATGTATCTCCACAAAGTTACTATTTGCCTAGTGCTGAATATCTGTCACCTATTTCCCAAGGGGGTTCTGATGTCTTTCAGGGGGTTGTTTTTCCCTGAGGCTCTCTTTTGGGTCACCACTCCCAAAAGAAGGGCTCTCACAAGAATCCCTAATAGTACAGATGGACACATGAATCATTTCTAAAGAGTAAATGGGTGTATCTCATCTTTGTTATTGATATTTAGATATATTTGTATATCTAAACTTTTCCACGTGTCTCAAGAAATTTTGCCAGTTCAGCCATCTTTTCCCACTTTATAAAAACGGTAATAGAGCTAGTCTTGCTAATTGAATACAAACCAGCAAATTAACTTTGTGAATCCACACAATTTAGGCAAATATGCTTTCAAATAAAAAATGCTACATGGATTCAATGAAATCCTTGTCAAAATATCAATGTCATTCTTCACAGAAGCAAGAAAATTATCCTAAAATGTGAATGGAGCCATGAAGTACCCAGAAGATCCCAAAGGCATAAAGTAAAGACGTTATATTGTCTGAGTACAGAGCTGTATTCAGTAAAACAGTATGGTATGGCGGGAAGTTGTCAGCAGTGAGGACAGAGACACAGCTCCACGCTGTCACTCTCAGCAGCCTGAGGAGACCCCTTGATCTATTAGGAATCTCCACTCAGGCCAAACCAAGATTTGTGGCTTTGACAGATTTAGAAAGGAATTTCAGGACTAGCTGGCTGGAAGCCGAGCTGGGGTTTTACTAAAGCTCTTTTAAGATAGACTTCAAGAATGAGGGTGAGGAGGAAGAGAAGCAGAGAAAGAAAGACACACTCAAATGTGGAGAGGGACTCCTAAAGGAGAACCATGGGAGTGAGATATGCCCAAGTTCGAGTACCAGCTTCTCAAGGGAGCATCACAATTCACTGTCTTAGTATTAGTCATACTTTTGGTGGCTCTCAAGTTACATCTTCAGGTTTCTAAGAGATAAAACTTTAAGAAAGATTGTATGTATATGATTAAGTTTACTATAATTAAAGACGAGGAAACATCTAAGGCCAGATATTGCTACTTATTTTATCACAATCTGCCCCAGACATTAGAAAGAAGCTACCAAAGTAGGCAGTGGGACCAGACACTCCAAGTTGACTTTTGGAATTCTCAACAACAGATAGAATAGAGACTGTCCAAAAGGTGCAGGAGAAAAGATCACAGGCAAGGAACAAGCCCAATGATGGCAATGGTGCTAGTCCTGAGGAAGGCTGCATTTCTCCAGGTAGAAGATAACCTTTTGCTCAGAGATACCCCAGGCTGAAGAAAAGACTTTAAAGGAGCAGTGATTTCCCAAAGCTCAGAGAAAACCAGGGCACTGTAAAAGAACTGACCTCAGTGGGGTTTTAAACATCAGAGTTTTGACTCCTCTACAAACAGGGAAATCTCTGTAGTGACGATGTCCCACATTCCAAAGGGTAAATGAACCTTCAGCTCCAACCATGGCTGCCTTAAGGATGATGCCCAAGGTCTCTTAATAGAAGTCCTACTGAACAACTCTCCCTTGAGGAGATGGTACCCTCACTTAGGTATCTTTCTTTTTGTCTCTTGTCTCCTAGCCCTTGTGCTTAAAGTCAGCATCAAAATATCTTTCATAAATGCCCCAGCTCTGCTTCATACTCATTAGTTCTGAAATTCTTTTCTGTATCAAAGCCATGAATCCTAGTGTGGTCTGAGTGATGGTCCCTAAGAGATTAAGGGACTCTTCAAGCTGCTGAGGATGACAGTGTGGAGTTGTGTGTGGCCTTGCCACTGACAAAAACAGACAATGAGACAAAACAGACATCCCAGAAGCAAACCCACCTATCTATGAATCTGTGACCCACTGATCTTCAACACAGGCCTTGGAGAAAGGACAATCTTTTAATAAATGGTGCTGGAACAATTGGGCATGAAACAGAGCCTGTTTCTCTACATATGTTAATTAAAAATGAACTCAAAGGCTGGGCATGGTGGCCTACGCCTTTAATCCCAGAACTTGGGAGGCAGAGGCAGGTGGATCTCTGTGGGTTCAAGGCCAGCCTGGTCTACATAGTGAGTTCCAGACCACCTGGGGCTAGGGGAGACTTCGTCTCAAAAAAAAAGAACTCAAAATTGATGAAAGACCCAAGTGTGAGACCTGAAGCCAAAACTAGAAGAAAACATGATGAAATGCTCAATAAATAATAATCTATTTAACAAATAAATAATGAAAAAAATAAAAATTTTAAAATGGGCAATAAATCTAAATAGGCAACAGACTCATGAATAGATGCCCAGCATCATCAGGAAACTGTAACTCCAAACCTTAATGAGATGTTGCTATTCCAGCTAGAATATTTATATAAAATGACTAAATGTAGCAAGCACTGGCAAGCCTGTGGAGGAAAGGAAGCCTTGAGCACTGCTGTAGAAAGGTGAATTGGTACAGCCATGGTAGAAAACAGCCTGGGGAGCCTCCAAATATTAAAAGTAAAGCTATTTACTACATGCCAGAAACCCCATGCCCAGTCAGATATCAACAGGAAATGAAATCAGTGTGTGAAGGAGGCATCTGGGTTCTCATGTTTCCTGCAGCACTGTTCACAACAGCTAAGAAATGGAAACTACTTACAAGATGGCTCTTGTAGAGGACTCAGGTTTGGTTCTCAGCACCCACTTGGTTGCTAACAACCATTGATAAGTTCAGGGGATATGAGGCCCTCTTCTGGCCTCCGTGGGCATTGCATGCACTGGTACACATACATACATGTAGGTAAAACATCCATACACATAAAATATAAATAAATAAATAATAAAAATTTTTTTTAAAAAAGACAAGCACCATAAGATCTCAGTTATATGAACCTAAAAGAGTGGACCTTGTAGCAGTTGAGAGCAAGATGGTAGTTACCAGGCCCTGGGGAGAGCAAGAAATGAGAAAGTCTAAGTGATGTTTAGATGGGAGGAAGGAGTTCTGGTGTTCCATTGCATAGTTGAGTGCCTAAATGACAATTATGCTCTGTGTATTTTTTTTAAAGTTAGAAGGATAGATGTTTAATGTTCTGATCATAAGCGGTAAATGTTTGAGGAGCTTGATGGGTTTCTCCCAATTTCAACAATATATAATGTGTGCATGAATGTCATTCATTGCATAGTAGCTTATAAATATGTACAGTTTTTAAGTGCCAGTTAAAACTTAAAAATGAGCCAGTGATTAGAACATTTAGAAATATTAAAATAAAGTTTTGAGGACAATTTTTCTGTCCATAAAACTGTCTTTAAAATGTTAGCAAATTCTGAGATTCATAAATCTCATGGTGAAATGAGATGTTGTGTGACATTAGAATACCAACTTGTAATTTACAAAGTCCATGGTCAAGAACTACACAATAAAAAAAAAAAAAAAAGCCTTAAGCACAGAAGGAACCCTACAGGGATGGAAGAAAGCCCTTCCAGAAGCAATACAGTTGTTAAATGAAAATCCCAGTGCCAGAGGTGGGTTGCCCCAGCTATGAGCTGTCTGCCTGAGGGGCCCTGGAGGTTCCCAAAACAATAAAGGCCATTGCCAATAATGTTGGTTATACACCGAAAGTGGATGGAGGGACTCTATTGCTGAAGACACTGCTTGATGTGAGTGCAGGAGAGGGAGAAATCAAGCTTGGACTAAGCTGGAAACTCCCTGCCACTGGATGGGTGGCTTTCATGGTCTCAGAAGGCAATATGCAGAGGACTGGGGGAGAATCATCCCCTATAAGTCTGCTCAATGATGGAATGTGTGTGTTGCACCATCAACATACCAAACAAGATGTTCCTGCTGGTACAATAGTAGAGCATCTAGTGTATGTACAATCAGCAAATTTTCTATTGCATAAAATGCCCATTCCTAGGGGTGGAACACACATCTGGTGCTGTAGACCAGACCAACCCCCTGTGGCAGGGGAGAATATAGGCTCCAGTGGGAAACCACTGCAATTATTTTGTTAGATGGATGTGATGCACCTGCTAAGGTACTGTCCAAGTACTTGTTTTTAAACCTATAGGTTAAGTTATTATAGCAGTCACTGTTTAGATGTTCTTGCTTCTTGCTGTGTATGTTTTTATATTAGGCAAATCCCACTGAAATGGGTCAACAGCCCATGGAAAACAGATGATGCAGTTGTTCAGTGCCTTGCCACAACAGGAGGAAGAGCATCCCACACCTACCACTTCCTCCAAAGCTCAGGGATTTTTGTGGAAGAAGTTGGTGGAAAGAATGTAAGAGCCAGAGGAAGGGGTGAAGTGTTAACTGGAAGTGTCCTCCGACCACTATGCTGGCAAGCTATAGTCACACCTCCTTCCTGGGGGGGGGTCAGTTACCCCTCCCACCCAATCAGTCAACCCTAGCTCCATGTGGGGGAGGGGCTAAGGATATAAGGATATATAAGCCAAGAATGCCAGGAGGCCCCTCTCTCACCATTTTCTGCGGCTTTTGGGAAGTCACAGGATCTATATTTGAGTGTGGTCTTCCCAGTGCAGCTGTAAATAGGGGCTGCCCACTCCTCTGTAAATAAACCCCCACCCTATGCTCTGATGAGAGGGATCTGACTAAACCACAAGTGGATGGACTTGCAGTGGGGAATGTCTAGGGAACTGACTTGACACAGTGGGGCTTAACACCCAAGCCAGAGTATGTGGGTTCCAGTTGGGGAGTTATGGGAGGGTGCTGATGGGGATGGGGCTATCATGATTCAGATTGTTTGAGATATTCTGTATGAAATATAACAAAATTTAATAAAAACAAATTGTAAAATAAAAAAAGAAGCACAAAATGGAGCTACAAAACAACAAAACAAGCTCTCAATATTGTAAGTGAGTCTATGATTTTGTGTTGGGCTGCATTCATCCGCTCTTGGGATTCACGCGGCCTATAAAGCACAGGATGGATATGTCTGCATGAAATTAGTGACACCATGATTTTCCTAGTATCTTTTACTCTCTTCCATCATCTTCTGAGGAAGAGACTGGGAGAGACTATTGGCTGGGTCTGGCAGGAAATTAACTTAGGGATGAGGTTCTGCCCAGAACAGCCACTTCCACACTGTTGCATGTAACATCTCTCCAGTGCCTGCCACTCACTCAACAGTGTTAGTGTGCAATGAGTTAATGGATGAAAGACAGATGGAGATGCACATTGGTCTTTTGTGCAACCATTAGAGACCAGGGCTTATCCAGCACTTAATACGTTTGATGTGGTAGTGAACAATATGTTTGTATTTTTGTTTTGGAGGTTAGTAAAATAAATTTCTGCTTGAATGTTTAAAATCTAGGAGCAGTTTTGAATAGACTTGTATGTATCTAAAAATGACTTACTGTCTTGATGGGGACAGCATGCTACATAAGAGATATATATTACGAGTAGTTCTTAAAGCTGCAGATAATGTCAAGTGAAGTGGATTGTGATTATAGTTGTAGCACTTAGGAGGCGGAGACAGGAGGATTACAATGAGTTTGAGGCCAGGCTGGGCCACATAGTAAGTTCCAGACCAATTGGGATCTTGTTTCAAAAAAATGCAAAAACTATAGTTAGAGAGTTGATAAAGGAATGTTTAATGACTATGCTGGTTAGCTGCGGTTGTCAAGTTGACACACCTTGGTAGAGGGAGCCTCAGTTCAGGAATTTCTCCCATTGGATTGGTGTGTGGCCATGTTTGTGGGGATTTTTCTTGATTGCTGAGTGATGTGGGAGGACCCAGCCCACTGTCCACTGTGGATAGTGCCACCCCTGAGCAGGTGGTTCTGAGCTGTTTAAGAAAGCAGGTTGAGCACAGGTCAGGGAGCAGGCCAGTAAGCAGCATTCCTCCACGGTCTATGCTTAAGTTCCTGCTTTGGCTTCCCTTGATGATGGCCTGTGATCTGTAAGCCCAATAAAACCTCTCCTCCCTGTGTTGGGTTTGGTCATGGTGTTTATCACAGCAATAGAAACAAATAACTAGGACATGACTTGATAAGATGCTGTTGATGTTATAAATAATTTTTAAAGTCCTACAAACGTATACATAGTTGAGTAGAATTTTCTACCCCAAAAGATCTAATTTAATGTATATTATCAAAAGATTGGTAGTGTTTTGTTTAGCTTCTGTTGTGAACTTGACACACCTGGGAAGAAAGAACATCAGTTGAGGAATTTCTTCCATCAAATTGGCCTGTGGAATGTCTATGGGGCATTTTCTTGATCATTAATTGATGTAGGAGGGTCCAGCCCACTGTGGGTGGTGCTATCACTGGGCAGATGGGCTTGTGCTGTGTAAGAAAGCCAGTAAGCAGTGTTCCTCCGTGGTCTCTGCTTCAGTTCCTGCCTCCAGGTTTCTGCCTCCAGTTTCTACCCAACTTCCCTGAGTGACTGACTTTCCTTTGGAAGTATCAGTTGAATAAACCCTTTCTTCCCCAAGTTGTTTTTGGTCAGAGTGTTTTACCACAGCAACAGGAAACTAAATTAGAATAGGTAGGAGATATATTAAATTATTAACTGTAACTTTAAGGTAATGAGCTTAATGATAGTATTGATTTTAAAAAATACTTTTCTGAATTTGTGTATGTATGTACCATATACATGTGTGTGCGTGTGGGGGTTGCGGTGCTACTCTGTGGGGGGGTGGATGGGTGGGTAGTGCTACTTTGTGTGTGCGTGAGTGCATGTGTGCATGTGTGTGTGTGTCTGTGTGTGTGTGTACATGGAGGCCAAGGTTGACTCCGTTATTTTCCACTATTTCTCCTCATCTTATTTTGAGACATGGCCACTCCCTAAACCTGGAGCTTGCTGCTTCAGCTAGACTGGCTGACCAGCAAGCCCCCCAAATCTGCCTGAATCTGCTCACCCCTACCCCCAGTGCTGGGTTAAAAGTGTGTACCACCATACCTGCTTATTTTTAATTTTTGGAATTTTCATACAATATAGCTGATAGCATTTAGATTTCTTTGCACCTCCCCCCATCTCCACCCAATTTAATGAACTTATATACATAGTGTATAGTGTAAATATATAATTTGGTCTAGAGAGTCTGATTTGTATCCCCAAATGTCCTTCAGTATAGATCCATCCACTGGGCCCACCAAGAATCCCATCCTTATAAGACACTGTCTTTCCCCTCCCCACCAGCCATCAGTTGCTAAAAGTTCCTTAGGTTGTATTGGGATTTCTTACCCACTTCCCCATGTCCATGCTGGGGTTTTATTTGATTTAAGCTTACATAGGACTTGTGCATGCTGTCACCACAACTGGCCAATGTGCAGAGAGTAAGAGGCTGCAGAGTGATTATCCCTGAATAGGACACCTATTTCAAGGTTCTGCCTCCCAAGACTCAGGGATCATTGTGGAAGAGGGGACAGAAAGACTGTAAAAGCCAGAGGGGTTGGCTGACCACAAGGAAACAGTCTTCCAGGCAGCCGGTCAGTTACTCATATGAACTCACACCTGACTTTTTTATGTGGGTTCTGGGAATCCAAACCCAGGTCCTCACACTTGTGCAGCAGACACCTTACAAACTGAGCCATCTCTTCAGCCCTCTTTTTTGAAATTTTTAACTAAAAAATGAATATATACATACTACTATCATAACCAGTACCAATCAGCAATGTTTGTTTTGATATTTTATTGGTCACTGACTGTGGGGGTCAGACACACCAAATTGGAAGCTTTTAACCAAAAGAGCCAGTCCTCTTTTCTAAGTGTAAACATGTGGTTAATTGGTTTGTTTTTTCTAGTTTGTGTGTGGACAGGAAAAGCAAGGCCATCAAAGAGAACGGGATATTGGCAGAAACACATATATCGGTGCAGACAGCCCAATAGCCTAAATAGCCTTTAAAAATCAGCTGCCTAAAGCTAGAAAACAGCAGGTATAAGAAACTAGTAATCTGGGGCTGGAGAGATGACTCAGCAGTTAAAAGCACTGACTGTTCTTGCAGAAGACTGGGGTTCAAATCCCAGCACACACATGGCAGCTAACCACTACCTGTAACCAGAGGATCCAACGCCCTCTTCTGGCCTCCATAGACACTGCACAACACAGGTGCACTTACACACATGCACGAAATGCACTCATACACATAAAATAAATTTTAAAAAATTGGGGCCTGGATAGATGACTCAGCTGTTAAAAGCACTGACTGCTTTTACAGAGGCTCTGGGTTCAATTCCCAGCACCCACACGGTGGCTAACAAACATCCGTAACTCCAGTTTCAGGGGACCTAATGCCTTCTTCTGACCTCCTTGGACACTGTATGCTATGGGTACACTTACACAAATTCAGGCAATATACTGATACACATAAAATAAAAATAATAAAATATTTTCAAAAAAGAAACTAGTAGGACCAGGCGTGGTTGCACATGCCTTTAATCCCAGCACTCGGATCTCTCTGAGTTCGGGGCCAGACTGGTCTCCACAGCAAATCCAAGCCAGCTATCCCCCACTAACTTGACCAAAGCTAGCAGGGATTTTGTGGAAGTGAGATTTCTGGTGAAGTTAAGGATAAAGCGCATGATGGAACCATTGTGAAGGAAGCCAAGGCTTGGTAAGCCTGGTTGTAGTCCACTTGTGAAGGTGGTCCTTGCTACTGCGGGCAGTCAGTTACTGCACTGGTACACAAGGAGCAACGGGTGACCCACCATCAGGCTCATTTGGATTCAGCTGCACCTTTTGGTGAATCTGATGGATTAGATAGATTAGAAGCTGCAAATGAGACCTCTTCCTACTTGTTGGGAAGTGGCTAAGTATACTGGCAGGGATAATTTTGAGGGGTCAAACAAAATCTGAATCTATAATATAAAGATGATAGTATTATTGGTTAACCAAGACACTGACACATTTAGCAAGCATGAGGAAGCACCATGAAGTCGAGAAGCAGAAACCCAATTTCAGATCATTAGGAGAGATGATGTAATCATGCCATTAGACATCTATTGACAGCCCCCAACCTCTGCTTCAGACCAGACTTCTTTAAAGATAGCACCACTGAATCTAATATGCTAGAAGGCACTAGAAACGGTTACTCGAGAAATAAGTCTATAGTTCATAGTCTATTCATCTATCATCTATCTATCATCTAGCTATCAATCTACCTATCATCTATCAATTATTTATGCATCTATCTATATCATCTATTTATCTACCAATTATGTGTATATTGTCTATCAATCATCTAATCTGTCTATTATTATCAATGTATTATCTATATGTCTTCTACTTATATCATCTATTTATCCATCAATCTATTATCTGTATATCATCTATCAATCATCTATCTAATCTATCATTTATCTATATCTATCTCTATCATCTGCATATTTTCTATCAATAATCTATTCACCTATCTATCATCCATTTATCTATATACCTGTCATCTATCTTTCATTGATCCTTCTATTCATTCCCTTACCCATCATATAATCAAGTGTCATTTAATGGTTTCATTGTGTGGACATCAGGATCCTTCAAGGGGGCAGCTGTGGTGGAATGGGACATGTGTGACTGATGAGTAATGACCATCACCGATTTCTCAATTTCATGGTTCTCAATCGCTTTCAGTTTTGTTTCCAGACCCTTCAGGGGGTGTGGTCTCTGACTAGCAATGTCAGTCCTGTAGTTTGTGCACTTTGAGCTGCAGTGAACAGAACAGCAAGAAATTAAATCAGGCACAAAGGGGTGTTACTATTAGAAGACAGGGTGAACCCACGGTGAGTGGGCTGCTGCACACATTGCAGAACATAGTTTTGTACCATATCATACTTTTTTATAAGTAGAAGTACATTCTAAATTAATGATCAAAAAGTATAGTATAGTGACTATGTAGATAAGTCTTTTCAAAATTGCCAGGAGTGTATTAGAGCTATTTTCTAGCATTCCTCTTCCCAGTGGGTTTTAATTTCACATGCACAGAAACTCCAGGAAGCTTTTGGAATGTCTGGGTTCTCAGGCCTGAGTTTGGTTCTCCTGGGTGAGAATTTCTGGGGCGAGAGCCCGAGGTCTGCCTTTCAACAAGGTCCTCCAATCCCACTCAGGAGACACAATCCCCTTGGGATTCAAGCAGTCAAGCTCCAGATGAAGAGTGATGACTTGTGAGGAACAAAAATTCGACCAGGGAGTTCTCCTTTCCTTCCTTAGGGTTAGGGTTAGTGGATACGAGGGGAATGGAAACTGAATGGTAAAAATGCTCTTCCCTTTCCTTCCCACCCTTCATGACAGGATGTCTCAGTAAGAGCTGCTTCACCCATTAGTGTCAAATTTTCTTAGCCCACACTGGCTTATTAATTGCACATTGAGTGTCACTGTCACTAAAGTTTACCCATGCCCTTCATGGTCCTGGGACAGTGGGATGGTTCATCTCAGCCCACACTCAGGCAGGGACATCACAGGGAATCCGTGTGCATGTGGCAGGCAGTGATGTGAGGGAAACCCTGTGGCCAAAGGGAGGGATGGGGTGCCTTCTTGGACTTGGGTTCATAAAATTAGTAATTACTTTGACCTTTCAGAGCAGGAACCACCACAGCCTTGTTAATATGCCTGTTAAGTATTTTAAATGATCATATTCTCCTAGAAATGCAACACTCAGAGATTTTAGTTTGAAGAGTACATGTTAGAGCTGGGGATGCAGCTCAGTACAACAGCACTTGCCTAGTGTGCACAAGTATACAAGTATCCATCCTCAGTATCACAGAAAACAAAAGTCTTATTATATCAACTTGATAGCTTATAACAAATAAATTAGACAATTGCATAAGTAATAATAGAAATAATTTGTATATAATATAAAGTTGTATTTACTACGATTACCTTACATTACAAAATAATTGTATTTAATAAAGAATCCTGTCATTTGTGAACTTTAAAGCATAATTCCCATCAGTACCATTTTACCACTCTCCTGGTAAATGACTCTATCTCAATAAAGACTCAATAAAACAGTAGGAAATATAACCATTCTTTTCAGATGGCCTTGATTTCCCATTCTGATAAAACAAAATTAACAGGCTTAGATATAGAATAATATAAGTGATTGCCTGTTTGTCTTCCCAAATAATTAGATATTTCTTTCTTTCTTTGTGTGTATGTGTGCATGTGGGTGTGTGCACATGGTATGCATGCAATGCAGGTGCCTATGGAGACCCGAGGTTGACACTGGGCATCTTCCTCACTCATCCTCTGGGGTATTTACTATTCGATGCCACATTATGGTTATGCCTTAATAAAACCCAGTCTGACTCTTTAGTATTCATTTTAAGGTCAAGAGCAGACCTGAACTGTGGAGAACCTGTTCCTTCAGAATTTTCTCAGAACTGTGCTGATCAACAATGGCTCACTCATTCTGTCACTGAAACAATATATCCAGCATGAAATAGGGAAGTAAAAGTCAGACCCTTTTCATCACAGAATGTTGCCCTTTCTGATTCCTAGACCTAGACCCCGCCCCCACAACCATAAACAGATACTATTGATTTCTCTCATTGCTTGAAGTGAGAGAAATGCTGTTTTCAGTGCTTTAATATGTAAAACACACACACACATATTCATATGTTGTTTTGGATCACAGGCAAGAAAGGGTCATGAGAAATTAAGGGCTAATGCCCAGGTCACATGGCTTGGTGAACTTGTCTACATTCTAAACAAGATTAACTTTTTGGTTGCAGGGTTAGATAAAAGTTATTTTTCCACAGTATGTCTATATCATAAAAGTCATTATCACAAGTCTCCATATTATTATTATTATTATTATTAATTACAGAGACAGGGTCATTTATTGAACCTGGCACTTATCGATTCCTTTAGCCTTGCTGGCCAAAGAGCTCCAAGGATCCTCCTGTTTCTGCTTCCTGACTCCCAGCACTGGGATTACAGACTTGTGCCACCACACCCAGCCTTTACATGAGTGCTTGGGATCCATACTGAGGTTCTCATAGTCAGGCAGCAAGTCCTTTACTGGCTGAGCCATTTCCCCAACCCCTAGAGTCAGTGCCCAATCCAGTTTCAAAATAACATTGCTAAGTGGTCCTGCATGGTTCTGCTAACAGTATGTATTCATGCTTTTAATTTGCGACTTCAGAAGAGCGCTGAGGAGATGCTCACTGGGGGAAGTGCTAGGTGCACGAGCATGAAGACCTGAGTTTGGATGCCCAGAACCTACTCAAAAAGCCAGGTATAGCCGCACATACCTGCAACCTTGGTGTTGGGAGTAGGGTGAAGGGACAGACAGACCCAGGGGCTTCCTGCCCAGTCAGCCTAGCTTGGGGTTCAGTGAGAGACCCTGTCTCAAGGAATAATTTGGATATAAACCTGGGTGTGCTGGTGTAGGCCTTTACTCCCAGCTCCAGGGAGGCAGAGGGAGGAAGATAGATCTCTATGAGAACAAGGCCAGTCTGGTCTACATAGCAATTCTGGGTCAGCTGGGGCTACAAGGGAACTCTGTCTCAAAGAGACACAATAAAAATTGGAGAGTGATAAAGGAAGACATCAGACATGAACCTCTGGTCTACACACACACATACACAGGGGAGTATAACTGTACACATACATACATGTACACACACATACACATAAACACACACATTAAAAAAATAAAATCACTGCCATCATTAATCTCATCACCTAAAAGTTACAATTAATAATTTTGTGTAGTTACTATCAATCTTTTTGTTCATATATTTTTGGATCACAAAATGTATACAATTATGTATATGTAGTGATGGTTTTTAAAAAATTATTCTCACTTATTACACTAACAACATCTTATCAAGCCATTAATAATCCTTGAAAATGTAAGTATAAACATTTCAATTTTTTTATTTTATGTGTATGAGTGTATTGCCTGCATGTGTTTAAGAGCACGTATGTTGTGCAATGTCCTCGGTCAGAAGAGGGTGTTGGAGTCCCTGGAACTGGAGTTTCTCCCGAGTCATCCTCCAGCCCTGAAAATGAAAGTTTAAATTTGCTCTTCAGTTTCCAACCATAGAAAGCTATCATGATTCAGGTAATCCTTCTCTATAACTGGACTCTTTTTTTGAGACAGGTTTTCAGGGCCTAGGATAACCCCAAGCTCTGTCCTTCTACCTCAGCCTCCCCAGGGTTTGATTACCTCTGGGGTACTACCATGGCCTGTAAGTGAACTTATTAGCTGATTTTTTTTTTTTTTCTGATTAAAAAATAGGCTGGAGGTAGGGGATGTAGCTCAGTTTGCTTGCCTACCATACATAAGTCTCTGGGTTCGATCCTCAGCACCAAATAAAACTGGGTGTGGTGGTAGAAGCCTGTAATCAGCACGTGGGAGGGACGTACAGAAGGGAGGTACTTGGAAGGAAGAGAGGTTCAAGGTCATCCTTGGTTACACAGAGAAGTCCGGGCTGGCCAGAGTACGAGATTGTTTCAAAAACAACAACTGTAGAATAAAAATACTTTACTAGCTGATCTCAGAGATATGTTTAGAGCGAAATGTCTTTAAAGAACAACCGTGATGAGCTATTTTTAGTGGCCAAAGAAATTTAAGAGAACGAATAGCAAATCCAATGTGTTGATTGTGTTGCTGTGACTTGAGGCCATAGTCCCCATGCAGCCTGATAGACTAACCTGCACACCCTCGCTCTGAGAGCCTTGTGGGGAATCAAGACAAGGCTTTGGTTAGAGATAGCCACTATGAGTCATGAGTGAGATCAAGTGTCCAGACGTGAGCTGAAGTGACGGAGAGAAATCAAGTGCCCAAGAATTTGCAGAAACGTTAGAGAGGACACTGTGCTTCCCTAAGGACAGAGAGCTCAGGGCTGGGGCCAAATTTATTTTACTTTTGAAAGGTCAAGATGACCTCAGCTTACATTTATGAAATAAATAATGCTGACAAAATAGCACAAAGTTAAATTTTGGGGTTTGATCCGCTGGAGAGTCTTTACCTTGTAATTGTGGTCTCTCTTTCTCTCGTTCTCGCTCTCTCTCTTTCTCTTTCTCTCTCTCTCTCTCATCTACTTTGCTTTCAGTTACAAGAATATTCTTCCTACTCTTTAAACAAAATCTATTTTTCACTTTGTTATTTTACTTTTCTTTAGATAGGCTTCTGTTCACTTTGCTCTTTATGGGAATACTTTCAAAGTTACATGTTGTCACATGTTTTCGTGTGTTGATCAGACTCCCCAAAGAATAGGTGGAGATTCACAGCCAGAAGTCATGTTAAAGAATAGCATCCATCTATAAAGGGGGACAGGTCATAGGAGAGAGGTTATGTCCTGGAGTCAGAAAGTCCCTCAAGGATGGCTGTCCCACAGGACCCAGTCCCTGTATTTCAGTCTTCTACCAACTTGAGTGAATTTGGGGGAAACACCTCAATTTTTAGGGATGCACCAGAATTGCGCTCTTGCTTGGCAAGCTAGAGAATACCACATCACCCTCTGACAGTGAGGTCTTAACAAGTTTGTTACTAGAGAACTCCAAGGCACAGCGCCTCGAGATGGGACCCAGTGAAGTTCCAGATGGCACATGGGTTAGTTACTACATCTAGTTGTAGGAATTTTAAAATTAAATATATTTTAGCTGATACATTAAAAACAAACATTTTCCATATTGGCACAGATGCTGTTTTGATGCATGTATATGTTGAATAATCAGATTAAATACACTACTTCTTTAAAGTAAAAACATCCAAAAATTCTTGTAGCTTTTTGAAATACACAGCACACAATCTAGACTTACGTATTGTGTAAGAGCACACCACAGTATCTTAATATTTAACTGTAACTTAGTGCCCACTGATCAATCTCATCCCATTCCCCTGTGCTGATTAGTGTTGATTGTCAACTTGGCAGGATTTGGCATCTCCTGGGAAACAAACCTTCAGGCACACCTGTGAGGGAATCTCTTGGTCAGGTTAACTGCGGGGAGAAGACCACCCTGAAAATGGTGGTCTGAACTTGGGGTTCTGGGGTGTAAAAAGAAGGAGATGGCTAGCTGGGCACAAGTGTTCATCACTCTCTGCTTCCTGAGTATGATCATGTGACCAGTTGCTTCAGGCCCCTGACTCCTTGATTTCCCTGCCATGATGGACTGTCCTCTCAAACTGTGAATCAAAATAAACTCCTCCTTCCTTAAATTGCTATAGTCAGGGTATTTTATCACAACAACAAAGAAAGTAATTAAAACATTCCCTTCCCTCCAATACTCCCCAGCCTCTGGTAAATACTAGTCTGTATTCAGTTTATTTGAGATCAACTGTTTAATAGTCCACACATGAGTGAGATCATGTAATGTGTATCTTCCTGACTCTGCCTTAACAGTGATCTCAGGTTCCATTGACATTATAGCAAATGATAATATTTCATTTTTATGTTTGAATAATATTTCACTGTATATATTAGGCACATTTTCTTTATCCATTTACTAGTTAATAGACACAGGTTTATTTTCATGTGAGTTTTTCTGCTACCTGGCAGTGAATTAAAGGGAATTTGAATGGAGATGTCTCATGCAGTATGGCAACATCGCTTGTGAGATTTAGGAATATTGGCATGATCTTTAACATCTAGGATTTGTGATGGCAGGCCAAGTCAGGGTCAGTGCAAGAGACGGCATCCTGTATTCATAAAATGGTACACTAAGTTAGTGCTGTGACTTTTTTTTAATCCTTCCAGCCTGTGAAGATTGAAATCTCTCCTGCTCCCAGCATTGGGTTATATCTCATTTACTCTCTAATTCAACAGAAACGGTCAACATTTTTCTCTCTCTCTCTATCACAATATACCATCTCCTGAAGCCAATCTGTTTTCTCTGTGAGGCTCTTTCATTGACTAGATGTCCATATACATGACTTTAGACCTGTGTCAAGGAGCATGGTGCCTGGACAGTTTTCATTTTGTCCTTAGAATGTCTTTTTCTATTCCCATGTGTATCTCATCATGGAAAGATGGAAGCAATTAATTAGATGATTTGTAAGTAATTTCTACTGACAAGCTAGCCACCTTCATTTAGCAAAAGCCTAAGCTGAGCAATCTAGAGGACATGCATTAAACTCACTAATTAAATGTGAAACCAAAGACTTCTAGGGATCATAGTCCTTTGGTAAAGCAAATAGGTGTTGCTTGATGAATAATTGGATTGTAGTCATTTATTGAATCATAGACCTTGACTTTAAAGGTAAAGGCATAGGGCAACATTAAATACCAAATGGATTTGCACATTAGTACCTGAACATTTCCATTCAATTTTCAGACAGCAATTTCCTTATGGATCTTATCAATTAAGTTTTTTTTTTTTCCTGAAGTTATAAGATCTCAGAAGAGCAAACACACTGACAAATGTACCATGCACCTTAATGTCCTGGCCACGCTGGTAATATGACAAGAATATCACTTCCTACATAGGACATAGTCACACAGGAGGACAATGACGGCAGCCACTTTGGAGGAAGTGGCCCCAGGCCTGGTGCTTCGGCCAAATCAGTCACGGGTGGTGGGACCTGAACCCAGTGCAGGACTCTCTGCCCGGGAAGCATTTTTCCTATCAGCTTCCCATACAATTGGCAACCTATTTTTTTGCCTGATACACTTTGATGCTTAATAAAAAAACAGTAGTGAATGGGTAACTCTGTGAGTGGTTATTGATAGTATAGATATTCCTCATTTTCTAATAGGGTTACACCCCAATAAGGCCATTATAAGTAAAAAATACTGAAAGATAAAATTTTACTTAAGTCCATAGTTTAGCCTGGCCCACCTTGAATGTGCTCGGAGTGCCTACATCAGCCAACAGTTGGACAAATCATCTAGCACAGAGGCTATTTCATAATAAAGTGTTGGGGGCCGGAGAGATGTCTCAGTGGTTAAAAGCATTGGCTACTCTTGTAGAAGACCTGGGTTCAAATCCCAGAACCCACATGGCAGCCAACAACCATTTGTAGCTCCAGTTTCAGGGGATCCAACGCCCTCTTCTATCCTCCACAGATGCTGCACGTGGGTATACCCACATACATGCAGGCAATATACTCATACACATAAAAGAAATAAATTAAAAAATAATAAAGTGCTGCAAATCTCACATAGTTTATCAGCTACCACAATGAAAGTGAGCACAGGATGGCTGTGTGGGTACACATCTGTACTGTCTTCAAGTGGAAAGCACCAGTGGAACCACCCTCAGTTGGGCACCATGTGTGCACAGATCTGAAAATCAGGGTAGAGGTCTGAGTTGGTGCTATGAATTTCAGAGTAAAGATTTGCCAAGAAGAGTAAGTGAAGTTCAGACAGTGCGTTAGGTGGTGGGTTGGGCGATACTGAGGCTCCAATGGTGGAAGGAGGAAGAGTGTGTGAAGGATTCATATGTGACTGTGTGGAGGAGAGCCCAGAGGGACTGCTCATGGAAACCACCGGGCAGGAGGCACTGCTGCGGCAGTGGAGTTAGAGCCCAGAGGAGGGGGAGGAAAAGAAGGAAGCATACACGAGAATCTGCTGTGAGAAGGGTGCTAAGACCATAGTCTGAGTCCCTCAGGAGCACCTCTTCTTGTCCAGAGCACACAGCTAGGAGGCTGTAGCCCACAGGCAGGGAGCTCAGCATAGTTCAGCTCACAGAATGGAGACAAACCCGAGGAGCTCTGGACAGGTGTGGGTTTGAACTAGGAAAGAACACAGACTGCAAAATCAAATTTAGAATCAGAGAAACAAATCAGACAAACAGCCACAGGGACACTCTGTACCAGAGCCGGGGCATGGGACGTCAGGGCTCCCACGGGAACACGCACTACCCTGGACAATGCAGCTCCTGTGATGTAGTGGTACCAGCTTGGATGAGCTCCAACCACCAGTGGCTTTTGCATCAAAGTCTGGAAATCTGAAAGAAAGAGAAGTTTAAATGCAAATCAGGAAGTAGGAAAAAAAAAAAAGAAACTGGACGGGGCAAAGTGAAAAGCCAAATATTCCTGAATTTCACGTTCCATGATAGTGGAATAATATGATATATGATATAATACGAGAGAATTCAGGAACAAAATTGGTGCCCTAGCAACGTGGTCACACATCACTTGTGGGTGTGTTCTGAGAAGGTCTTTAGGCAGTTTTGTCACTGTATTAGGCACCTTTCCTTCACTATAACAAATACCTGAGGTAAGCAGCTTATAAAAAGAAAAAGGTTGTTTGGAATCATAGTTTTGGAGGTTTTGGTCAGTCTACCATCTATTGACCCTGTTTGGGTAAATGTGGTGAGCCAGCAGGTCACGTGGGAGTGTGTGACAGAACCAAACCGCTCACCCCATGGCCAGGGAGAAAAAGTGAGAAAGAGGAAGTGGCTGTGGTCCCACAATCCCCTTCAAGGGCACGTCTCCATTGACAGAAAGGCTCTCCCCTAAGCCCCACTGCCTAAAGGTTCCGCTTGCTTCACCACCTCCCAGCAGTGTCTTTCTGGGGACCAAGCTTTATTGTAACCTTAGGGGCTACCTAAGATCAGCCCTAGAGCAGCTGCTGTGTGATATAGCAGAATGTAATTCCACAAACAAGATAACCATGGCATCAGGGGACATGTGTAGTAATCATATATGTAGTTTGTTTGGACTATAGTTTTCAAAATGTGTATGTGTGTGTGTATAGGAGGAAAGTACAGGGTAATACATTCTTACATACTACTTCTATAATCAAACATTTGGCTTTACAGGAAGTTATCCTCTTTCTTATCCAGAGTTAAATTATCTTCCAGCAGCTGGGGTTGCCTACATAAAACCTGAACAAGGTTGAGCCAGTCAACCTTCCAAACAGAGTGGGGAGGGGCTCACAGTGTCCAACTTCTAGCTGAGCTATTGACAGTTGATGTTTGCTGGGGAAAGGAGACTCAATTTTCCTTTGGGGTGTGGCCCTGGGTAGGTTCCTGTGCTCCAGCAAATGGTCCTATATCCACGTGCATGTGGGCAGCACTAATTGGACTCAGCAGGCTCTAAAAATAAATTAAATTTTAAAAAGAATTAAGTTGTGAATTAATATGGATCTGTATTTATATGGACAGAAAGAAAGAAATAATCCTGTCACTCATCTATTCAGTTGTCCCTCTAATAAGTATTTATTGTTTACTGACCTTGTTCTTCAAATACTGCATAGTGCACTGGCCGTGTGGTAGAGAGTCAGGCTGGTGTGGTCTCTCTGCTCACAGAGCAAGCCCCCTACTAAGGGACCCTGAAATTAGCGGATAGAATGATAATGGTAAAACTACAACGACTTTGAAAAACACTTTTTTGGGGGGTCTTTTTGAGGCAGGGTTTCCCTGTAGCCTCAGTTGCCCTGAAATGTGCTATGTACATCAGGCTGGCCTTGTACTCACAGAGGTCAGCCAGCCTCTGCCTCTTCCTGAGTCCTGGGATTAAAGGCACCACCATGCCCAGCTATCTTAAAGGATTTTTAAAGAAAGGAGATTTATATTGGAGCTATGAGACTCCTGAGCTGCGGAGGTCCATGAACATGTGGTGATGGTGGCCTGGAGTGGGGTAGAAAATGGCTTTGAGAGATGGGTAGGGTGATAGAATCCATAAAACCAGCTATTTGAATCAGTATGTAAGTGAGAGAGAAAGGGAAGTTGGGTGATTCCTTGGTTAGGGTGCTGGTGTCTTCAGAGGAAATGATGGCAATGGAAGAAATCCCCAGGGTGGTAGGTGGGAAAGTACAGACTGCACAGTGGAGCTGTTGGCATGGCTTTGAGAAGCTGCATGGAGATGGTGAATGGAGGTGTGCAGTGCATCGGAGGTCTGACATAATGTTTGGTCTAGAACCACCCATGAGTTGTCCCTGAAGTTCACAGTCGCTAAGAGCACTGACCAAGAGCACATGGAAACCAGGGTCTAGCACCGTGTGGGGAATACTTAATGATCAGCTTCGTCAAAGGCCAAAAAAGAGGTATGGGTGGGGGACACCATTTCAAACAACGAGGGTGTGATAGCATATCAAGTCCTGCTGTGGAGCTGGGCTAGATGAAGATGGTGGAGTGTCCATTGAATCTAGAGACAGGAAGATCACGGAGACACTGCCAAGTCTGGTTATGATAGATGAATGAATGTGGAGGGGTTGGGGAGTATATGGGAAATATTAGGGAGATGTGAAGGTGAGGTAAAAAAAATTCAAGTGCTTTGTGATGAGAAAGTTCTAGGGGCAAGTAAAAGGGTGGAGGCTGAGAGTGTAGGAGGCCATCAGGTGTGAAGAGAAGAGTCTGAGGGAGAAGGGTTGTAAAAGGGGACAGGGATCCTGGGGAACAGGGAGCGGGAAGGTGTCTGCTGTCCAAGCAGAGACATGGAACGAATGTTGTCTTCTGGCCAGAGTCCCCATGCTACAGCTTCCGTTCTCTTTGTAGTGTGGTGTGTGTGTGTGTGTGTGTGTGTGTGTGTGTGTGTGTGTACCCCTGTGGGAGCAGCTGTCATCCAAAGAAGGGAAAAAAATATCAGCCTGTGGAAAGATAGAGTGAATCCATCAGCGGAACATAGCAGTAAAGGGATGTTATGGATTAAAATGGAACAGTCCCCACAGACTCATGTTTTGAATGCTCCTGACTCTGCTTTAGGAGGAGGGACTAAGCTACAGGAACTAGGTTACTGGGGCAGGTCTGTGAGTGTATACTATCCTTGACTACTCTCTGCCTCCTGGGCTGCTGTGAGGTCGACTGAGCCACTGCACCATGCCTTCTGCACCATGATGGACTGAACCCTCTGGGAGCCCAAGTAAATCCTTCCCCCTTTCGTTCCGCCATCTATGTCACGTAATTTGACCACAGTGATGGGAAAGTGTGTAATACGAGAGGATCCTTCTGAGGCTGGGTTGATGCATGCACTGTGAAGCCAGTCTGCCCTCTGTGTGCTTTTCTTCAGAGCGTGTAGACAGTTGGGATGCAAATGCTTGGATCCATCAGGGGTTTTTTTCCTAAAGAGAGAAACAAAAATGTGTGACAGGCCAGAGCATCTAGAGAATCACCAAAGGGCTACATGTAACATTGCTGAACTCAGCTCTGTTGGCTGAGGAGGAAAGAGGAGTTACCATGATGGTCCGTGCACCATGGCTCTGAGGATGGACCTATGGGGCCTCATGTTCTGTTTAGGCAGGAGGAGCTGAGCCAGGCAGGCCAGAGGAAGAAGCCAGAATCAACACCTATAAGGATGAGGATGGAGGTCAGGGTAGGACCCAGCACACATGCCCTCCGTGGATGGAGAACACTTTGGATGAGAAACTTTGCAGGCTGAGACTACTGCCAAATGGATTGTCGCGTGTGCAGTGAAGTCCTGGGGAGGCCAGATGCTAAGACGGATAACTGACAGGGCAAGAAGTGGCCAGGAATCACATAGAAGAAAGAGACAAGATGTTGGGGGCAGAGCTGGGAGCTTTTACAAGACAAAGCAAAAGTCAGCAGCATGGATCATGGAGCTCTAGGTCCTTATCTTACAATGCATGTGGATGGGGACGGAATGCAGGGGCACAGCAAGAGGTGCCTTGGAAATGAGGCAGGTTTCCTTTGAGGAAAAATGTGTGAGTGAAGCTCGGGAGGACTGAGGAGGAGTTGGGAGAACTTTTCTGTGGTAGAGAAGGTCTTGAGAGACAAACCCAGAAGTCCAGAGAGAGCATTACTGCTATACAGGACAGAGAATCCCACAGACAACAGCAAGCAAAGAGGGAAAATACGCTAAACATCATAAGGGAAGCTGGGCAGGGTGACACAGGCCTATCATCACCGCTGCTCAGGAGGCTGAGACAGGAGATCTCCGGTTTCAGGACAGTCTGGGCTACGAAGTGCACCCAAGGGCAGCCTAGGTAATTTATTGAGATCCTGACTCAACATAAAGATTACAAAGGGCCAGGGATATAGCTCAGTTGTAGAGCATTTGCCTTCCGTTCCCCAGCCTTGAGTTCGATCCTTAATACCACACACCAAGCAAGTCATAATGGAAAGTAAATATTGAGCATTAATCTCTATTTTAAAAGTTAAGCCAAATCAAGCCAGGACCCTACCCTGGAGGGGGTGGGCTCTGACCCATTTAACTCAGAGATGAATTTGTCTAAACTAGAGTTTTGAATGCATTTTAGATAGTTCTTTTAACATTTTACCCTAAATATTAACATTATGCCTAAAACAAAGTTTGCACCTTAGTGAACAAAACAGAAAAATCATATTTAAAAATAGGTTTGTAGGGGCTGGAGAGATGCTCAGTGGTTAAGAGCACTGACTGTGTTGTGCCCAGTGAATGGATCCCCAAGAATCACCACTGAGTCCAGAGAGTATGCAAGTACAAAGAGTCTTTATTCAGGCTTAAGCTCGGGCTCCCAGAGTAATCAGCAAGGAAGAATTACAGCATTCGCCCACTGAGAGCCCCGATTGCAGGGGGAGGAAGCTTTTTATAGGTTTTAGACAAAGGGAGGAGGAGAATAGTAGAGTCACATCTTGATTGGTCCAAGGAGCCCGCGCGCCAACACACTTTTGAATTGATTGGTTATAAGAGATGTAGTTCTGGAGGTTTCTCATTGGTGGGTGCTACCCTCAGGGCTGTGGAATGTGCTGACTGTTATCTGGGGGCCAGAAGTCTCTGTTCCTACCTTATAAGGCCACTATATGCCTGGGCTTGCTTGACCTATAGCCTCCTGGGGTGGGGGTGGTGGGTGGAGATTACAACATGCCTGGGCATGTTCAGGCTTGCCTGAAACAGCTAGTCAAATGGGGTCAATACAGTTTGTCCTTTCAGCCAAGCAATCAAGCAGTTTACAGAAGCAAAAAAGAGCAGTTAGTCCTAAAGAGGGGCAGGGGTCTCGGGTGTCCAGGGCAGGGGGCCAAGGAGGAGGTTTTCACAACTGCTCTTGCAGAGGACCCGGGTTCGATTCCCAGCACCCACATGATGGCTATGAACCATCCTTAACTCCAGTTCCAGGGGACTCCAAAGTCCTCTTCTGACCTCCACGGCATTGCATGACACAGGTGCACTCACATATATGCAGGCAATACACTCATACACATAAAATAAAAATAATAAAATAAAATATTTAAAAAATAGGTTTGTATCAGCTAAGAGTGCTTGCTGCACAGGCATGAGGACTAGAGTTTGGATCCCAGCAGTCGCATAAAAAGCCAGGCAGGACTGCGTGCACACCTGTAACCCCAGCTTTGAGAGGGACAGACAGGAGGATCGCTGGGGCTTGTTGGCTGCCAACCTAGCTGAAAAACATGAATTCCAGGTTCAGCGAGAGACCTTGACCTCAAAGAAGAAGGTGGAGAAGAGGACACCTGATGTCCCTCTGGCCTCAGCACCTTGCACAAGCGTGTGCACCTACCCCCCCCCACACGCACGCACACACACGCAGCACACAACTTGAACTAAAGATGCTCATCACCTCTTGGCTTTCTTCTCTTCAAACGGAATTAAGCCAGCCCCTCTGAGTTTCTAATCCTGGTTGAATTTTGGGCTAGAATGTTCTCCCAGTTCTCAGTGTGGCTCTAAGTATGGAAGGCCACGGGGCTCTAGCAAACACTCGACTATTTCCAGATATCATGGAAGGATGACTTTGTTCTTCCTCCAGACTTGTTTTTGTATCCTAACATAGCTCAAGGTTTTAAAAGCTGGTGTCAGGGCTGATTCTAGCTACTTTGATCCTGGGCTCCTTTTAAGATACACCACAGCCAGTCAGTCTCATCTTCTATTCATGCAGCCCATTCTCTAAATGATACTATTCCTAAAGATACCACCACCCTGCATTTATCTTCAGTGAACTTGAAAAAACATTCTGGCCACTGTTCTTCTTTGACAGAGCTATTTTAAAGTTCTGTTTGTCAACAGGCTGGGGCTGGCCTTCTCCCTTTCCCCATGGTAATGACTAGTGTGGTCAGAGTTTCCTTCACACCAGTGCTATGCTCTAGAACAGTTTTGCAAACATCCTCAGCCTCAGTTGCTACCTGCCAGGCCTGGGCCACATCCTGATGTGAGGGCACTGCTGTGGAGGGTGAGCTTTGACTTTCCACCTTTTCCAACATTCAGAGAATCAATTCCTTAATGTTTCAGACCTTAGCTCAAACGTTTGAGAGTATTACTGTCAGAGAGGGACATCCTCTGGCAACTGATTGCTGCTGGATGAGGAAGAGTTGCTCTTCTTTAAGGGAGTGACACTAGATAGGTTGACCAGGCTCCACTGGTCGAACTCACATCAGGGGACATCTGGTGACAGAAATTTGACTCTATCGACCTTAACATATATGACAGAATGTATGAAATCTGGAGAGGGGGCACTATGGGAAGTGTGCAGATAGGGGAGGGGCCTAAATATAATTAAGACTTATGAAATACACAAAAACTCAATTAAAACCAAAAAAAGAGGGATATCTATAAGCTGAAAATGTGTGAACAATGAGGACAATCTCTCAGACCTTTAGGTTGTGTCTAAATTGATCTCTCAGGTGTGATAGTTAATCTTCATTATCAATTTGCTTGGGTGGAAAAGTGCTTTGACCATATCGTGACAGTACTTTTAGAGACTGTTAGTCCTAAGGGCTGTGTCTTAATCAGTGGATCAATCGCCTCATGGATCCATATCATGACAGGACTGTTGGGAGGCAGTGGAGACAGGGAATGAGGGCTAGTCGGAGGAGGCACACTGTGGGGGTGTATTCCGAGGGGCTACATCTTTCTTCCTGGCTCCTTTGGTTTGCTCCTTTCTCTGTTTCCTGGCTGCCTTGATTTGAGGTGAGATGCTTTGTTCTGCTGTGACCTCCCTCCATAATGGCTGACGCCCTGAAGCTGTGAACCCAAATCTTCACTCCTGTAAGCTGTTTTCATGAGGTATTTGACCAAAGCAGTGAAGAAAGTAACTGATACATAATTTATATTTTGTCCTCTAAGAGCCCTGAGGTATCGGACTAATTTCTAACTTGACCATTGCACAGAACAACATTAAACAGTTGAAGGAAAGTCTGTGTAGGGAGTTGAGGGCAGTGGAAAGGAACACCTTAGCAGGTGCAGGTGCAAATCCTCCTGTCCAAGTTCCAGCAGATCTATCTCTCTCTCTCTCTCTCTCTCTCTCTCTCTCTCTCTCTCTCCTCATTAAGTTGCCCAGGCAGACTTTGAAATCTTCCTTTAGCCTCCTGAGTAGCTGGGATTGCAGGCCTATGCCACTGAGACCTGGCTTTTATATTCTGGGTCATAATTTTTAGAGTTGTTGGCTCAACATTTTGCCTTCAAAATTAGAGAACAGAGGCCTTCTTGAGGTTGGCTGTTCCAGTGGCCTTCAGTGTCCCCCAGAGAACTCTGTTGCTGAGCTACAATTGTCAGGGAAGAAGCACTCTCTCTCTCTCTCTCTCTCTCTCTCTCTCTCTGGTTTCTTTCTCTTTTCCATGATTCCTTTGTAGATTTCCCTCCCCCAAGGAAACCACACCCCACCGAAGGAAGGGATTAGTGACTAATTTATCTTTACTTCACTCAAAGTATCTTATGTCGTTTACAAAAGTCAGTGCTCAATAAACATTTGTAGACTAAATGAAGAACGTGAAAACTTAAAAATTGAGGAAAGCTCAGTCCCAAGTTGGATTTTTGTTTGAGCAAAATAATTTAACTTCAAACAATTACTCCTAATAGAAACTTTGATTTAAAATTTTGATTTATTTGTTTTTAATTTTATGTGTATAAGTGTTTTGCTTGCATGTATGTAAGTGCACCACATGTGTGCAATGCCTGTGTAGACCAGAAAAGAATGTGGGATCCCCTGGAAGTGGAATTATGTATGAAGGGTTGTGAGCTGGGAACTGAACCCAAGTCCTCTGCAGGAACAGCTAGTGCCCTGAGCCATCTCTCCAGCCCCTGGTTTAAATGTTTTTAAAAATAGAAGATAATTGTTTGGCAAATCTAGAAATGAATGATCTGATGAAAAGAGGAAAACCCTGGTGAATTTTCTGTAGAGAGGAATGAAATCAGTCTTTATAACAAATATAAGAGGGAGTCAAATCATGTGCCTACCTTCCTGTCTCAAATCAGGACAGGACATTGATGTATCTGCCAGGCAGGTGCCCTGATCCTTGTATGATAATTCCAGGTCAGAGAGAACTGAGTGCTTGGAGACCTGCCTCCTCTTACACAGTTTCAATCAATCTTACAATGTGAAAAATCGTATGTAAGGCAGTATTTATGGGTAAAGCACATATTAAAAATAAGTAAGACACCTCGGGAAAAATTGGATTGATTTGTCATGTGATATTTTATATCCTGTCACTATGGCTGTAGAATTAATCTAGGCTAGGAAAACTACTATCACCATCACGATTAGTACATGCACCATTTGTTCCTGTTAATAAGTAACCTTTTGTGGGTCAGTTGGTCTTGTGCACTGTATCCCAAAGGCTATAACAGCATTGAAAGACTCTTTGTGAATATATAGTTTGGCATTATAGATTTTATAAAATTTTTCAGTTAATCACAAATGGATCCTGAATATTTTGATGATGAAATATGAGACTACGTAGAAACTAGTCACCTGCTCAGCCACCTAATGTAAAGGTCTTAATGTTGCACATGCTAGGGCAAAATGCTGACTAACAGAAGGAAGAATAAAGACATTGAGAGTCTTGGCCTCCTGCAGCTCTTCATGGCTACTTCCTTCCACATGCACACTCACCAGGACTGGTCTACCCCGATCCCAGGCCTCTCCACTGAACCCAGGAGGACAGTGATAGCTTGACCGCATTGCTAGGTCAGGTCTGGCATGATTTCTTCAATTACAGACTCAGCAGCTCTAGAGGGAATTTTGAAAATTGGGTGCCCACTGAGACAGGTTTTTCTGTACCCTTTGAAAGGTGGGACCAGCCTAATGAATAGCTCTACCAACTACTACAGTGCAAATCCTTTCTAAGAACTAAAAACAATGACTGCTACTTATTGGCATTTTTATCTCTTTTAGGCAGTAATCCAAATGCTTAAAAAAGATTTCATCTCATTCTATGCCACCACACTCGGTGGGGGCTCTGTTGCCTCCATTTCTTTACAGATTTAAAATTTTTTGATTATTTAATTTTATTCTATATATACGAATGTTTTTCCTGCATTATGTAAGTACACTGTGTGTGTGTGTGATGTCTACAGAGGCATTGGAGCCCCTAGAACTGGGGTCAGGGACAGTTGTCAGCCATCATGTGGTGTTGGGAACTGAACTAGTTCCTCTGTAAGTGCAACCCATACTCTTAACCATGAGCCATCTCTCCATCCCCATCGCCCCCATTTTAAAGATGGAGAAACACTGGATTATGGAGGATTAAGTGACTTACTCAATACTCACAGAAAACTATGGAGTTTGAAATCTAAGCCAGACCCACTGATTCTTTCAACCCTGGCTCAGGGTCACCTGTGGAAGTCAGTACCAGCACCTTGGGCCTTTTGGCATTAGACTGTAGACTTGAATCTTAAATGGTCATCGGATAACTTGAAACTGTACTCAGTTCTAAACATCCATTTTTATCTTTCCCAAAGATGTTCTTGGTGGAAGAATTATACTGCAAGATACTTTTTAGAGAAACAGGTTCTGGGAGTAAACAGGCCAGAAAACCTGACATGAAGAAAATTCTTCATGGTTCCTGCATGGTTTAGTGTGAAGAATTTTTTTTGTTCCATAAAAATCTGCTTACAGCCCTTGAATTTCATGTTCCATAGCATGCATCTTGGAAGTGGGAACTCAACACTTCGTGCCATCTCTCTGGACATCACATTGCTTGAATCAAGCTGGATTTTGCTACGTCCCTTTGAATGTGAGATGAGCTCTCACTGAAAAGATCAATTTCCAGCTCTTAACCCATCTGAGTCCACATCCTTCTCAGTCCTGTGATCTCACGTTGGCGATATCCAAATACAACAGGAATGAATCCATGGATGTCAAGATAAAGGAGAAACAGAGAAAGGCCATTGGAACAAAGGAAAACCGGATGAAAACCAACAAGAGGCTCAAAGCCCCACCCATTTCTAACCTACAGCAGTTGCAGAGTCCTCTCTCAGTGAACCTTCCCAAAGTTTACAATCTGTGATTTTATGCAAAGAACTGAAACGCAAAATGAGAAGAGCTGTAGGTGGCAGCAACAGGTTAGCCCTCAATGAAACAAGCTTTGTCCTGGAGTTTTGCGGTGCATTGGTTTTCCAGCAGACGACAGTTAGCTCATTTGTTCATTCAACTATTTTGAGCACCTGTTAAATGTAAGGTTTTTTTTTTTTTTTTTTCAGTGTATTTAAACAAACCCATTAAAATATGGGGCACTTGAAGGTGATGAGTGCTATGGAAAACCCACTAGGTAAAAATTGGTCAGGCATGGCCTCTTTTATGGAGAAGAACACAATCACACTGTTAAAGTGGTGATGTCAGGGAAGGTGGGACGGGCCAGGATTGGAAGCAGTCGAGGTGTTAAATGGCTGATATGTTTTATAGCCACAACTTCCTTTTTTGTTTTGCTGTTGTTTGTGGTTTTGTTTGTTTATTTTTTTGAGATAGGGTCTCCCTATAACCCTAGCTGGTCTGGAACTTGCTATATAGACCACGTTGGCCTCTGTCTTAGAGATCCACCTGCCTCTGCCTCCTAAGTGCGGAAATTAAAGGTGTGCACCACCATGCTTGGCTTCGTGGGGTTTCTTTGCTTTTTTTTCTTTTAGCCTTAACTTTTTAAAACCCTTCCTCTGTATTCTTTTCCTCCCTCTCTCCCTCCTTTCTTTCTTCCTCCCTCCCTCCTCTCTGTTCCTCCTCCCTCCCTTCCTTTCTCTCTTTCCTTCACATGTCCCTGCATTTACTGTCAGTATTCATTTTTATTTTTATTTTTATTTTTATGTGTATGAGTGTTAGGCCTGCATGTATGTAATGTAAGTGCACCTAGGTGTGCGATATCTGCAGAAGCCAGAAGAGGATGTTGGATCCCCTGGAACTGGAGTTACAAACAGTGGTGAGCTACCATGTGGGAGCTGGAAACTGAATCCGAGTTCTCTGCCAGAGCAGCTAGTTCTCTTAACCACTGAACCATCTCTCCAGCCCCTGTTGACAGTATTTCTAAGTATTTTGTTTTTCAAAACACAGATATTCAAATAATTCAGGACAGTATAAATAAGAAAGAAAAAGAAACCTGAAATTTTACCATGCATTTCAATTTTGGTGAAAACTGCAATCTATGTACATGACTGTACCTTCATGTATATGTATGCATATTCTTGCAATGCACATACTTGCAAATTAAAAAATAGCATTGTGCTGTATACACTACTCAATAACCCACTTTCCACTAAATAATATGTTTAATGTGTCATTTTATGACCCTTTAAAAACTACATTTTTAGTTACTCCACCACATTTTGAAAAGTAAAAAATGATACGAAAATGTGTACATTAAAACTCATTTCATTTTGTGTCTGTCCACCATATTCTCTTCCATAAAAAGAGTAGGAACTTTCTCATAGATCCTCCAATATTATTTTATGCATAAGAGCAAATCCGGATTTATATTATTCCCAACATCCTCTTCTAACATGAAAAGCTGCATCTGATACACTGCTTTACACTTAGCTCCTCATCTAACACCAAAGAGATTGTTCCCATGTTAGCACACAGGAGTCCTTTTCAGATTTAGGCCTTTGGCATGTGTGTATAGCACAGGCTATCTCAACTGCTCTGCTACCACTAGTTCTTTAGTCTCGGTTAGTCTGAAACCTAAGATGACAGGAGCTTTAAATACAATGTCTGAAACAGAACTGAAGAGCAGGTACTTATTTCCTGGAACTTAAAACTGAAATCAATGGGGAACATGTTACACAAAAGGGTGAAGCCATCTGATGGTCTAAATGTTGAGGATCCTGGACAAAGGATTATCTTTTCATGTTCCTCTCCCATGTTGTGAACAAGAAGATTTCATAATAAGATTTATTTAAAATGGTATCTCATAAATATAGTCAGATAATGAGTATTTTATAAGCATCTATCTGGCCAACATATAATATGTAATTCAACATGAATGGCAAAATAGTTTCGAAAGTCTATACTGAGTATTTGTATTGCAAAGTTTTTCATCAACTTCATTTCCCCAAAGGATAGAAATTAACCATTGCAAGAATTTGTGTAAAGTTACTCTTTAAATTAGTCTTGCGGACATGGCAAATAAGATATCATTGACTGAATGAATACCAAGTACGTGCAAAATCTCATCTTCCTCACTCTTACGAATTTGTGTGCTACACATTAACATTGCCGTGTACAGATGAGAGACTGGATCAGAGAAATCAGTGTGCCAGAGTCACCCATCTCTTAAGCCTAAGAGCCAGTATTCAACACTGAGTTGCTTCCCCATCTGTTCTACATACTGTAATAGTACATCACTCTGACTCTCAGTGAACTTGATTGTATATGGTCTTGATCATTTACTTGTTGACAATTCCTTTCAGATAAATCACTTTCCTTTAAATTAAAAAAAGAAATATCATTTCCACCTTCCCCTAAATTAAGAAAAGAAAAATCATTTGAGGGTTTGCAAGCTAACCAGAGATGAGGCTAGCTATTTTAGTTTTTTCCTTTTAAAAAAAAAGGAGCCTGAGAATAAGTGATGTGTATTAGATATGAGGTCTTGGTTTTTAAAACTTAGCAGTGGGGCAACAAATTTTTATAGACAAACCATCACCCCTTACAAAGATAAAGGTGGAAAGATATATAGAGAAAAATAATTCCAGTGAGCAATCTCAGTTTTCTTAAAAGAATAACTAGATCTGGAGAGATTAGTATTAGAGAGAAGAAAAGAAAAATAGAACAATTAATGACCCCATCTCCGGTTTCCTATGATATAAGCATACTGAGCATGGCCCTTTGACAGAAATACACAATCATATCCTGTTACAGACCATCACCTAACAGAATGCTTCTTTTGGAATGGACTGGAAAACAACTACTAAAAACGAGGGTCCTGCAAATCGCATTGGAAAAATCTTGAGCGTAAGGCAGTTCATCATCTAGATGAGGCTCTGTGTGTGCTGGGTGAAGTGTGTATAAACATGTATAAACTGAATTTCTCTCTTGATTCATTAGCCCCATCTTCCTCTTTATATTCTTCCCTAAGAACTGGAAAAAAACGCTTTCAACTTTGAGGTTCTCCATGGTAAAGCAACTTTGGTCAGGGAGGATGTGAATACTTTTCGTGCAATAAAATTAGAGCACTCATTTGCATGAAATAAATACGAATAAAGAGTTAAGACAAAAATATGCATCTTTGGCCTAGAAATGCTGGTCAGTGAGCCGAGAGGCATCAGTGAACTCCAGATTCAGCGAAGGACCCCGTCTCAAAAAATAAGATGGAGAGCAATTGAGGAATTGAGGAATACACCTAATGCCAACCTCTGACACACACGTGGGCACACCTATGTGTGTACAGAGAGCAAGAGCGAGAGAGAGAGAGAGAGAGAGAGAGAGAGAGAGCATAATGCTTAGGTGGAACAGCTGGGGAGGTAACCCCCATTTACCTTAGGCAGTGATGGGCAGAGGACATAAGGTCTGTTCATCAATGGGCAATGAAGCACACTACCTACATGATTCTGTTAGAGAAATAAAAAGGTCTTTCTTACAAATTTCCTCTTTTCAGAACACAACTAGGGTTACACATGATGAGATCAAAACATGGCATTCATCACAGGGGCTAAACACATGTAAACATAATATGCATGTGGGGCTGAAGAAATGGCCCAGTTGTCAAGAGCACTGGTTGCTCTTCTAGAGGTCCCAGGTTCAGTTCCCAGCACCAACATGGCAGCTAACAACCATTCATAACTCCAGTTCCAGGGGATTTGTTGCCCTCTTCTGGCCTCCATGGGCATTGCATGCATGTGGTGCACTTGCATACACACAGGTAAAACACTCATATAAGTGAAATTAAATAATAATGTCAAAAATAGTATGCATGTATAAAAACAAAAGATTTATTATAGAGAATTGGCTCACATGATTCTGGATGCTGAGATGTCCCATGATCTACACTTGCCAAGTAAAAGACCCAGGAGAACCAGCCTATGATATAGTTCCAGTCCAAGTCCCCACAGACAAGGAGAACTGCATGTGGGAGTTCTGGCCTGAGAGCTGGCAGGATGAGACCTGAGAAGAATGCATGTTTGAGTTCAGTTCATTTCTGAAAGCAGGATAAAACTGCATTAGATACTTGTCTTGTTATTGTGATAAAACACCTGACAAAAGGAAGGGTTTATTTTGGCTCACAGTTTCAGGGTACAGTCCATCCTGGTGAGGAAGTCGTGGTAGAGGGAACTTGAAGCAGCTGGTCATGTTGTACCTACAGTTTGGGTAGTAGAGAGAGATGAATGCTGAGAACTTGAGGCAGCTGGTCACATTGTACCCACAGTTAGGGTAGTAGATAGAGATGAATGCTGGGAACTTGAGGTAGCTGGTCACACTGTACCCACAGTCAGGGGAGTAGATAGAGATGAATGCTGGGAACTTGAGGCAGCTGGTCACATTGTTCCCACAGTCAGGGGAGTAGAGAGATGAGTGCTGGGAACTTGAGGCAGCTGGTCACATTGTATCTACAGTTAGGGGAGTGAAAGAGATGAAAGCTGGTGCTTTCTTTCTTTCTCATTTTTATCCAGTCCAGGACCCCAACTCATGGAATAGTGCTGGTCACAATTAGGGAAGATATACCTCAGTTAACCTAATCTAGAAAATCCCTCACAGTCAGGCCCAGAAATTTGTTTCCATGGTGATTCTAGAATTCATTAAATTGATAATTAAGATTAACCATCACAAAAACCAATGTCTCACTTTGAACAGTGAGGAAGGAGCGCTCCCTGCCTCAGGGGTCTTTACTGAATGGAGTCCCACCCTCATTAGAGAAGGTGATTTGCTATATGTACTCTACAATTCAAATGGTAATCTCAACAAACACCCCCAATTATGTCTGAACAAAGAAGGTTGGGGCACCTCCTAGTGTAGTTGGGTTGCATATAAAATTAAGGATCACAAAGGTGCTGGAGAGCCATAGGTTAACAAATGCCTAGAAAACTTGCTTTGGGGGTTTGTGTAAACAAAATATATTTTGAATTCTCAACCCAGTAGGTTCTAAAAATTAAGTAGCTGTCATTACTTAGCTATAGCTACTTTATCCATCTACCCGCTGGTTCCTTTAGTTGGAGTCCAGGAAGTTTGATGGGCTTAAAACCCTGGCTATTGAGCTAAAATACGAGACACATTCAAATTGATGATGGTCATGGCTCTGGAAGCTGCATCATCATTCATTTCCTATTCCCTCCCCTGGTTCATGCGCCTTTCTTTTCCTCTTCCTCTTGTTTCCCCCACTCCTTTGTTCTAAATACCTGCTTACAGTAATACCACAGTACAATAAACACAATAGCAACGACATTGTCTGACAGTGTTGCTACTTTTAAAGAACAAGTTGGTTGTGGCCTGGGAGATGACTCAGTGGGCAAAGCACTTGCTATGGAAACCTGAGACCTGACTATCAGTCCTCAGAACCCATGTAAAAGCTAAGTGCAGCAGCATGCATTAGTAATCCCAGGGAGATGGAAGGCAGACAGGAGAAATCCTGGAAAAATCACCAGACACCTAGTCTGTTGTATATACTGGTGAACAAGAGAGACCCTGTCTCAAGTTGGAAAATGCTGACCAACCTCAAGATTGTCCTCTGACCCCACACATACACCATGGTACATGCATACCAACAATCTCACACATGAACATGCATACACATGCCCATGTACCTTCACTCTCACATACACATGTGTGCATGTACACACACATGTGCATGTGTGTATGCGCACACACATACACATGAGAGTAAATTGGCTGTGCTGATGACTGTTTAACGTAAGGATGGTTAGTGTTACATACACAGAGAAGAAAAGTGCCTACTGCAGTCCCTTTGCAGTAGAAGATGCTGTTTGAAGAGGAATGAGGATCCAATGCCTCTGTAAACAGAAGTCTGGAAATTGCTATGATTTCTTCCTCATTCTTTTCTTTTTGACTCTGCCCAATTTCCTCAATTTTCCATTATAGGTGTTTCCCTGGTGACTGTCATGGAAGAAGATTGTCATTTTCCTAAGCTTACTTAAGCACCTCTGGCCTTGGCTGAGTCTAGCACTTTGGGGACAGATTTTATTTTTTAACAAGAAAAATTTATAACTAGTTTCTGGGCTTGCTAATTACTGCAATGTACATCAAATAGTGATTTTCTGTAATTGTGTTTGTGTTAGTGTGCTATTATGTAATTATGAAATTTTAAATTATTATAATATACAAAGGAGCACATATATTTATAATGTACTAATTATATGACCCACAGAATATTGTGATTTTCAAGGAAGTGCTTGCCTGTGAGTGTTTTCAAAATGCACACGGTGGGAAGCTGTTATTTGTCGCTTCTCAGCTGCAAACCACTTACCAAACCAGGGTGAATCTGAGGAGTGCCAGCCTGCTGCATGCAGGGCCCACTGCAGCGCCAGATTCTGCTGACGGAAGGATGTTTTTCACAGCCTGCCCATTCAGCTTGAAAACAGACCTAACCAAAAGCACAAATATTAGATGAAGGAGAAGACTACAGACCCAAAGAAGGACATAGCAATTCTCCAAGCCATTGTGGTACTGGATGAACAACTGAACCGTCCATTTCACCAGTGTTGCTTTTGCTATTTTTAACGTGGTGACCCCTTCCCTTCTCTTTTTGCTTCCTAGGCATTAGAAGGTAAATGGCCTTCCTCTACCACAAACTCACCATGATGACCTGCCATTGCCCAGTGCAGCGAAGCCAAGAGAGAGTCGGCTGAAACCTCTAAAACCTCAAACTAAACTAAACCTTTGCTTCTTATAAAGCAATTATTTCAGGCATTTTGTCAAAGTGACAGGAAGCTAGCATGATGTCCAATCATAAAAAGGTCAAATATCATATGTTGTATATATATTTATGCACGTATGTATTTATGTGTATGTGTGCATAATTTAAGCAGGGCATACAAATAAAGACAGAAATTCTCTCTTTTTCTCCCCTTCTATAGTATAAAACGTTTTGTGTTGTCTCAGTGGGAATTGGAAGGGGTCATAGATGTGAGGTATGACAGTGAGGGCCACATGTGTGATTTCTAACCTCTTCGTAGCCATGCTGACAAAGAAAAATGAAACAACAGAGACTAATATTAATGATGTATTTGATTCAGCCCACTCCATCTGAAATGTATTATTTCAACAGGGAGCCAACACAAGATTACCAACAATGTATTCTACCTTTTCTTTACATCTGTGTTTTTAAAATCCAGTGTGTATTTGAGGCTTGTAGCACAGCCTAATGTCTAGTCATATTTCAAGCACTCAGTAGTCCCATGTGGCTTGTGGATACCGTATTTGGAAAGCCCAGTTCTAGGTAGGAAGATTAGACCATCAACTTAGAATTTTTGAAAACAGATTAATAGATTTTTTTGTTGTTCTTTTTGAGACAGGGTTTCCCTGTAGTCCCAGCTGGCCTGGAACTCACTATGTAGACCAGGCTGGCTTTGAACTCACAGAGATCAGCTTGGCTCTGCCTCCTGAGTGCTGGGGACTAAAGGCTTGTGCCACCACGCCCGGCCAATAGGTTTTTTAAAAAGTAAATCTGTATTCGTGTATAAAAACACAGAAAAACACACAGAACACAAGTACATTTTGATGAATTTTCATTAGAACCCAGATCACAAGATGAAAGATTAAAAGAACTCAGGTTTTCCCCCGTTCTTCTTAGATTTTTTTTTTCATGAAACCAAGATGCTGTTTGCTTTGCAGCCCGTTCTCCAAACCAGACCCACTTACCTAACCAGAAAGAGGACATTGCTAAAACGTTGAAGGCCAGGACTTCAGTGTTTGGTACAGTTTCATCTCTGGCCAGTAACTTGGATTATAGAGACTCACAAGTACGAATGCCCTCAGGGAACCATGCTAACAAGAGAGAGTTGAGAAAGGACAGCACTGACTGCTAAAAAAATGAGTGTGTGAGACACCGTCCCCCATACACATACTCAGAGCATCTATTTATGATTTGGGCACAAAGAATTTCTTAACCTGCTTTCTTTCTTTATAGTCACTAAGTGTGAGGATCCTTTTAGGATGAGAAGATAATCCTCAGTTACAGCAACCTTTTTTAAAAAACACTTTATTATTTTTATTTTATGTGTATAGTATTACCTGCATGTATGTGAGCACACCTGTGTCGTGCAATGCCGCGGAGGTCAGAAGAGGGCTTCGGATTCCCTTGGAACTGAAGTTAAGGAAGGTTCGTAGCCACCATGTGGGTGCTGGGAATCAAACCCAGGTCCTCTGCAAGAGCAGTCAGTGCTCTTAACCGCCGAGCCATCTCTCCAGCCCCTACATCAACCTTCTTTAAAAAATATTTTATTATTTTTATTTTATGTGTATGAGTGTATCACTTGCATGTACGTAAGTGTACTGTTTCATACAATGCTTACGAAGGTCAGATGATGGTGTTGCATCCCCTGAAACGGGAGTTAAGGTCAGTTGTTAGCTGCCATGTGGGTGCTGGGAATCGAACCCAGGTCCTCTGCAAGAACAGTCAGTACTCTTAACTGCTGAGGCATCTCTCTAATCCACAGTTACATCAACTTTCATGGGATGCTGTGAAGTCTAAAATGTTTTTAATAAGACAGAGTTTTCTTTCACATCTTTAAGAACTGAGTATATCACTAGGCCTTTAATCCCAGCACTCAGGAAGCAGAAGCAGGCAAATCTTTGTGAGTTCAAGGCCAGCCTGGTCTACATAGTGAGTTACAGGCCAACCCCACAACAGTGAGACCCTGTCTCCAAAAAAAAAAACAACAAAACTGAGTATACAGTTTATGCCCAATAAATATTTTCACACTTGGGAGGGGAGAGGCAGAGCAGGCATTGAAACTTTAGTGTGTATTTCTGAAAAAAATTTCTTTTGTTGTTCAAGGCTGACTAGACCTAAGGCTTAATGGCTGCAATGCCCTTCTAGACTCCGATAGCTGCAATGTCTTTCTAGAACAGGTAAAGGAAGAGAGGACAGGAAGGATTAGAATAAATAAGCAAGGAAGGGAGGGAGGCAAACCCCTGCCAAGCTAAAGATGGAATTACACAGGCTCTGCTGTTCCCTGCTGGAGCCTTCCGCCAGGGAAGTGACAGTGCCTTCCTGCAGCAGACTTCAACAGACAAACAGAAACCCACACTCCACCTTGGAGCCTGGCTCCCTCCCTCCTCTCTCTCTCTCTCTCTCTCTCTCTCTCTCTCTCTCTC
>NW_008336953.1:1789563-1793615 GCF_000622305.1 Nannospalax galili
TTCCTTCCCACTGGAATGACTGTCTTTGGGGCTAAAAGTAACCCAGCTATTTTCAAGCACCTGAAGAATGAAAGGCTGATGAGGGCTGGTCTGCCACACAGCTGTTGAAGTGGTTAAAGACAGAAAATGGCACTGGCTAAAGGCCAATCTTTCCATAGCTTTGTGACCATTTTGTTACACCCTATTCCGAAAAGAGTGAAATCATTCTACAGTGTTAGCGAAGAGGGAATGAGCCTGAGTATTCCGCGTTCTACTTCATAGAATGTGATTTAATGCCTATTGTATCTGGATGTGAAAAGGAACTTTATTATCAGGGAGTCAGAATAAGCCAGGGGGCTAAATCTTTCCAATTCCACAAAAAACTTTTAGGGGATTGTTGCTTGATTGAAGACCACTCGAGAATTCTGAGTCAAATATGGATGCAAGAACATTCAGGAATAAAACAAGTCAATATAACCTTATTATTTATATGCAAAGGAGATTTCAAAATGAGAGAAGGGGGAGAGAGAGATGAATTTGCTTTAACCAAAAAACCAATTTGTTGAATAATAAGAGCATATTATGCCAAGCTAACTGAGATTCATGAGAGTTTCAGAAGGGTGAACAGGAAAGCAACAGCTAGTAATTTGCATTTAGCAAGAAAGGAGATCTAGCTCCGTGAAGGTTGTTCAGTAGCAACGGGAGTCTAGTTTCCGGATAATGCTGTGAAATCCAGCAACTCCCTTTGCAAACCTTCTTACCTCCCCCTTAAGGAAGAAGGCAGAAAAGAGGGGAGGAAAAGCCTCAGGCTCTTCCCCTCACCTTCATCCCTGCTAAGGCTCTGGAGGACCCAGTGCAAGCTGAGGGCACAGCTGAGCTACCAGAATTCTGCTCTGCACACACACTCCCCCAGCTGTGCTGATCAGGCCTGTGGATCCCATATCTTCTATAAATCAGCAACTCCTAGCTCTACATATAAAGCACAGGTCTTTTCTCTGAGAGTCAGAATCACAAATGTAGCTGTATGCTGAACATTTTGGCCACAGAACTTATGGCACAGAATTGAGGCCCAGTTGAGCTTGGCATATTTCCCTGACAACAATTTATCTTCCAGTAACCTCTGCCTCAGTGGATAACACCATCTTGTCTCCAAATCCTGATGCCTCAGAGTGGCCCCTGTATCTCTCATGTCAGCCCTATGATTTGTTGTTCAAGCCTTATCAATTCCAACTCCTAAGTCCATCCACTTCTCTCTTCTATACTTCACTTTGCTAATATCATCTCAATACAAGATTATCCTTATACCCATCACATCCCTGGACTAGACATAGGACACTAAATGCTACAATTTGAATATGAAATGTCCCTTACAGGCTCAGGTGTTGAGTATTGAGTCCCCAGCTGGTGATACTATTAGGTTGTGTAAACAGGTGGAACCCAGCTGGAAGAAGTAGATAGCTAGGTCCTTCCTCTCCCTCTCTCTGCCCCTCCTGCCATGTTGTGACCACGCCTCTCACATATTTCCATTGCCATGGTGTTCTGTCTCATGACACCATAAAGTATAGTTTTGTTTTTACATGTAGTCATTATCAATAGGCCCAGGGACTATGGAACTAAAGTCTCTGAAACAGTGAGCAAAAATCAATTCTTCCTCCTTTTAAGTTGTTTATTTCACGAGAAAGTAATTAATATGCCCAGTAACTATGAAAAATGCAAACTGTCCCAGCTTAAAACCCTTTGAAGTCTTTCTACTTCTCTAAAAGCAAGTCCAACAGCCCAGCAGCTTGTTCCAGACTTTACGAGAGTGGACGATTCTTCTTCCCTTTCTCTCCTCTGCTGACCCCATCTTCTTCTGCACAGACTCTACTGTACTCCCTTTAAGTTGTTCTCACACTTGAGCCTTTGTGTGTACTAACCCCTCTAGAAGACTGATCTTCTAGAACTAGCTTAGGGCCCATCCACATGGGTGTCTGTAGGTGAATTTTCCCCCTTGAGCTTCTTCTTTGAGGTAAGTAGGAGCCATGGGAACAAGGGATGCCCAGAGTTTGTCCTATGAGGCTTAGAACATGATTCCCCAAGGATGACACTTCATGTTGAACATCTGAAACTCCAGGGGCCTCAGAAGCAAAGACCATCTGACTTTCTTCTCCCCTTCCGGTCATCTGCCTCTTTTTCTCTCCCATGAAACTAGAACTTATCTTCCCAGAAGCAGGACACATAACCTAGAAATCTCACTGTTGTCTCCCTTCTCTCTTGAAGACTCTTATTCCAGAGGGATCTTTCTTGTGTGGGAGAGGAAAGGTTGCTACCCAGACAGGCCAAGGAGAATCTGAACTGAAAAGCTTTGTTAGTCTGCCTCTTCTCAGACCATTACATTAGATCACATCATTTTACTCAACTGAATTTCTACATGGGGATTATCTTAATGATAGCTGAGAAAAGGTGGTACACCTTTCTGCCCCCACGGTACACGGCTGGGTACACAGTAGATATGAATGAATAAATGAATTAATGAATGGAAAAATGTATGAAAAGCCAGTCATTGGTCCCAGATGAACTAAGATATCTCTGAATAAGGGATAATGAAGAATAGGGATTCAGGCGTTTGCCTAGGATTAGTCAAACTTGAGCTTAGGGCTTCCAAAGTACCATCTCTGTTCCAGACCCCTGACACTATGCACAGGTTTGGGGGGAGCTAGGGCCACCTACACTTCAGAGAAACTGGCTGCAAATGTAAGAGTCTATACAAATTCTCTTAGAGTTGGTAATTTGCCAGAGGGAATTCATGATAACACAATACTTTTTATAGTTTTATTATGGCAAAGCATAAAATTCAGAACTAGTCAATGGGGCTGGGAGGGTCTCACAAAGTAACTGTGGCTTTAGGGACATATTACCCCCAATCCCCCCTACACACACAGAGTATTGTTCATCTAGGAAGCTCACCAGAACCTCAGGAATGGAAGAAGCTTCTTTGGTCTCTATACTTCCCTGAGTCTGCATAAAGGTCAAAGGTCAAAGAAAAAAAGAATTGGATTTGTCAGTATTGTCAATATGCCTATTTTGTCTTTGCTGACTTTAAACCTCATGGTATAATGCTCTAAGAATGTAAAAAGCAGAGTGTCAGGAAAGAGTTAACTATCACTGGTTACAAAATAGAAGGCAACACTCACAATGACCACTGCAGCAGAAGTTAATTAAATCAAAGATCACAATAATCTTATCCTACCTGTTACAAAAGATTTATAGTTTCCAAACTGCTTCATAAACCCTACCCTTTGGATTAAGCCATAGTGTGAAAAGAGTATAAATTATTCAAAAAATGAGCGGCAATTAACAGAGCAAAAAAATTATTCAACTTATTTCATTTAAGAATTAAATTACCCTAGACTTCATTTTTTGAGCACAGCAGAAGCATCATTTACATAATAATTGATATGCTAATTAAGATTCATCTTAGAAATCTGCTGTGTGATAAGCTTTGTTAATACATTTCAAGATACTTCATGAATTTTAAAGTTCACAAATGGATAGACAGTAGATTTTTGTGATTTTTTTTTTTTTCCCTGAAAAATCAAACAGTAGGGAGACAGCCTGGGTGGGTGGGTTCTGACCTCCATCAGTGTAGTGGCAGACTGCCAGAGAGTGCTGGGTTCTGGCTTCCCTCTGGCATAGGGCCTGAGAATGCAGGGGACTGCCTGAGAGCACCTGGATCTTGCCTCCACATGGTGGGGTCCAAACCTTAGAAGGAAGCCTGAGTGTACCTGGCTGGAACCTGAACTGGGCTTCTGTGGGTACTCCTGAATAGCTGACCTGAAGCCATCAGTTCCCTCCAAAATAAAATCTGAGAGAACCTAAAACCTGTATCAACCAGCTTTATATAACCAACAAGGAAAGGACCTAGGCACCTTGATAATACAAACAGAAGCATACTTCAACTTAATTCTCATATCAGAATCATAAACAACAAAAGAAATTCACATGCCAAAATCACAACAAAAGAATAATAAAACGGAAAGCCAAAACACTATGTCTCCACCAATCCTGTAGAAGAGTTCTACAAGGAGAACCCC
>NW_008336953.1:1794053-1809786 GCF_000622305.1 Nannospalax galili
AAAGAAAATCTCTACAACATATCATAGTAAAAACACTAAATGTACAGAACAAAGAGAGAATACTGAAAGCAGCAAAAGAAAAACGAGTCACATACAAAGGAAAGCCCATCAGAATTACAGCTGAGATATTGCAAACTATGAAATCCAGAAAAGCCTGAACTAATGTATTTCCAGTTCTACATGACAATAGATGCCAGCCCCGAATACCATATCCAGCAAAAATGTCTATTATAGTTGAGGGGGAAAGAAACTCTTCCATGACATGAATAGCCTGAAAGAATACATGTCCACAAAACCAGCCCTTCAAAGAATACTTGAAGCTCAGAGATGGAAGCAACTTAAGTGCCCCTCAACTGACAAGTGGTTAACAAAAATGTTGTATATTTACACAATGGAGTTCTATTCAGCAGTTAAGAAAGATGAAATAATGAAATTTGCAAGTAAATGGATGGATCTAGAAACTGTTATACTGAGTGAAGTAACACAGATTCAGAAAAAACAAACGATGTATGTTCTCCCTCATATGTGTGCATACCTTCAAGTCATACATACCCCTCAGCAATGCCTCAGTTATCTTGAAGCCTTTGAGAGGGAACGGACACTGATTCCAACCACTCCAACAGTTATCAAAATACCTGAAAGCAAATCCTGAATCCATCACTCCAGAGTCCAGCCTTGGAAAACAAAGGAAAAATGAGGAGGAACCCAATAGAGGGATGCTTTTGAAAGCCCTTGTCAAGAAATTCCAATGGACTCTCATGAATATTTGAAAATTGCCCGGTTCTGACTTTTTTCTAGTTCCCTGTCAAGAACTTGTAATGTAATTACTCTTGCCTTTACTTTTCCTTCACACCTATTCACAATTCAAGAATTTTCTTTACCTCCTAGAGATGAGTTATGCAATTTGGGAGTCTTTTAGATAGATCTACTGAAGGGGTACTCCAATTGCATGGAAGAAACCAGAGCAGTCTGCGACCTGATTCCCTATTGCCGATTTGGGTAAATTTTTCAGAGGATGGTTTGATAAGAAGAGGGGGTAGGAACTGGCTAGGCAGTTATGTAAAAAGACCCCAAAGAAAAGTAGCCAGTTTCTTGGCTAAAAGTCACAATGTCCTTGGGCCTCTTAGCAACATACTCTGTTCCAAAGGCCAAAAATGTCAAAAGTATTTGGGAGCTTTTATCTAATCCTTAAAAGACTTTAGGGTTACCTCTTCAGAGGGGAGAATGTTAGAGTAGCAAAAAGCCCCATAAAAAAGAAAAGAAGAAGAAAGAGTATATGAAGTTATCAGAAAAAAGTGATGGGAAGATATGGGAGGAGTTGGAGGGGAGGGAGTGGGCATGGATTTGATCAAAACGCCTTATATGCATATAAAATTCTCAATGAAGTATTTTTTAAAAAATCAAACAGAATGGCATGAAAAGTTAAAGTGAAACAGTCTTGTCAGTGGAAGCTGTTTTCTATTGAGGAGAATATTCATCCATTATTGTGGCTTGGGTGCCCCCTTGGGGTCCACATGTGAGGTAGGTCAGGAGCTGAGCAACCTTCAGGAAAAGGAAGAGGCGCTTAGTGGGAGGTCCGTAGCCCCTGGGATGTCTGACCCCGGAAGGGATTAAGGAGTTTTCTCAGGCAAGCCTGAGGAAATTCTCAGAAAACAGTCATCAAGGAGCGAGCTGTCCCCCTTCTCTATGGGCTTCCGGTGTCTTACTCAAGCTCCCACAACCCGCGTGGGGCCTTCACATGGCCTGTGCTGTGCTGCGTGGACCTCAGGCCCCCAACACTGTGAGCTAAGTAAGCCTCTTTACTAAGTAAGGCCAGCGAGATTGGCTCATAAAGGTGCTTGCCACTGAGCTTGATGACTTGGTTTGATCTCCAGAACCCACCCAGTGGAAGCAGAGAACTGACTCCAACAGATGGTCCTCTGACCTTCACACGTGTGGTATGTGCCTCCACTCCCTCCCTCAATAAGTACATAAATGTAAAGAGAAAAGAAATACCTTGTGTCAGATATTTTATTACACAGATGAAAAGCTAATGTACTCATTTCTCCTGCAAATGAGTAGAAATTCTAAAAAATTAATAGAAATTTAGAATTATTTAGAAATTCTAAAAAGTTATCTTTTTGAGAAGTTAAAACTTTTCTACATATGAGCTCTGTGTTGTACATTTGTTCTTGTATATAAATTGCTTTTTTTCTTCTGGCTCCTACAAATTTTTTTTCTATAAGCCTTCGGTTAGGTTTTGATGTGTCTTGGTGTATTTTTTGTTGTTTTAATACTCATCATGATTCATTAAAATCCTTCTTTCTACAGATTTATCATTTTCTTTTTAAAAAATATTTCATTCATTATTTTTATTGTGCGTGTATGAGTGTTTTGACTACACGCATACAAGTGCACCATGCACATGCAATGCCCACAGAGGCCAGGAGGGTGTGTCAGGTCCCCTGGAACTGGAGTTAGGGATGGTAGTTTGCCACCATCTGGGTGTTAAGAATCGAACCTGGGCCCTCTGCAAGAAATACAAGTGTTCTTGATTGCTGAACCATATCTCCAGTCCCCACGTTTATAGTTTTCGTAACATTTTGAAAATTTGTAGTTATTATTTCTCCAAATACTGTTCTACTCTCCCTGTCCTTTTGGAACTCCAATGATAAAGTAAGTGTCTTAGAGACCATTAAGATGCCCCACTGTTTGTCTCGCCGTTTTTCTTTCTAGGTTTCCAGTCAGGCTTCCTACTTTCAGGTCTTCAGTTCACTGAGCTTTTCTTCAGCGGAGTCCAACTGGCTGTCAAATCCATCAAACAAGTTTTTTTATTTCACATTTTATATTTTCTAGCACTGAAATTCTTATCTGTAGTTTCATTTTCCCTCATTATGCTAATGTATTCCTTGAGATATCGTAATAGCCATTTTACAGGACTTTTCTGCCAACTTCATCACTATCATTCTGACTATTGTAGATTAACTATTTTTCTCATCTCATGTGGGGCTTTTTTAAATATCTAGTAGCTTTTTACTGGATGATGGATGTTATTGACTTATGTTGTTGAATATGTAAAGATGAACAGAACTCCCCCTTCCCATTCACTGCTGCCCCCTCCCCCCATGGTCTTTGAAGTTTTGACAAGTGAATTTACTGAAATAAACAGATAATAGATAAGAAGCAAAAGTACACAGGTTTATTATGTGCACCAAGATATTACAGAAAAGTAAGTACCCAATGAGTCAATGATGTTCAGAAGTTTCTAGTGTCTTCCTAGAGAGACAGAGTTTGTGTGTGTGTGTGTGTGTGTGTGTGTGTGTGTGTGTGTGAAGAGGTGGTTATCTGTCAGAGGAAGGATAAATGAGTTTGGAGAGTGATGAATAGGCCTGAAGATTAGACCGTGGCATGAGACAAAGTCCATCTGGTTCCTGTGTGTGGCGTCAGCTTCAGTCATCTTTCCTGGGAGTCAGCCTTCCCTGTTCCAGGAGATTGGCCAGGAGGCCTTTCCTTTCCTTTTTTCTTGGCTTTAGGAACAGAACCCAGGGCCCCACATATGCTAAGTAAGTGTCCTAGTCCTGAGTTGTGCTCCAAGCCCTTGGACTATTATTTTCTGAGCCCTAACAGGTATCTGAATCTTTTTTAGAACTTTCATTAGTGAGTGTTGACTCAGTGATGACTGACAGGCAAGTTCTTTGCAGACCACAGTCCTTCTGATGCTTACTTGTAAGCCGTGGTAAAGTTCGTAGCTGCCTGTGAGCCATGCCACTTTAGCGCTGTTGCTGCAGGCTTTGGTGATCCCTACTGAGTGCTACAGGCTTTTAATATGGCCTTTCACACTAGCCAGTTAAAAAGAAATCAAACAACTCCTGGCTCCATATGACCTCTGGTAATTTCTCATTTCACAGCTCCTGTTCACAGCCTCGCAGGGTTTAGCCCTACACAGTGCTTAGTGTTCATCAAAAACTGAACAGACCTGCCGAGGTTCAAACATCCCCTCAAAATCTCATATTGGAAGTCAAGCTCTAAATTCGTATGCTAAAGACATTTGGAGGTTGGCGCTTAGGGAGGTAACAGGGATTAGATAAGGTCATTACAGTGGGGCTGACAATGCCTGTTCTGTCCCCTCAGGGATGCCCTCAACCACCCTGTGGGATAGGCCAAGGACCATCAGATGCTGAGCAGATGCCAGGACCACATTCTTGGACTTCTCTGCCTCCAGAACTGTGAACCAAATAAACTTCTGTTCTTTACAAATGACTCTGTCTCTGGTATTTTGTAATATCAATAGAAAATAGACTAGGATAAAATCTTCATGTAATTTTTGGGTTTCTGGGATGCAGGTCCTCCTTCCTCAGTGTTCTGACCTTCAGATCCCACTCACCATACAATTTGTAAACTTTAGTTCCTATCTCCTGAGATTTCCCTTTCTAAGTCTCACTGTGGAAACTGCCTCTGAGCAGCAAGAGTGATGAGCATCAGCTACATCTGACATCGTATTTCACTCCTCACCAGTTTCACAGTCCTGCTTTCCAAAGTTGAAAAACTGTAGTTTTTTAAATGTTTTGTCCATTTTTCTAGTTACTTAGAAATACTCTTTGCAGAGGTAATCAAGTTAAGAAGTCATGCCAAGTGACGATGGGCCCTAATTCAATGGCTGGCATTTTTGTCAGAGGGGAAAAGTCTGAACATAGAGAAACTGTATGAAGACTACTATGTAAAGGCAGAAACAGGGGAACAGAGAGGTGAAAGACACATGAAGGCAGGTGCAGAGATTAGAGTGATGCAGCCACATGCAGGGAGTGCCACATACTGTAAGCAACCACCAGAGGCTAGCCAAGAAAAGATTTTCCTCCAGAATCTTCTACATACCCACATACAATTTGAGTTTGGACTTTTAGCCTTCATAGCTGTGAAAGAATAAACATCTCTTGCCTCTAGGCAGCCCTTTGCTGTGTTTTGTCATGTCAGCCCTACAAGATGGATACCCAGCTTGGTGCACAAAAGGAATTTAAAAATTAAATTGAAACAAATAGAGAATTGAGGCACATTTTCATGAAAACAGGTCCAGGTGAAAGGCCAGTATTCTTAGGTGTAAGTTTGTAAGATCCATGGCCTAAGGAGATCTTAGGAGGAAAACATTGTGTTCTTCAGAATAAGAATTCTTGCTGAATCCAGAGAAGCCAGCTGCAATCTGTCTTCAAGAAAACAAAGTTCTACTGGCTTTTGTGCTAGCCGGGCATTTTCCACAGTGATGAAAAAGAGAAACAACTCAAAGGAGGAAAGATTTTTTAAAATTTTTATTTATTATTTTTATTTGAGGTGTATGTGTGTATTGCCTGCATGTAGGTAAGTGCACCTGTGTCATGCAATGCCCTCGGAGGTCAGAAGAGACTGTCAGATGTTGTGCCCAGAGAACGGACCCCCAAGAATAACCACGGAATCCAGAGGGCATGCAAGAACTAAGAGTCTTTATTCCGGCTTAAGCTCGGGCTCTCAGACCTCACCAATGCAATGGATCTGTGCTGAGAGCCCCAATTGCAGGGGGAGGAAGCCTTTTATAGGTTTTAGACCAAAGGAGGAGGAGAATAACAGAGTTACATCTTGATTGGTCCGAGGAGCCCACGTGCACGTGTGCATGCGCGCATGCGCGTGCGCCAACACATTTTTGAATTGATTGGTTACAAGGGATGTAGTCCTGGGGGTTTCTCATTGGCGGGTGTTATCCTCAGAGCTATGGAATGTGCTGTTATCTGTGAGGCCAGAAGTCTCTGTTCTTACCTTATAAGGCTGCTATATGCCTGGGCCTGCTTGATCTATAGCCTCCTGGGGTGGGGGTAGTAGGTGGAGATTATGACATGCCTGGACAGGTCCAGGCTTGCCTGAAACAACTAGTCAAAATGGGGTCTGTGCAGTTTGTCCTCTCAGCCTAGCAATCAAGCGGTTTACAGAAGTGAGAAAGAGCCATTATTCCTAAAGAGGCACAGGGGTCTCAGAAGTCCAGGGCAGGGGGCCACAGAGGAGGGTTTCACATTAGATGCCCTGGGACTGGCGTTACAGACAGTTGTTGGCTGCCATGTGGGTGCTGGGATTCAAACCCAAGTCTTCTGCAAGAACAACCAGTGTTCTTAAATGCTGAGCCATCTCTCCAGCCCCCAGAGGAAAGATTTTTTTTTTAGCTGAGGCTTCCCAAGGTTTCAGGGCACGGTTGGCTGGGTCCATTGCCTTGGGCTTCAGTGAGACAACTTCAGTCAGGAGGAGTATGTGGAGGAGGCTTCTCACATCATAGTTTCTGGGAAATCAGAAGACAGACAAGAAGGGGCTAGGGGAAATGCTTACCTTTCCAGGACACCCCCCCACCCTGCACCCCTCCATCTACTTCCTTTTCTAGGCCCCACTTCCTACTTGCCACTTACTTTTAAAATAGCATGGCCAACTGGCCACTAGGCTTTCATCTCATGATCCTGTAGGGAACATTTCCTATTCAAACCCCTACAACCTTGCTAAAAACTTTAGAAAACAAAGCCCTACAAAGTCCACAGGTGGCCAGAGGAAAACCCATAAATAGCCCAATGAGGTCTGGGCAGCAGATTTTGAAAGACCTGGGAGAACATGAAGCAGAGGCTCCTTCATGTTGAGGGATAAGCAATGTTTCTCCAAGTGATGTTAGCAGCAAAATCCCCAGTGATGGTTTTCTGGTGTCCTGTTACTTCAGAACGCTTTACTGTAACGTTTGGATAGGAGCAGCTTCAGTTCTTACTTTTGCAAAGGTTACTTTCACCTCTGTCTCAGTTCAGTGTGGTTTCATCTGGCAAGAAACTCACACGGCAATATTCAGAGAGGGGCCATTTTTGTTCCTCATCACCAGGCAGTCACTGTCTGATTTTGCTGTAAGAGGAAGGAAGCTCTCCAACTGGATTCCTCTTCAGGCTCCTGCCCCAAAAAGGATGGCAAGGGACATTTCTGGTGCAGAGAGAAGAGGTCTTTGTCAGGTTGATGACATATCTGTGTGTATAGACTCTCCCATGAAAACTGGCCTTACTGATTTTATAAAGAGGTCTGTAAGAGAAAATTCAAGATACTTTCCATAATCCTGTTGGGTATAACCCCCCTTATGATGTCCCTAGCCTTATCTCCTGGCCCCTTCCCAGAAGCCTGGTCAGGTGATATTCTTTGTTCTTCTAAAAATATTTTATTTATTATTTTTATGTGTATGAGTGTTTTGCTTGCATTCATGTAAGTGCACCACATTCATGTAGTTTCTGTGGAGGTCAGAAGAGGGCGTCAGATCCCTGGAATTGGAGTTACAGATGATGGCTAGCCATCATGTAGGTGCTGGGAACCAAACCCCGCTGCTCTGCAAGAGCAGCCAGTGCTCTTAACCTTTGAGCTGTCTCTCCAAACCCAGATGTCCTACATTCTTACAGCCTTCACAATGCACCTTGTTAGTATCATTTCCTATCTAAACATGAGGTCCACTGGTCATCTCTGTGGCTAAACTGTGATCCGTTCTTGAAGTTCAGCTTGTACCACCTCCTCCTTGGCTACCGCCCTTTCTTCTGCCTTTCCTGACCTGAGGCTGCAATGCCTTCTTGTTTGCCTCTTTTCGTGTTTCCCCATCTAGTCTGAGAACCAGTGACCTACTGACAAAGTTTTTACAAAGACTAATACTTTCTTGTAAACATGCTACATCCTTTTGTAATGCTGTTCACAGTATTAGAGTACCAAAGACCCCCATAAGTTTAACTGGCTAAGACTATAAAATCACTAGTATATCTGTTGGAGGACCTGCTTTTCCAGTCTCACTGGTCAATTACCTGGTGATAGGATGACTCCTGGGAAGGCAGTTTCACCTTAAGTTATGCTAAATAGATGGGCAGAATACCTGATGTGTTAATGAAGCAGCAAATATTTCCTGTCTGGAACTAGCTGCAGGTCTCTGCAGAACTTCCAGACCAGCCACAGTCAGGCAGGTCTCTGTAAGTCTCCACTTTCCTGGACTCTTCAGGAAGGTGCAATTTCTCCTTTTCTTCTTCATGCTTTTCTTTCTAAGCATGCTTTCTCTAAGGCTTTGGGCTACCCCTAGCATCTTGTGTTTCTTCACTCTTTCTCTAAAGTTTCCTTCTCCCCGCTATGTGGTTGTGAGTCAGCCACGTGTCTGACTTCCATGCAGCTCTAAACCTGCATGGCTTCATGATTTTCTTTCCTTCTTCCCACCATTCACCTCCTCAAGGTAGCTGACCGGCTTGCCTGTCCTGGGAATTTTTCTTTAAGATTTGAATAAAATTGTAAAAGCTTCCATTTGGGTCCATCCTTAAATTCTTTTATGCATGAGACTTAACCCTCTAGGGGACCCTCTTTCTCCCTGTTTCAATATCATTCATATAAACTGGAGTAGAAAACACTCATAAAACAATAACAATTCATATTTTATTTATTACTTTTATTTTTATTTTATGTATGTGTTATGCCTGCATCTGTGTAAGTGTACCTGTGTCATGCAATGACCTCGGAGGTCAGAAGAAAGTGTCAGATCCCCTGGAACTGGAGTTACCGATGGTTGTTAGCCACTATGTGGGTATTCTGCAAGAGCAGCCAGTGCTCTTAACTGCTAAGCCATCTCTCTAGCCCCCCTCTTTTTTAAAGTTTTTGTTATGGAAAAATCAGAGACCAACAGCCTAAGCCAGGTGAGGAGAGGAAGTTTAATAAATTGACACCAGCTGGACTGAACCCAGGAATAAAGGAGTCAGACCCCTTGTTCAAGTTTTTGGGGGGCTTTTATACTCATGTGTGAGGAAATGCAAACAAAAGGCAAAACAGCACATGGGTGACAATTAAGTAAAAGACACAAGTGATAATTAAGCAAGGTAACATATGGCCACACAGGTTATAGGATTGCCAAAGACTTTGGAAAACAAAGCCTTCCATCCTGGGCAACCACAGGGGGCAGGATGGGGAGACTCCTGTTCACCCCCCTCCCATATCTGTCTCTTAACAGTTTTCCTCTTGCCAAGTTCTTAATTACCCTCACATTGCAAAACCTTTCCACCTCCACAACATCCGCTCCTCTTTATTGACATAATCCCTTATGTTATTTAAGAGGAATGTTAAGATATTTTTGACTATTATCTGGCATTTGAGGGCCTCTACTTGTTTTTGATAAATTTAGTGAGTTCATTATCCAAGATTTTAACAGGAAAGCTAATAGAACCATCACTCTGAGTTTTGTTAGTGAGGCGAGCCAGGGACCCTGAGTTTTCCAGGCATTTTTTTTCAGAAAGACTCGGGTTCCCTGTTTCAGGCCGATCTATTTTTTAGTCGTTGTCTTGCATTCTTCTAGCTCTGCAGGTTTGATTTACATAAAAACTGCACAAATACCTCCTTTTATGGTTCTGGCTTCTTCAGTCTTAGAGATAAGCTCACTGGCAGACCCAAGGAATTGTCCATGTTTCAGTTGAGAAAGAAACTGGTCATTTTTCTTTTGGGGTCTTTACTTTAAAACTGTCTAATTTTTACTTTTATTATTTTATTATTATTTTTTTCTGAAGAGGTAATCAAATTTGTCATTGGGAATCAAGACACAGACCAATCTGGTTTCTTCCATGCTGAACAAGGATGCAGGGTGGTGTGGCAAATGGAACCCTACAACGGGTCTACCTGAAAGACCCAAAAGAATATGTAGAGAAAAGAACGACCTTGACTGCTTCCTGTGAAGGAGAAGGCAAGAGTAGTTAGGCATACATTACAGGTAGGGAACCAGAAGTAAGAACAGGGTGAATTTTAAATGTCCAAAGTCCATTAGAATTTCTTGATGAGGGCTTTCAAAAGCATCCATTTATTGGGTTTTCTTTGTTTTTCATTTGGCTATGACAGCTGGGCTCAGGGTCTGCTTCTCAGGCATTATGATAGCTGTTGGGGTGCAGGTGGCACAAAATTCTAGTGAGAATTTTTCTAAATAATATCTCATATGAACTTTTAAGTTTAATGTCTGGGAAGCATAATTCCTCAGGCTTTAAATATACTGTTTGCTTTTTGGGTGTTTAAGACCATACAGTTGGCCCAAATTAATTTACTTTAAGGTTGGTTAAGGATCTGATCCTCAGGGGTCACATTGGCTTGGGAGGAGCCTCTGGCTCCTTAGGTCTTTTCTTTTACCAGTTCCATCTATGTGAAGATAAGTCAAAAGGTCCTGCTTGACCAGGGCTTTACTTGGAAGCATGGAGGAAGTGCTTCCTCTGTACTGACCCTCCTCTTTGCAGACTGGACACTGGTTTGAGTCCCTCTGGTAGGGTCTCCATGACCTCCCTGAAGAAGAGGACAGGTGACTCATCACAGCTACAGGACAATCAAGAGATTCCCATAGCCCCCTGGGACATAGTCCACCTTCCAGGGCAAGAAACAAAACTGTCCCTTAAGCCTCTTTGACCAGATTAGTATGGGCTTTTAAGTATGGTTATTAACCATCCAAGAAGGTCAGTTGCACCAGATTGGTATCTTTAATTAATGTGTAATATAGAGATAAAGCTTGGACAAAGCCCAAATGTTCTCAAACATTGACTGGAAGAGATTTACCATCACAAGAAAACTAGGCACAGCCCAGCAAAGGGACTTTAAAATGAGAATTGCTTAGGTCTGTCTCAAATGAAGGCTGTTCTATTACAAACAGAAGCAGTCTCTTTTCCTTTCCAGTTTCCCATACCCTGATTTACAATTTTCAGAAGGAAGGGAGGCATCATATCATATACCTATAGACAGGAAGTAAACTGATCAGAATTCAGACCAAGCTTCACTGTTTTCCTTTAGCTTGTATACATCTGGTTCAAGGAGATAGACCTAGTTTTTCTTGAGCTAAATGATTCTTGTTATAGGCAAAAGAAAGTGCCAAAAGTAACATTTGCATAATACAGAGAAACATAAAAGACATCTCTCAGTATCCATAGGTAACCCAATACTGTTCTGCATCCATTTAATCCAAATCTGTAACCCAGTGTGCAGTACAAGCCAGGAGTGGACTGAAAATTAACAACTCTGTATCTCCATAAACCTATTCACACCTTTAATAAGTTTGCTTAAAATGAATTTCATTATCCCTTCTATTCTGGAAATAGCCTGTCATTTAAATTTTCATACATAAATCTTTTACTATTATAGTACCATTTAAATTCAGGAGACCATTTGCAATTAGGGCAGACTTACAGCTGCCTGGGAAGAATGGCTGGATACTCAGGTGAGGGTCCAATGACCGTGCTTATTTCCCCTTTAATGAAGGAATATAACCGTCAGCAAGCCCAGTTGTGATGACCGTTTGTAGGCAGGCACAGCTGAAGTCATGAAGATGGTAGTTCTTTGACTCAAAGAGCGCTGTGCAGCATCATCTTATTAAAAGAACATGGATTAAGATAATACAATGAATTAACATTACCCATGTACACACTGTGCTTTTAGTTCCCAGGTAGACCTTACAGAAAACACAAAACCATTCAAATCTTTTACATCGTGTAGTTCAGAGATTGGTCTATCAAAGAAGGTGTATAAACACAGCCTCCAGGATAATCACCTAAGGAAAACTGTGCTGTAACCTGCTCAGACTTTAATAAACCCCTTTAATTGACATTTATAAAAAAAATTTACCATGCAATTAATGTTTTATCTCATATATAAAGAGATGGACAATTATCTTAAATATATTATTATAATGTATAAACTTTGAGATGTCCTTGTAAGCCTTGAAGCAGGTTTTAAATGACCAAGTCTCCTTTAAAGGCTTAGAGAGGTTTTATATAGACTTGGAAAATGTTTATTCTACATAAAACATATCTAAACACAGAGATAAATTGTACCCTGGAGCAGAAGCAATCATTCCTTAAAGTTAATTTATATTCTTAATAGGAACCATGTTGTAATTTAACAATTTCAGTTTACAAGAGAACTTACAAGTCAATTTGTTATCTAGTAAGTTATTCTTTAATAATTGTTCCCTTAGTATTAGACATAAGTCTACACATTCACAACAGTCCCATAGAATAAATACTGTGGATAGACACAATGTCATGACAAACCAGTTTCAAAACCAAGACCGATTACTTTGATGAAATTCTGATCAGATGTATATAGAAGAAACTTTTAAAAATCAGCAGTACTTTACATATACATCCATATATACACATACACTATCTATCTATCTATCTATCTATCTATCTATCTATCTATCTATCTATCTATCTATCTAGAATCTCATCTCAAAAATGGCTGTGCTAAATAAAGCCATACACACTGATGCTAGACATAAGGGCTTTCACTTGAAGAAAGCATTTTCAGAAATATCATTTACATTTTAAGACGGTAAATATTTCTAACTGGTTTCAAACTCAACAAGTGATGGAAAGCAGAATTATGTATTTCATTTGTACTTAAAGCTAACCATAGCCAAAAGTTATAGCATGATTAAAACAAGCTAATGTTTAAACAGTTTTCATCAAAGACAATTCCATTAAAGGAGAGGGTAAAGAATGGGATGGTAAGAAGTATTTAGTCTTAATAAGGAAATATAAGCTCAATCTATTATTAGAGACCATTTAAGATTACCAATACTAAAAGCATAGAGTATAAGAAAAGAGCTTTCATGAGTCTGATTCAATTACAGTTGTTCACAACTAACCCTTTTGCATAGCAGCATGCAGGAACTTAGAATGAGAGCTAAAAGCACAAGCACACAGCACACAGGGTCAGAGGAGCCAGCAAGCCAAGTCTGCAGGGCTTGGGGGTCTGTGAAGCAACAGCTCAGGCTCAGAGCAATCCTTTGCTTCCTATGAGGAAGAAGGGAGGGAGGAAGACGTTGAAGGAAACAAACCCAAAATCAAATCACTGCCCAGCGTCTAAGAAGACATACTGTAGAGAACAGTTGTGAGTTAATTCTCAGAGATGTCTAGAGGTTGTTCGGAGTAAGAATAAGAGTACATGGTAATTTTTACAAGATAAGTATAATAACGTCTATAAGTAGTTATTCTGAACACATCACAGTTGTCCCATTTCATCTTGGGCTGTTCTGGAGGCAAGAGACTGGCTCAGGCCATCTTGGGGATTAGTTCTTACAAGGTACCCCAGAAGAAGCCATGTGCTACTGTCCTCTAGCCTGAGAAACAAAAGCACAGCTGCCTTGTGACCATCTCCAGGAGCCTGGGGGAGCTCTTCCAGGTATTGAAACAGGGAGAAAGAGGGTCGCCTAGAGGGTTCTTAGTTTCATTCATAAAAGAATTTTAAGAATGGACCCAACAGAAGATTTTGCAACTTTATTAGAATCTTAAAGAAAAATTCTCAGGGCAGGTGAGCTGGTAATCTTGGCAGCTGCCTTCAGCAGGTGAATAGTGGGAAGAAGGAAAAAAAGCCATGGAGCTGTGAAGGTTTAGAGCCTGCATGGAGGTCAGACACGTGGCTGACTCGCAGCCACATGTCTGGGAGAAGGAAGCTTAGAGAAAAAGGGAAGAAACACAAGATGCTAGAGGTAGCCCAAAGCTTTAAAGAAAGTATGTTTAGTAAGAAAGGCATGAAGAAAATAAGGAGAAATTACACCTTCCTGAAGAGTTCAGGAAAGCGGACAGGCTTACGGAGACCTACATGGCTGTGGCTGATCTGGAAGTTCTGCAGAGATCTATGCTAGTTCCAGGCAGGAAATATTCACTACCTTATTTAACACACAAGGTATTCTGCCCATCTATTTAGCATAACTTAAGGAGAACCTGCCTTCCTGGGAGTGGTTCTATCACCAGGTAATTGACCAATGAGACTGGAAAAGTGGGTCCTCCAACAGATAAGACTAGACATTTTTTTATAGTCTGGACCAGTTCAATTTATGCGGCTTATTGATACTCTAACAGTATCAGAGACCTCCGTTCAAGCCAAACTACAGTTCAAAGCAGACTTAAACATGAGAATTAAAGGCAAGAGTTGCTCAGAGAGAAAAGTACAGAGCCACATCTAAGCCAGCAGAGTTTCCAGGGATGAAATGCACCCCTGCCCCAAACAGGCCACATCTGCCTGCCTACACAGCCATGCTGCAGAAAACAGAGGCCAAAAGACAAGGCCAAAAGAATGAGACAGAAAGACCAGTCCCAGAATTCATCTCCAGCTCTGAAAATGGGTTACATAATATCAAACCTATAACCAACTGGAGTTTAGTTTTCTCAAATCATTTTCAGGCCTTTAGAGGTCTGAAAGCAACACAAAGCAGACTGAGAATGTCAAAACTAAAAATATTTTCAAAGCGAGCAAACCAGATACTTTAAAACAAAAACTATGAAAGCAAACCCAACCCAAAATGTATGTATCAAATATGGTTCTTAAATGACCAGTTCAGATATTGGTTTTTTGTTTTTTTTCCTTTTGAGACAGGGTCTCCCTGTAGCCCCAGCTGGCCTGGAGCTCACTATACAGACCAGACTGGCCTTGAACTCACAGAGAATTGCCTGCCTCTGCCTTGCAAAGTCCTAAGATTAAAGGCATGTGCCACCACACACACCTTCAGATATTGTTTTGTTCAAACAAGTAGCATTTAAAAGTTTTGTGAAATAGGTAATAGACCTAGAGACATTGTCCAATAAACTTAAAGATGTTTAGAGTACCCAAATTTATAAGGCATTTGAATGTACTACCAAAATACCCACATATATATAAATCTGCACAGGTATTTTAATTAGGCATGCCAAAATAAAGCAAATAATTTTGTGCACAATAAACGAATGAAAATAGTAACTGAAGTGGCCAGTTTATTGATGGAAACAACATATGAAGACAATGATCACAGACACGCATGACAGAATTATATAAGATCTCAACACATGAGAAACTTCTAGAACATACATGACATAATTACATGAAATTTTGAACACATGGAAAACGACTGTCATAGACACACATGATATAATTCCACTGAAACTAGGTGCACCCAAAACACAAGAATCAAGGAGTTTGAATAGGATGGTCCTTTGTATGTAGACACTCATCTTTAAAATCTGGTTAGGAGGAGAATATTTCCTCCATAATTTCCTCATAGCTATGGGGCAGCTCTTCCTCCTCTTCTGGTAAGTATGAGGCTGGATTTGGGGGTTCAGGTAGCCTCCATCTGACTCGGATTCTTATCCAGCATAACCTGATCTTAAGTCACTCAACGTCACTGTTGGGAAAAAAAATGAAATACCTTGATGAATGCTGTAAGAACTCTGCATTTTGATAGAAAACTCTGTTTAAAATGTTGATTTAGATTTACTTGCTAAGCTTGCCTGTTCTGCCTGATTGTATCTACCACACATGGATGATTAACCTAGTTGAAATGCTAAGAATTGAAGTGCTGTAAACCTCCTTCCTGGACCCTGGACCCCAGACTCAGTTGATTTACAATGTGTCCTGTAGGCCTGTTTGCACACACCAGATAACTGATAAGGAACAAAAGAGGGAGGTTGCGCCAGGCTTACACCAGATCTACCCTTCCTGGAAAAGATGTTTAACCAAAACTATAGCTTTTAGAAGATGTTTGAACAAAGTGTATGCTGAGGAATGCTTTTTGTGTAATGACTATGTGGGCCTATATAATCTGTATCTGAAACTGAATGGGGGTCGATCGTTCTGACCAGACTTGCATGTCTTGGGAAGCCGGTCGACCCCAGCTAGCTGGAAAAGTAAAGACTCTGCTTGATTTTTACATCTCCAATCCCGTGTATTTGTTATCTGGAGGGGACCCATCGAGTCACGGACCCTAACA
>NW_008336953.1:1816618-1821487 GCF_000622305.1 Nannospalax galili
TGATAGAAAACTCTGTTTAAAATGTTGATTTAGATTTACTTGCTAAGCTTGCCTGTTCTGCCTGATTTGTATCTACCACACATGGATGATTAACCTAGTTGAAATGCTAAGAATTGAAGTGCTGTAAACCTCCTTCCTGGACCCTGGACCCCTGACTCAGTTGATTTGCAATGTGTCCTGTAGGCCTGTTTGCACATACCAGATAACCGATAAGGAACAAAGAGAAGGAAGTTGCACCAGGCTTACACCAGATCTAGCCTTCCTGGAAAAGATGTTTAACCGAAACTATAGCTTTTAGAAGATGTTTGATCAAAGTGTCTGCTGAGGAATGCTTTTTTTGTGTAATGACTATGTGGGCCTAAATAATCTGTATCTGAAACTGAATGGGGGTCGATCGTTCTGACCAGACTTGCATGTCTTGGGAAACCGGTCGACCCCAGCCGGCTGGAAAGTAAAGACTCTGCTTGATTTTTACATCTCCAATCCCGTGTATTTGTTATCTGGAGGGGACCCATCGAGTCACGGACCCTAACTCAACGTCACATTGAGTTTTAACTTGGAGGGTTTTATCTTAATACCATAATTTCCTTCATAGCCTAGTTTAAAGTTGTCCAGCATCACCTGGAGGACAGTCTGGGTCTGACAAGTGGACTGGGAGGAACCCATCTGAAATTTTACATGTGCCTGGGATGTATGTATTGTGTGCATAGGAGGGGTGGAGAGTGTTAGTCTCCCTCATTCAAATGCCTACCTGGCTGGCCACCTTTGGGTGACTTAAGAGGTCTTACCTTAGGGCCACAGGTATAATCCCCATGCTCGGTCACCTGAAGGTGAGTGCCCGTTTAGGTTACCGGACCTCAGGAGAACCGCAGGGTGAGGGTCAGTCAGATTCCGTGGCCTCGCAGAGCCGGGGAACCATTACTCTCACTGTCACATTCACCCACACTCATTCAAGTTTAAGACACTGTCACATTCACCTACACTCATTCAAGTTGTTCCCTAGTTATTCCCACTAAATTCCTGTTCTGCCTAAAATGGGGCCTGGTTTGCTGCCTGATTCTTGTTTCACCTTAAATGGGGCCAGCACCTTAGAATCACATCGAGGTTTCGTTGTGGTCCCCTTCATCCCTGACTGGAAGCCAGTGAATCACATCAAGACTTTGTATGCAGCCTGGTGCAGGGCGGCTTCCACCTGTCTAACCTAGGGCCCATTACCTAGCCTAGACATCCATTCTGGGTCTCCATCTTGCTTTATCTGGTTTGGGGCTATGCATCTCTCTCTAGTCTCCTAGAAGGAGACCCTGAGAGGAAATTCTTTCTTTGAGGGTGCACACTTCTCTGTTCCAGGGGCCGAGAGAGCTGCAGGGTCCAGGAGCAGCAGCCTCTATACCAAGTACAGTGACTTGATCTCACTGGGCCCTCTAGAAATGTTATGGAAAAATCAGAGACCAACAGCCGAAGTCAGATGAGGAGAGGAAGTTTAATAATTTGACACTAGCTGGGCTGAGCCCAGGAATAAAGGAGTCAGACCCCTTGTTCAAGTTTTGGGGGGCTTTTATACTCATGTGTGAGGAAATGCAAACAAAAGGCAAAACAGCACATGGGTGACAATTAAGTAAAAGGTACTTAACTAAAAGGTGTGATGATTAAGCGAGGTAACATATGGCCACAAAGGTTACAGGAATGGGACGACTTTGGAAAACAAAGCCTTCCATCCTGGGCAGGATGGGGAGACTCCTGCTCCCCTCCCCCATACCTGTCTCTTAAGAGTTTTCCATGTTGCAAAGTTCTTAATTACCATCACTTGCAAAAGCTTTCCACCTCCGAATTATTTTCACTTTGTGTATGACACAGTGGGTGTTAGTGTGCTGTTTTCTGGCTTGTATTTGATTGCACTTTTCACTTACTTCCCATGATGGTTAATAACAATGATCAACTTTACAGAATCTGGAATCAACTAGAAGATAAACCCCTGGGCGTGCCTGAGAGATCATCTAGAGGAGGTTAGCTGAGGTGGGAAAACCTGCCCTACTAGTGAGCGGTACCATTCCTTGGGCTTGAATCCTGGAGTGCATAAAAAGGTGACAGCTGAACTTGGGCATTCATCTCTCTCCTTCCTGACTGAATGAAATGGTGTCCTTTGCAAGAAATGGAAAAAAACTGGAAATCATAATGTTAAGCAAAAAGAGCCAGACTTAGAAAGAAATATTGCATATTTTCTCACATACACAGGCCATGAGAGCCGAAGTGGCCTAAATGAGAGGAGGGAGTGTTGAAGGAGAAGGAAGGCGGGGTGCGGAATCAGTCAGGTGCTGAATTTAGATTCAGATACACACAGGAGAGAAGGACTACCTTGGAGCAAGAAGGTGTCCAGTGAGAGGAGGCAGGAGAGGGAACCAGAGAGTGAAAGTGGGCAAAGTGTAATGATGTGGACGCATTAAAATGTGAACATGAATGTGATTACCAACTTTGGAGAAAAGGAAAATTCCAATTCATATGACCTGTGAGGTGCCTATTACATGACACATGAAAACCCCTGCAAACAAGCAAAAATCAGAGAACATGTATGACATAAGAAATGTGAATGTTAACAGAAAAAGTGCTCTGTGCGGCTCTTAATTACATGAAGTTGAAGCTGACTCAGCCTGAGTCTGAGCAGGGCCACCATCCACAGCTGTGCAGTTATTCATCACAGAATTCAGGGGAGAATTGTTTTTATCAAAGTAAATGTGAGATGCTCCTCCTAAGTTTATTCAGTGCTCAACCTGCACAGCCATATAGCAGTCCTGCCTGCAAGAGCAATGTAATTCATCACTGTAATACAATACTATTTTTCACTCAGAATGTCAAAAATCAAAAAGTTTGATAATACCCTGTGCTAACAAGTGTCTAGGGAAGCAGGGGATCTCAGGCTGGTGAGATTTTAAGTACAGCCTTTATAGAACAAATAGCATCAAATGTTAAATGCACCTACTTACACACCCAAAACGGCATGTGTTCAAGAATATTTACTCTAGTATTATCAGTAATTTCAGGGGAATGAAATAAAAATAAGTGTTTCCCAGGAAGGGGCTAATTTAGTAAATGATGGCTTATTCTTTGATGGAATAATGTTCACCTATTTTAAAAAGAATGACAAATACATATTGATTTGGGGCAATCAGAAAAACAAGAATAAAAGTGAAAGCAACAAGATGAGCACAAGGTGAGGGTTGTCTACCACATGGAGAAAAGGCTCTAGAAGACTCATGAGCAGGTGGCACCCTCTGTCTCACCTGGGACAAGAACTGGGTGGGTAATGAGAAAGGGCAAAAAGGAGACCTCGGTTCAAGTTCAATCTTTACTACCTTTTGTGTAAGACATGATTATATTACCAATTTAAAGAAAAAAATGAGTGGAGTTGAAAATCAAAGCAAAAAGAACAAAGAACAGCAAGTGGCTTCTGTGTAGGCACCTGTCCCAAGTGCCCAGCCAGTTCTCCTAAGACCAGGGATATGCCCAGCCAGCTCCCCAGCCTGCGTCTTGGTTTTCAGAAAGATGTACAGTCAGCCCATTCTCCTGTTGCTGAGACCATGGATAGCAGTGTTCTTCTGCCCAGTCTGTCCAGGAAGACCCTGGCTCCCTAGAAACCCATAAATTTCATAAACAATCTATCCCTTCTTCTCTGCCAACCCCAGGTGCTTAACCCTACTTGAAATTGGGAGGCATTCAGCCATCTGCTTTGCCAAAGCTTCCTGTGCACCTCCCCTTCATCTCTGAAGGCTAATGGGGATCAAAAAATGTGTGTTTTGCCCACAATCCACTTCTGGGCGTAGGAAATTAGTGTTTAACTTGGCTAACAGAATGTCAGAAACAACATTTTGATACCACTAAGAGCATATTGGAAAGTGGCATTTGACTAAATTTGTACCCCATTCCTTTTTGAGGATTTTGATTCACCCTGTATTTCAAGCTCTAAATGTAAAAACTCCTTTTCTCAGTAAAATTATAAAGAAGGCAATAATGAAACTCCTGGGACCACCATTTATGTTAGTAAGAATCACTGTTGTCATGGAGGAGTCTTAGTTTCTTTCTTGTTGCTGTGATAAAATATCCTAACAAAAGCAACTTAAGGGAGAAAGGGTTTATTTTGGCTCACAGCTCTAAGGTATGGTCTAGCATGGCAGGAGTGTACTAGAGGCAGAAGCTGGTGACCTCCTGTGTGCTGTGCACATGCACACACACACACACACAAGCACCTAATGTTTTCTTCAATTTCTTTCTCCACTGTTTTACAGTTTTGATTGGGGGGGGTCTTTTATCTCCTTGATTTGTTTGATCCTAGGGTTTGAAATTTTTTTTATTTTATTTTATGTATATGAGTGTTTTGCCTGCCTGTCATGTAATGCCCATAGGGGACAGAAGAGGGTGTTGGATCCCCTGGAACTGGAGTTACAGATAATTGTTAGCCACTATGTGGGAGCTGAGAATGGAACCTGAGGTCCTCTGCAAGAGCAGCCAGTGTTCTTAACTGCTGAGCCATCTCTCCAGCCTCCTAGGCTTTTTCTTTTAAGGCTAGGAGGACTTATTTTCTGGATTTCTTTCTCAAAATGTTTCTTGCTATACAGAAAAGGTACTGATTTTGTATCCTGCTACTTTACTGAGAGTGTTTATTAGATACACATATGCTCTGGAGGGAAATTTTAGGTGTCTTAAGTAAAAGCTCATATCTGAAAATAAGGATAATTTGGCTTCTTTCTTTCCTATTTACATCCCTGGTATTCCCTTTCTATTTGCATCCCTGGTGTTCCCTTCCTATTTGCATCCCTGGTGTTCCCTTCCTATTTGTATCCCTGGTGTTCCCTTCCTATTTGCATCCCTGGTGTTCCC
>NW_008336953.1:1821857-1835684 GCF_000622305.1 Nannospalax galili
TCTTTGTTGAAAATTTTTTCTAACTCAATTTCTGCATTTTGACTTTCTTTGTAATGACTTCATAGAATTTCTTTGGGGGTGCTTTCAGTTAAACTTACCAATCTTTTCCTATATGGTTACTTTATTTGTGTCTTAGAGAGCTTTTTCTGATTTCAAGCTGTTTTTCCTTTTTAAAAAACCTGGTAGATATGTCACATTTTTCCTGTGTAAATCAGGCAAAAGGAAGAGCCATTCTTCACATTATAATGCTAATTAGTTCATACAGAAGAAATGATGGAAACAGAATTTTTGATTGGCCAACAAGATAGTAATAATTATTACCGTCATTGTTGAGAGCTAAAGGGTGAACTTGCAAAGAGAGATTGGAAGGAGCTGGCATGGATTCAAAGTATTTCTCTACTACGTGCTCATTAATTACAAAGGAAAAATCAGTGACCTTTCAGTAGAAATATCACTCTCCACCCTAGCAAGCAATAAGGACGCATGTCCTTCACAATGAGGTACACGGTGTAGTGGCCTTCTGATGTGCTGCACCAAGAAGACACCCTGTTGTGGTTTGACGATGGGATGCTACCATGGGCGCTTGGAGCAAGAGCTCAGAAGCTTGTTCCAAACTTTTGGATGTGATTGGGTCCTGAAGGCTCTGACCTAATCAGCATATTAGTTCCTGGAAGGATTCATAATATAATGCCATCACTGGGAGGTGGGGGAAAGCAGGAGGGAAAGCCTTAGAAGAAGGTCACTGGGAACAGGGATGGAGAGATGGCTCAGTAGTTAAGAGCACTGGCTGCTCTTTCAGAAGACTGGGATTCAAATCCCAGCACCACATGGCAGCTAACAACTGTCTGTAGTTCCAATTCCAGGGGATCTGACGCCCTCTTCTGTCCTCCGTGGGTATTGCATGACATGGGTGCACTTACATACATGTAGGCAATATACTCATACACATAAAATTAAAATGAGTTTTTAAAAATTAAAAAAAAGAAGTAGGTCACTGGGGACATGCCCTGGAACGTGCAAATTGCTTCCTGCCCATTTCCTCTCTCTGCTTGCTGGCCAGCAAAAGGTAAGCAGTGTCTTCAATGTACTCCACAGCTGTGATAAATATCTTATCTCAAGACCAGCCAAACTTGGACTTCTGAAATTGGGAACCAAAAATAAATCTTTCTGTCTTTAGGTTGTTTCTCTTGGGTATTAGTCACAGCAACAAAACAGTGACTGACTGCGATGGCTAATCTTGGCTGCCAACTTGAGTGGATCTGGGATTAAAAGAAATGAGAGAGACTTTCTTGAGCAGATTATTTGAAGCTGGAAGACCCACCCTAAATGTGGGTGTTGCCTTCTGATGGCAGCCTGTATAAAAGGCCATGACAGAAAGGAGCTCTTGCTCCTTTGTGCCTTGCCTTCTCTCTCACAGGTTGAGTTCATCTTGCTGCTATGACCAACTTCTTCTGATTCTGATGCAGACTGAAGACCAGCAGATCTACAGGAATCTGTCAAGCCTTCAAGCACCAGATTGGGATTGCTGAGACATCAAGTCTCATGGACTGAGCAACTATTGGATTCTCTACCTCTCCAGTGTGGTGCAGCCGTTGTTGGACTACTCAGACTGTATCCTGTAACTAATCTTATAAATCTCCATGTATTTATACATATATTTATATTCATTTATTCATTTTATTGGTTATGATTAATACATTGTCAGATACCCCATTGTTCCTGTTAGAGTCTTTCCCAAAACACCCAGCCTCAACTGAATCATGGGAAACCACTGACAACCTCAAATGTAAAAGCACTGTATGAGATAACTGACCAGTGATCCCTCTCATGAAAGAGATTGGTCTGAAGAATGGTTCAAATAGGAGAGGACTGAAGAGTTTGATAGTTAAATGCAGTACAGCATCCTGGGTGAGGAAAAAAAGGCATTAATGAGAAAAGTATTAAAATTTAATAATCCTGAGGTTAATCAATGGCAGTCTATCAATAGTAATTGCCTGATTCAATTATCTAATTATGGTTCTATAAGAGGCTACTATAATAAAGGAAACATGATCAAGTGTTTGCAAGACTATATAAAATTACTTAAAATATAAAGTTGAAAAAAACCCCAATAGTTATCATACAGGCTTAAAAACAACACAAAAGAAAATCTAACCATATATTATTTGAAGGAGCCATTGCAAATATAAGGGCATTAAAAGATTGAAAGTTAAAAGGAGTAGAGGATGAAAATAATGTATACCACGCAGTCATTCATTAAAGGAAACCACAGGAGGCATTAATAAAAGAAGGTGGTGTTAGGAGCCGGGAAGATGGCTGGTTCTCTTGGCTTACTGAGGCACTGACAAAAAGAACGATGTGGGTCTTTTTAGTTTCCCTTGAATCAAGTTGATTCTTCACATTTATTCCCATCTGTAGTTCTAATAATCCAAGGACAGTCGCTCCTCACCTTCTTTCCATCTGAGGGAGCACTGGACTGGTCCAGGGGGAGCCTATGCCCAACCAATATCTGTTGCTGTGTTTTCTGCAGAGCCCAGTCTGCCCTCTGAGTCCTGTTACAGTGGATCTTGAGGTTCAGTTAAACTCTGGGCCTGAATTATCAGCACTCATCTGCAGTCTCCAAGATCTTTCTAGGGTGAAGAACACCCCATCTGTTCCGTATCTACATTCCTTCCTTCCCAGACAGCCCAAGGGTGAGAAAGTGAACAAGACAATCTGAACTGCAATGCCCTGACACTTTCTTCTCTTCATAAATATTTGTGTTTCTACAGGAAAAAAAATTATTTTCCATCTGGCAATTCCCCACTTCCTGACCACTGGGGTTGAGACATAAATCTTGGCTTGAATTGGATCCTTAAGAAAGGTAAATGTTTCATGCACGAACTAGCTCTTAGAAGCTGATATTTTCTAGGAAAGTTCAAGGATTACATTGAATAAGATTGTAAAACAGAGGTAAGTAATGACTTTAATATCTCTGTCTACCTAAACAATTCTCTTTTTTAAAAAGTGGCATCCTCAAATTATTAAATAAGTAAATCTAATCTTTGCCCCCACAAAGGAACTGTGGTGCAATCTTCACTGAAACAGCAATAAAAGCAAAGACAAAGACACCCACATTCAAGCTCTCGAGAGCGGACACGGAATGACGGAAATCTTCCGGTGAAGGATTCATGCTCCCAACAAAGAACACACAGATTCTCTGATTTAAGTGGACAATGATGTCTGTGGATAAGAAGAAAATGGATTTGAGGAAAATGTGATTTTAAAAAATTCCTTTTTCTCCTTGTGGTCCTAAGTCACTTCCCTTGTACAGATCCAGTGATATCAGGATTCTGGATTGGATACAGAGACCAGTAACCCTTATTTCTTGAATTACATCCAATACACTGAGAAAATTAATAGGGACATATGAGATTCTAACTCAGGATGGTGATAGCTTGTGTTTTCTCAGCACTAGGCTTTGCTCATCTGAAACTTGTGCAGCTCCAGAATAGGCCATTCTGTTTATCCCAGAGTTCTCTTTGCACCTGCTGATATAATCCTCTACGTTGGTATACTCAACAGATTTACTCTCCACATTCATCCCTCTCAGCACTGCTAATGATTTGAGTTGGCCAGTGGAGTCCATCTTCACTTAGCCACTTAAACTTTTTGACTGTTTTCATATGTACATCTGTCTTCAAAATGAATAAACAAATTCTTTTGTTTGCCTTGAGGCTTGAGCATCTCTATAAAATTAAAATATAACTGTTTTAAAGAATTTCAGATTTCCTATTAATATTGTTAGTACAACACAGCAGTGCTCTACAAAGTAATTTTGATCATCAAATAATTTTCCCAGCAGTCATGATACCAGCAAATTCGCATTCCTGTTTAAACACATATCTAAATATTTGTCCCAGTCATATACTTCACAAAATGGATTTGTTTGGCCCTGCTTTTAAAGCCAAAACATTAAATGATTGACGATTACCTCAGCAGATATGATTTCCTTGTCTTCATCCCTTAAGATGAGTTTTACCGTGATTGGAGATACTTGGAGGACAGTCTTGGAGCCAGCAAGTGACAGACTGCCACACTCAGAACTGGTGGAGGGTAGAGCTCCTGATTGTGCTTGAGTTTTATCACACCAGTGATTTCATTAAAAGGCAACATGTAGTGACAGAATAAAAATCACAAATATTTCTCACCACAAGGCAGTACCAATGTTTGGCAATTTCTTTTAACTAAACATAATACGTATCAACTTTCTGCTTGACTGAGCTGATATCCAAAGGTTACAACTGGAAAAACCAACCTTAGAATACTTTTGACTTATATTATGCTCATTGAAATGGAATGAACACAATGTAAAACTACAAGGCTCTCATAAAACATAACGATGTGTATAGCCACCATTAATGGACTCAGAAAAGGCATCAGTCTCATTTAATAGCTGTTAGGATTTGAATGCTGAATAGTAAGACCAACAGGGCAACATCAGTTATACATAGTTTTTCATGAATAAGGACCAAACGAGTGTACTGTGACTACAATGAGAGCAAATTACTTAATAAGTGGAATATTTGCAGAACTGCATTTTCGTTTCTGCAGATATAAGGGTGTGTTTACAGAAGATATAGATCAAGACAGAAGTGAAGCACTTTCCCTTTTTTGAACAGAAAAAATGAGATCTTTTTGCTGTTTTTTTAAAAATTTTTTTTGTTCTGAATTTTCTTATCTCAATGTATCAACTCCATGATTTTTTAAAAAAAGTATTTAATGTGATAGAGGAAATCATTTGTATTTAGGAGTTTATTTTGTCGCTTAGTCTTTATGTAAAGTTAGTATTTGTCTTCCAGTTTAAAAATGGTGGCTAAAGAATGTCTGTAACTCCAGTTCCAGGGGACTTAACGCCCTCTTCTGACCTCCGAGGGCACTGCATGACATGGGTGCACTTAAATACCTAGAGGCACAACACTCATACACAGAAAAATAAATAAATAAATAAAAACAAATAAATAAGAGCTTTTAAAAATTCAGACTAGTTTATCTCTGTAATTTTTGATTCTGACAGAGGAGTCATATTTAAAATAAGCTTTCCACAATCAACTGTGTAAGGAATCAATTCAAATCTTTAGTGACCTAAAATTTAATATGTAGATAAAACTTTTTTGTCTTTTTTTAACCCTTTTTTACTTTTTTAAAAATAAATAATTTATTGAGAATTTCATACATGCATAGAAGGTGTTTTGATCAGATCCATGCCCACTCCCTCCCCTCCAACTCCTCCCATATCTCCCCATCACTTTTTTCTGATAACTTCATGTATTGAAGCTAAACATTTTTTGACTAATAATTAAGATATTTACTACTGGATAGGTCTGCTACTATTTTATTTAATTTATTTATTTTTAAATACTTTATTTATTATTTTTATTTTATGTGTATGCGTGTATTGCCTGCATGTATGCAAGTGCACCCATGTTGCGCAGTGGCCGCGGAGGACAGAAGAGGCTGTTGGATCCCCTGGAGGATGCCTTGGAACTGGAGTTATGGACAGTTGTTAGCTGTCATGTGGGTGCTGGGATTCAAACCCAAGTCTTCTGCAGGAACAGCCAGTGTTCTTAACCACTGAGCCATCTCTCCAGCCCCAAGTCTGCTACAATTTTAAAAATGTAAAGAACACTGAGGTCTTTAGCTTTTCATTTTTCCAAAAGAACCTACAGGTGGTTTATTTGCTTATTTACTTTTGAGACAGGGTCTTACTATGTAGCTCTACCTGACCTGGAACTCACTATGTAGACCAGGCTGGCCTCAAACTCACAGAGATCCACTTACTTGCCTCTGCCTCTGTAGTGCTGGGATTAAAGGCGTGAGCCACCACATCCGGCCTTGTATTTGCTTTTAAATTTTGTTTTATTCAGCATTTTTTGAGATAAGCAATGGGTCATATGATTTTGAACTAAACAAACAAAAACAGATAATTCTGCCCTCAAACTAAAGTCTAAACACTAATAATTTGTGGAACCCAAGTTTAATATGCCCCCAAATAATGTTTTATAGGAGATAGATCCATGCAGATTTTCTTGTCCCCTCACACACAGAAGATGCTTTAAATTCAGTTTGAAGGACCCTCCATAGATGAGGACAGTAACCTCATCGTCCTAAAGCCTGGACTTGTTTTTTTTTTTTCTTTTTCTAATGGTCATCAAGGACCAGTTCTGATCTAACCTGTGTCTGTTCTAGTTTGGGTAAGAAAGCTCAAGATTCAGGATTTCAGTTTCAGTCCATGTATTCTTGGACTACCTAATCACAAAATGTTAACAGGCTAAGTGAAGGGCTCATAGGGACTATTCCATCTACTGCCAGCCCACTGGCTCTATTGAGCGAGGCCCACGATCATACTGTACTCATTCCAGACTATTTTGGCAATTCTGGTCTGGATTGTATTTGGATCAACTCAGTTATCCTCAGTGCCAAGGATCCTTCCTTGAACAGGCACAGTGTTCAACTTCTTTCTAAAGACAGATTAAATGTGCAAAGACAAGTTAGGGGAATTGCTTCCCAACCAGGGGCTCTTCCTGTTGTTTATCCAGGAGCATGGATTACATGTTCCACGCGGATGCTAGTGGGCAGAGAAAGCATTCCCTGCGGTCCTTCACAGAATGAGATGTTATCTTTAAGAGATGTGTTGGCTCAGACATGTGCTATCATTCTTTTTCTCTGAGTGAGATGAACCTCTTTTAAGTTTCAACAACTCCGGAAAATAAGCTGATAAGCTCATAGTACAAATTACAGAAATCAAGTTCAAAGTCAAAAGCACGTAAAAGCTAGCCTAAGGACTAAATGATCTCTCCTATGGACTTAGTCCACTAAATTAAGCTGATTGCAAAGGCTTGTAGTCAAGCACACAGTGAGTATTATTTACTTTGAAATTCTATCATCCGGGCTTTTAAATGATCTTTTTTATAGCCCCCCTTGTGTGAGGGGATCTTATTTTGCCCCATGGGTGCTTGGTCGCATGACCCTTTTGAATAGACAACAGGGCTTCCCACTGTTTCATGACCTACACCACAGTGTCAGCCTCTGGAGCCTTTAATTTTTTTTCATCCCTGATACAAGAAGACAAACGCACTGAAATTGTGCCAAGATTTCACTTCAACCATGAGATAAAGAGGATTTACAAGTAAAGAACTCCCTTGAATGGTTGCCAAAAAAGCAGATAACTTTTAAATAACACAGATACTGCCTTGTAGCAGACTACTGTTCAGAGAGGAAGCAGCTACTCACAGAATATGTCAGCAAGCTGTGCTTAAGTGCTAGAGAAAGTAAAAGGTTGCCCTGGAGTTTATGGCTTTCCTTACACCAAACTGAATGGGCAGAAAACATAAGCCTTATATTTTTATTATTGATATTTGACCAGTTTCAACTGATTTACAGTAACCAACTATGTGACTAGTTACTACATCAAAAAGGATCGAGTTGTGAAAAATGACCTAATTACAAATGTACTCCTTCCCATGAAACAGATTTAGGTATACAAAACAGAACAGGATAGATCATTGCTTTGTTTTCTGAGGACTGTCTTTGAGTTGCTATAACTAATGCCACAGAGTGAGTGCTGTTAACTACAGCAACACATTTTTTACAGCTTTGGATTCTGAATATTCAAGGTCACAATTCTGGCAGAAGATTTGGGGTTTTCTAAGAGTACAGTTTCAGGTTGGAGAAGACTACCTTCTGAATGAGAGAGAGAGAGAGAGAGAGAGAGAGAGAGAGAGAGAAACAAACAAGGGCATTATTTACATCATGACAGTCCCCATTCACATGACCTAATACAATTTTAATTATGTCCCAATGGTCCCACCTTCACATAACATCATGCTAGGAATTAGGGCTTTTACACATGATTTTTTTGGGAAAAGGTATTAATTCTGTAATAAAAGTTATTTTCCTTTAAAAATTATTTATTTATTTATTTGTGTATGTGTGTGTGTGTGTGTGTGTGTGTGTGTTTGAAGGTGTTCATGTGCCATGGTAGATGTGTAAGTCAGAGGACAACTTTCAGGAATCCTTTTTCTCCTACCATGGTTCCAGGGATCAAACTCGAGTCATCAGGCTAGCTTAGCACTTTCACATGCTGAGCTAATTGCTCACCGGCCCTGCAAGAGTTCTTTCCTATAAAAAGTGATTCATCTTCAGATTTCTCTAAATAGTGTACTCTCTTGATGTTCTCAAATTATAGTTTGATTCCAAAATTCCTTTCAAACACATGTTTTCTGGAGCCTATCTCCTGACCCATGATGTTTTGTAATGCTGGGACTTTCAAGCAATTAACACAGGAGGGCTGATACTAGTAATTACGTGACTTATTTCAATACTAACAGCACGGAAGTGCTTGTGGGTTGTGCATGAGGGTTACAGCACCTGAGACCCTGGATTTAAAAGCACAGAGTATAAGAAGGCAAATGTCTATTTGCTATTTCCCATTTATGGAAATAGCTCTCCAGGGTAGAATGTTGATTCCGGAGGCAATAATTCAAATGCGATAGGAGTGTCCATGGTGGTGCTGGAAAATGCCACAGGTTTTATCTCCCTACATCCTTGTTCATATTTTCCTGCAGCTTGGAACATGGCATGATATTGCTAACTTGCTGCTCAACTACCTCAACTCTGGGAAAGGAGGTCTGCCTTTTTAGGGGAGGTAGGGGATAAGCTCTTGTTATAAATTATATAAAGATACAGTCAATGCTCTCTGCATGTATAGGTAATGTTGAGTTCATTGTTGGGTACAGAAATTCTGTAGAACCAAGAAGGAACTTCTTAGTGGCCATCAAGCTCTTAGATTGGGCTTTCTCAAGCTTTTCTACATGAAGATAGATTTGGAAAATGTTAATATTTGTAAATCACACTCAGATGACTTGAAAGGGATTTGAGCAAATCAGTAAGTGGTCTGATGAAAAAAATTATTAAACATTCTTTATATTACATATTTATTTATTTTAAATACATTACATATTTATAATAAGGAAAATGAAATTAAAAATTAGTATACTGGAGGCTGGAAAGATGACTCAATGGTTAAGAGTACTGGCTGCTTTTGCAGAGGACCTGGGTTTGATTCCGAGCACCCACATGCTGGCTAACAACTGTCTGTAACTCCAGCTCCAGGGGAGTTCAATGCCCTCTTCTGACCTTCACAAGCATTGCATGACACGATGTACTTACATGCATGCAGGGAATACACTCATAAGATTTTTTTGCAGCAGAAACCTTGCAGGCCGAAGGAGACTCAGATAATACATTCAAAATTCTAAAAGAAAAAGATCTTAGTTAAGAATATTATATTCAGCAATTCTATTTCTCAAAAATGAAAGACTTCCTCAAACAATCAGGAGCTAGGAATTTATCATTGGACTCACCCTATAAAAAATGATAAAGGGTGTTCTCCAAGCAGAGGGAAGAGGAGGCTAACCGGTAATACGGACACATAAGAAACTAGAACTCAGCCAAATGTGGTGGTGCAAACTTTTAATCCTAGCAATCCAGAGGCAGAGGATCTCTGTGAGTTTGAGGACAGCCTCGTCTATAGCAAGTTCCAGGCCACCCAGGACTCTGCTAGGGAGCTCCTGTCTCAAAAAACAAACAAACAAACAAACAAACAACTCATTGATAAAGGTAAGTACATTATGAAATCCCAAATACTTTAATACTGTAATAGTGGTGGGGAAATAATTCAGTCTCTACTATAAAAGCTTAAAGTAAAATCACTAAAATCAGCTAAAGCTACAACAATTTGGTTATGGATATAAAATTATAAAAATATATAAATCATTATAACAAGAATATAAATATCAGGAATAGAGAAAGTGTAGAGTTTGTGTATGCAATCAAAACTGTAGTTAGCTTTAGAAAGCTCATTGTTAAGTATCAGGCGCAGGGTAACCACTAAGCAAATCCTGTAATACATACACGAAAGATATGAAGAAAAAAATCCAAAGACACTATTACAGACAACCATCAAATCACAAAGGAAGAAAGTAAGACAAAAAAGAAACAAAGAATCCATAAAATAACCAGGAAACAGCAAAACGGCACTAGCATGTCCTTATCTGTCAATAATAACCTTGAATATTTTTGAATGAATGTCTTGAATCAAAAGCCATCTCAAACAATCTAGCATTATGCCTCATGGAACTAGATTTATTTCTAAAAGTTAGAAATAGATCAAACCAAGTCGAAGGTTAGCAGAAGGACAGAAATGAAGATCAGAAACAAATAGAAAAGAGGCTGGAAAGCAATAAAAAAGATAAATTAAACCAAAAGTTCAAAAGTTGGCTTTTTTTTTCGGTCTTTTTGAGACAGGGTCTCCTTGTAGCCTCAGCTGTCCTGGAACTATGTGGACCAGGCTGGCCTTGAACTCACAGAGATCCTCCTGCCTCTGCCTCTCAAGTGCTAAAAGGAAAAAAAAAAAAAAAGACAAACTCTTTTTTAGAATAAGAAGAGTGAAGACTCAAAGTCACAGTGAAAGACGAAAATTAAAAGTAATCATTCTAAAATACACAGCATCACAAGAAACCACTTTGAACAATTATATGCCAAAAAATCAAATAAGCTAGAGGAAATGGGTCAATTTACACATATACAATCTACCCAAAATAAAGAAATTGGGACTCTGAACAAAGAGCGACGGAGGGTGCATGAGTCCTTACTAACGCTTCCTATGAAAGAGAAAGGACCAAACGGCTTTACAGTTGCATTCCATCAAACAGCTGAAGAAGAATTAACAATTCTCAAACTCTTCCAAGAAACTGAAGTGGAGGGAAAACTTCCAAACTCATTGTACAAGGCCAGCATTACTCAAGTACCAAAGCCAGACACAAGAAAAGAAAACTTTAGGCCAAATCTCTCCTGAACATAGATGCAAAAATTCTCAACAAAATAGTGCCAGATAAAGCCATGCACATTGAGAGGAAGCCTTACTGCAAACTGAATTCTGGTCTTCTCTGGCTATGAGGTGCCAGAATGCTCTGTCTCAATCCTAGGCAGCCCCAGCTCACTGTTGCTGTTAGTTAGCTTTGTAATCACAAGGGTGAAAAGCAACAATATTCCACAATGAACCAGGTTGCTAAGCTATGATGCTCAGCAGTTACATATATAAAATGCACTTTTGACTTATTTGCAGTTTATGATGAATTAGTCAGCATATATCCCCATGACAAATTTAGAATAATTTGGGGTGGCAGACCCTATTCAATGGCACATTAAAAGGGTCATTCATTATGACCAACTGGGATTCATCCCTGAGATATAAGAACCATTCACAGACAGAAATAAACTAATTTATTCTCCGTAGTATTTAACAGAGGACAAAAATCATATGATTTTCTCAATGAGTGTGTAAAACTTATTTCCTAAAAAACAATATCCTTTCATGGTTAAACTAACAAGAAGTATAAAAGGAATATTGTTAAACACAATAAAGATACAAGAAGTCCTTGCTCTAGTCTGCCTTTGATTGCTGTGACAAAACACTCTGACCACCAGAGCAGTCTGCACCCTGATTCCCTATTGGCAATTTGGGTAACCTCTTCAGAGGATGGTGTGATAAGAATAGGAGGTAGGAATTGGCTAGGAAGTTAGGGTAAAAAGACCCCAAAGATAAGTAGTCAGTTTCTTGGTTAAAAGTCACAATGTCCTTGGATCTCTTAGCAACATACTCTGTTCCAAGGTCAAAAATGTTGAAAATATTTGGGAGCTTTTATCTAATCCTAGATTTTAGGGTTACCTCTTCAGAGGGGTGTGTCCCAAGGAACCCGGTTCCTCCAAGGGGTGGGGCTTTCTGCTGAGAATTGACTGTGGAGAGTTAGCCAAGGAGGGAGGGGCTTTTGGCGCCATTTTGGAACAGAAGCATGTATGACACCAAAAAGAATGGCCCTGGTGTCTCACTGGCATGGATGCAAGAGGAGTGCATTTACTGACCTGGGGGGGAGACTATTGGGTCTACAAGGCATGGGTGAAAGCTAATGGTGACTGTGGGCACAGTGTGGAAGTGATCTGGAATAGCAGGCTGCTGAGCCATGGAGCAGAATGGGGTGAGGGGTGTTTGCCTTTTTAATGGCCCGCTGAGTGCTCGCCTTTGTAAATTACTCTGTTTCTCCTACCCAGGATATCAACTATGAAAAATTCAGATAAAAATATGTTATGTAGTTTGTCTAATAGTGCCAAGGGCAAGGGACCCTAGAAAACTCAGGCAACAAGGGGGGGGATGGTAGAATAGCCAAAAGCCCCATAAAAAAAATAAATAAATCAAAGAAGAAGAAAGAGTACATGAAGTTATCAGAAAAAAGTGATGGGGTGATATGGGAGGAGTTGGGGGGGAGGGAGTGGGCATGGATTTGATTAAAACACCTTATATTGCATGTATGAAATTCTTAATACATTATTTATTTAAAAAGAAGAAAAAACAATGTTGGGGTGGTATATGACTTCTTGCCAGGGCATAGCTATGAATTAAGATAGAAGCAAAAGCAATAGTATCTAAATTCCATAGTGTTCTCCAGGAGAGCACATCAACCATTCAAACTTCTTGTTAATAAATTGAACTTGTAGCATACAGACTTACAGGATTATTTGAATAATGGAAATGATGGTGATAAAAAGTACTTAGAATATCATAAGCTACACAATTTACATATACCTAATCTTTCAATGCATCCTTCAATGTATTTCCCTTTCAAAGAGTACAATAAAGTGGAAATTTCTGAAACAAAAACCAAAAAACCCCCCAAAACCAGAAAAACAAAACAAAAACAAAACAAAACAAAAATTGACCAATACCAGCTTGGGGAGGAAAGAGTCTATTTGGCTTACATTTCTCTGGTCACAGTTCATCACTGAATGAGCCCAATGAAGGAACTCAAGGCAAGAACCTGGAGGCAGGAGCTGAAACACAGACCATGGAAGAATGCTGTTTACTGGCTTGCTCCCTCGGCCCCTGCTCAATCTGCTTTCTTATATAATACAGAACAACATGCCCAGGGGTGGCACCTCCCACAGTGGGCTGAGCCCTCCCACATCACTCAACAATCAAGAAGATACCCCACAGACATGACCATAGGCCAGTCCAATGGAAGTAATTCCCCAGTTCAAGCTCCCTCTATCCAGGTGTGTCAAGCTGACAACTAAAACTATCCAGCACAGCCCCACAGCTAATATGATCCTCAATGGTGAAAAGTTGGAGTAAGGCAGGCATGCCCACTGTAAATATTTCTGTTTAACATAAAACTAGAAGTCTTAGCTAGAGCAATTAAGCAAGAAAAAGAAATAAAAGAAATATAAATAGGGAAGGGAGAAATTGTCTCTGCTGATATACATAAAGAAAACTCAAAAGTCACAACACACACACACACACACACACACACACATCCTATTAGTACCCATGAACCCATTCAGTACAGTTGCAACACTGTAGTATTATAGAACAGTAACATTTCTATATGTTAACAATGATGAAATGAAAAATGAAGAAGGGGCTGGAGAGATGGTTAACAGCACTGGCTGCTTTTGCAAAGGCAAAAGCTTTATATATAAATGTGGGCTGGGTTCCTAGCACCCACATGGTGGCTAACAACCATCCATAACTCTACTTCCAGGGGATCTGATGCCCTCTTCTGACCTCTGTGGGCATCACACAACATGAATGCACTTACATATATGCAGGCAATAAACTCATACATATAAAAAGTAAAAGTAATAAATGAAGACAATACTATTTATAGTAGCATAAAAAATAAAATACTTAGAAGTAAATTTAGCCAAGGGTGATTTATATATGTGTGTGTG
>NW_008336953.1:1836055-1855944 GCF_000622305.1 Nannospalax galili
AAGAAGAAGGGCAACAGTAACAGCACCAACTAAGCTGGAGTCATCATACTAGTAGATTTTAAAATATATCACGAAGCTCTACTCATCAAAACATCACAGTACTGGCATAAAAATAGAGAAATCAGCCAACAGAATCGGGTAGAAAGCCCATACGTAAAGCCACATCTACAGTCAATAGGTATTTGACAAAGGGGACAAGAATACACAGGAACAACAGTAACAGCACCAACTAAGCTGGAGTCATCATACTAGTAGATTTTAAAATATATCACGAAGCTCTACTCATCAAAACATCACAGTACTGGCATAAAAATAGAGAAATCAGCCAACAGAATCGGGTAGAAAGCCCATACGTAAAGCCACATCTACAGTCAATAGGTATTTGACAAAGGGGACAAGAATACACAGGAAAGGAGAGTCCTCTCATCAACAAATGGTATTGGAAAAACTGAATATCACTTTGCAGAAGGAAAATATATGACCCCTTATATAAGAATCAGCTTAAGATGCTGGAGAGATGGCTCAGTGGTCAGAGCACTTGTTACTCTTGCAGAGGAGAGGAGTTCCATCCCTACCACCAATATGGTAGCTCACAACCATCCATAACTGCAGTTCTAGGGGATCTGACACCCACTTCTGGTCTCTTCAGGCATCAGGCACACACACAGCGTATATGCATACATGCAGGCAAACACACACATAAAATAAAAATAAATAAAAATTTTAAAAAGAATCATGTCACAGCACTCAGGAGGCAGAGGCAGGCGGATCTCTGTGAGTTCAAGGCAAGCCTGGTCTACATAGTGAGTTCAAGGCAAGCCTGGTCTACATAGTGAGTTCAAGGCAAGCCTGGTCTACATAGTGAGTTCAAGGCAAGCCTGGTCTACATAGTGAGTTCAAGGCAAGCCTGGTCTACATAGTGAGTTCAAGGCAAGCCTGGTCTACATAGTGAGTTCAAGGCAAAAAAAAAAAAAGAATCATGTCAGTAATGGGTTAAAGACTTAAGTATAAGGTTTTAAATTGTTAAACTGAAGAAGAAAACTTCAGAGAAAACGCTGATGACAGTGATTTGATCTGGACAGTGATTACTCAGACACGACCCCTGAAATAAATCAAAAGTGAAAACCCGCGAATGGAGTTGCATCAGACTTCTGTATAGCAAAAACAGCAATTGATTGAGTGAAGAGATGATCTACAGAGTGGGAAAGTATTTGCACATCATACATCAGATAGGGAGTTAACACACCAAAAAAACAGGGAACTCAAATGACCCAGGAAGCAGATAACACTACAGACAAATAGGCAGAGGGCCTGAGCAGAGACTTCTTGAAGGAAGACATACAAGTAGACGCATGACAGACTGCTCAACATTTCTAATCGAGAAATATAAATTAAGACCACAGTAACCTCCTAGTCGACTAGGAGCAAAATGATGAAAGAAGCCAAGCATGGTGGCATACACCTATAATCACAATGCTTGGGAAGTCAAGGCAGGATGATTATGAATTCAAGGGCAGCCTGGACTACATAGTGACTTCAAGGCCAGACTGGACTATACAGAGAGTATCTGCCTCAAACAAATAAACAGATAAGATAGTGATCAAATAAAAAATGTTGGCAAAGAAATGGAGAAAAAAGAACAGCTGTGCACTGCTTGGTTGTATTAGAAATGACTGTAGTCATTTTGGAAAATAGGATAGAAGCCCCTCAAAAAGGTAAAAGTGTAATTAATTACCATGTTGCCCATTAACTCCACTTCTGGGTATATATCCAAAGGAGTTAAACTAGTATATTGCAGATATACCTGTGCTCTCATGTACTGGTTATCTTATTCACAATAGCTGGGATATAGACTCAACCCAGATACTCATCAGTGGGCGAACAGATAAAGGAAATGTGATTTATATACAATGGGATATTAATCAACATCAAAAAAGCAGAAATTTCTGTCATTCGGGACAACATGAATGAAACCAAAGGTCGTTATGCTGGGTGAAAGTAGCCCAGGGCGAGAGATACGAATGCCTCGTGATCTCACACAAAAATGGACCCTAAAGGAATGGAACTCATGGAAACAGCCAGGAGAATGGTAGTTACCAGAGTCTGAGAAAGAGGATGGAAAGGGAGTAAGTGGGTGCAAATAAGCTCAGGCAACCTCGGAGAAATAGGGTGACTATGATTAATGACGTACATTTCAAAAACAAGCAAAGCATTGATTTTGAAGGTTCTCACCACAAAAAATGATAAATATTTGATATGATAAATATGATAATTAGCCTGGCTTGATTATTCTACAGTGTGCGCATAAATCCAAACATCACATTTTACCCCATAAATATACATGATTATTATTTATCACTTAAAATATAAAATGAACAAAAATTAAGTGCAGAGGGGCTGGGGAGATGGCTTAGCAGGTAAAGCACTTGCCACACAAACATAAGGCCTGAAGTTCAGATCTCTAGCACCCAGGTAACCGTCAGGTGGGTATGGCAGCCCTCCTGTAATTCTGAAACAGGGGATCCTTGGAGCAGGCTGGCTGGCCAGTCTAACTGTAGAGGCCAATTCTGGGTTCAACTGAGAGACCCTGCCTCAACCAATAAGGTTGGGGGTAGAGCAGCAAAGAAACCCAAAAGCAACCCTGGGCCTCCACATGCACACATGTGTGCCCACACACATACATACATATATGCATGCCACACACACAGACACATGAAAAAAATAATATAGATATATCAAATATTAAGTTTAGGAAATATTTATAAATAAAATAACTTTGTATCTTAAATGAGAATGTTGAATGTCCCAGCAAAAATTTTACACACACACACACAGACCCCTACACACACACACATACACACTCCTAATTCACAGCTCAACATTTCTGCATGACAGTCTTAATCAAAACCTTTTGTATTCTTGGCAGTCACACTGGTCAGGGAGTCAGTTTGTAGATGCACAGGTAGCAACTAGAAGCCAAACAGCTGTTCTTCAGAAACTGCTTTCTTGCTTTTCAGATAATTGGATCTTTTAAATTCTGTCTTACAGGGCTGTCATTTTCTAAATAAAATCACTGTTTTCTTTGCTTTGCCTATGCAGCATTGAAATGTTTTGTGATAGCAAGATGGGTCCAGAATCCTTTAAAATGGTTTCACATTAAATATTCAAAAATCTTAACAAAGCTTTTCTTCCTACATAGTAGTTTACTGCTCTATCTACGTTTCTAATTCCTCAGAATACAAATTTTAAGCCTTCATTAACATCAATAGTGATTATTTTCTTCTAATCTTTTAATGTTTTTGTTATATTTCCTGTGGTCCTTCCAACCTTGGAAAAAAGAAAAAAAAATATATATATGGCCTTTTTGAGACAGGGTCTCCCTGTAGCCCCACCTGGCCTGAAGCTAACTATGTAGACCAGGTTGGTTTTGAACTCACAGAGATCCACCTGCCTCTGCCTCCCAAGTGCTGGGATTAAAGGCATGTGCCACCACATCTAGCCTACTTAACATTTTTAAATGGACTGTTTTAAACTCTGCAGCATAAGAATTACTTGTAAAGATATAATTTAATACCCAACTCCCAAGTATTGAAGATTGACCTTAGGCAAGCACTCGGCCAGACTTACATACACAGTCTTTGTTTTATATATTATTATTTTGAGATAGGATGTCCTTAACTTGTATAAACTGGCCTTGAACTCACTCTGTCACCCAGGCAGGACTTCAGACTTGTGAACCTTCTATCTCAGCCTCACAGGAAACTGAAATTACAGGTCTTCACCACCAGGACTGGCTTCCTTAAATCTCCTTTTAGCGCTTATTGGTACAAGCCAGCAGATAGTATTTTTCTGATCTTAATTATTTGTATAAAGCTATGAACAGGTATGTATACCACGGCTTGGAGTCACTATTTTGAGAATATTTAATGTAAAGAATGGATCCATGAACATTTTCTTATATTACCATTTTTCTATATATAAACAGTGAGAGTTTTTTGTTAGTTTTTTTGGGAGGAGGTAGAGCTGAAAGAGGTAGACTAATCTAGAAGACAGCTAAATGTGGGGCTTGGAAGTCAGCAAAGTGCTTGCCCCTCAAGCATGAAGACCCGAGTTCAGACCCCCAGCCCTCATGAAAAAGGCAGGTGTGCGGGGGTGGTTGTGTCTGTAATCTCAGTCCTGGGGAAGGGGAAACAGAAGGATCACTGGATTCACTGGCCCGCCAGCCAAACCCAGTCAGAAAGATTCAGGTCCCAGTGAGACACTGTCTAAGAAAAAGGAATGGGCACCCAAGGTTGTCCTTTGGCCCCCACACATATGCACATCACATCCCCACACATATATGTACCTGCACACACATGAACATTCACACAGAATAAACACACAAAAGGTAGTTAAAAGAAAAAGGAAATAATACTATGATATTGCTATCTATTATTAGCTGTCCTGTTTAATCTACTTAAAACTACCCAAAGAGAAGTACTTGGGGGTTGGGGGTGTGTGTGCATTTTTCAAAGAGTTACCAAACCCTGTCTTGCCTGGTTGAGTTTGAAGAGTGAGGATCTGTTTACTGTAAAAGGATAATTCTTTTCCCTCTGGTCTTAGGAAGAGAAATACCTGTTGGAGACGGTTTCAATAGACCCCCTGGCTACCAGCGGAGCACAGAATGATGAATAAAGGAGTACAAAGGACATGGGGTTGGGGCAGGCAAGCTACTTCTAATTACACTCGGTAGTTCTGAGACAAAAAGCAAACTTAGAGTTTAAGATCTCTAGTAGAAGCCAGTGGTCAGAAAACCAGAGAGCTCCTTCAACCACCACATCCACGCTGTCTAGCACTTCGGATCCACAGCTTGGATGACTGACCTTCTGGTTTCCAGTGTGGCAAGTGGTGCTTCAAAGGAGGAGGAGCAAGAGCTGGGCCGATAGCCATGAGCCACCTGTGTCCAGACTGGTTTCTCCTTGACCTCTTCCATTATAACCAGCCTGAACTCCTTGGAATACAGTTTGGGGACAGAAAATATATAGAAAGCAGGGAGACTATTAAAAAAATATGACTTTAGAGGACACTTACCTAATTTAAAGGGCTCCCATAGTCCAAATAGGACAATTTGAATATTGAAAAAGACTAGTGGCTGCAATGGATTTAGCAATATTGAAGACGTTAGGAGCTCACATTCTTATATTCACATTTTAAAAGAAAACACAACCAAAAGGCATTCATTATCTTTTGAGTTGGAATTGCATGTTACTTGAAGGATCTACATTTTGGTGCACAACAGTTGTACATGATTTCATGTATTGAAATGTAATAGTATTGAAATATAAATGTAAAGATAGTTGTGAAAATTATCTATTATATTTTCCTTGTATGTCTCATTTTTTTTTCTTTTTTTGGAGACAGGGTCTTACCATGTAGCCTGGGCTGGCTTGGCACTTACTATGTAGACCAGGCTGATCTTGAACTTATAAAGATCCTCCTGCCTCTGCCTCCTGAGTACTGAGAGATGAAAGGTACTTGCCTCCACACCCAGCTCTCACTGTCTTTGGTGGTGCAAAGGCAAAACCTTTCTTGTATGAGTTGTATTTCATAGTAACCAGATAGTTAAGAAAAAGATCTGGGAATTGCAGCTAACAAATTCAGAAGAAAAAGGAATAAACAAATGAATAAATAGATCTAGGTTGGAGCAGATGAAATAAGAATGCTTATTTGCACACAAAAACATTCTGACGAATCTACCAAAAAACTCAAAACGTTATTGGCACTAATGAGTGAATTTAACAAAATCAAGTTATGTAAGATCAACATATCTTTCTACTAGAACATTTCAGAAAGCATTCTTTATTCTAGCATTAAAACACCCACAAAATACTCAAATGTAAGCTTTGAATATGCATGTGAGACCTATACATGCAGACAAACCTTAAAGTACTCCGATGGAGAGACACTGTTTATGAATTGGAAAAGCCCATGTTATTAAGCTACCTGTTCTTTCTAAATCTGTCTATGGATTTCGTGCAATCCTAATCAATATCTCAGCAGGCTTCTTATAGGAATTGACAAGCTATTTTCAAAATGTGTAGGAAATACAAAAAGACATAGGGTGATCAAAGCCATTTGAAAAGGAGCAAGCTTACAAGACTTACTGGAAAGCTAATGAAGACACTGCAGTTATTAGTGAGTGGGTAGATATATTGATTGAAAGAACAGAATAAAGCCCAGAAACGGAGCTACTTAAAAGGATGGATTTATTTTTGAGAAAGGTGCCAAAGTCATTCAATACACAAAGCAGAAGCTTTTCTTTATGTGATTCTGAGACATTTGGACATTCTAATAATTTGTGCACATCTAATAAATGACTTGTATACAGAATATGTGAGGATTCTTACAACTCAGTAAGACAATCCACTTAAATGTAGGAAAAAATGATATGGCAACAGATACATCACTGGAGAGATACAGAAATGCACATGTACATATAGTGCTAACTGTGATGCTTAAACCCCATCACAACATCCATAAGGACCTGCCAGGTAGGACAAAAGCCAAACAAAAAGATCAACAACAAAAGTAACTTAAAATGAATAAACGAAGACTCCATCCAACTTTAAGGCTTCTGGCTTTTGAAAGATACATTTAAGAAATTAAAAAGAGATGGCTCAGCAGTTAAGAGCACTGGCTACTCTTGCAGAGGACTGGTTTCCAGAAACTACATGGTGGCCAACAACCATTCGAAATTCCAGTTCTAGGGAATCAGACAACCTCTTCTGACTTCCATGGGCATTGCATACATATCACACTTACATACACCTACAGGCAGGCAAAACACATATATATATATATAAAATAAAAATAAATAAACTTTAAGAAAGGAATGAAGAATATGAGCATACACTGGTAGGATATATTTCAAAAATACATAGCTAATAAATAACTTGCACATAAAATATATGAGGATTCCTACAACTCAGTAGGACAACCCCCTTAAAAGTAGGAAAAAATATATGGGAATAGATACATCACTAAAATGATACAGAAATGCACACACACATAGGAGATCATCATCATTCATCATGAGAGAAAAGACATTTAAAACCAGAGGGAGAGGGCCGGTGAGGTGGCTCAGCAGGTAAAGGCACTTGTTGTACAAACCTAATGATCAGAGTTCGATCCCTGGAACCCACATTGTGGAGAGAAAAGACTGACTTCAGAAAATTGTCCTTTGACCTCACATGCGCATCAAGATGGCACACATTCCCCCTCCCCACAAAATAAGTAAACTAAATGAAAAACAGAGGGAGGTACCACTTCCCACCATAGACTGACTAAGTTTTGAAGGACTGGCAAAATTAAATGCTCTAGAGCACACAACACAATGGAACCCTCACTTATTTGCAAATATGGGTAACATTTTCCATTTCTTGGGAAAACAATGTAACAAGCAAACACATCCGTGTCTTAATTCAGAAATGAAATTCCACTCCTGGGTATTTTCCCAAGGAGGAAGAAATATATATCACAAAACCCATATAGAAATGCTCAGAGAAGATGTATTTATACCAGCCCCAAGTCAGAAAGAGCCCATGTGTCTATTAACCACTGATTGGTCAACACCCATCCATGTGGTACAACAGTGTTTCTCAGCAATAGAGAGAGATAAGCTGCTCATGGGCACAGCACCAGGCACACATCTTAAAAGCACTGTGGTGCATTAAAGAGGCCAAGATACAAAAGGCGGCATTCTATATGGTTTCATTTACGGAGAAGGCAAAATTACAGGGAGAGAAAACAAGGCAGTTGCTCCCAGGGAGTAGCGTGGTGGAGAGGTTGATGTCAAAGGAGCACAAAGGACATTTGGGGAGGAAGAAATGTTTGGTTTCCATTGTGGTACTGGCTGCTCACACAACCACAAACCCTCGCCAAAGCTCACCAACTGCATATTTAAAAATAGATGTGACCCCAAATGAAAAAAAGTCATTCTTAGTCAATACCAAGTCTATGAAAGGAATCAAAACATCAGTTTAAATTATTTCATAAAAATCTTTTTATGACCTGTTATGCTGTGCTTTCAGAACATGTGGGCATGATGTATTGGCCCAGAATCTGGCCACAAAAGGTCAATCTCAATTCAAGTCCTGCCTTTGCCATTTATTAGTGACTTTATGCCAATTACTTCATTCCTACCTTATAAGGTTAGCATGAGGACCTATTTCACTTTACCCATTCCAGTAACTACCTGGCTCAAAATAAATGCTCACCAAATGTCCGTTGTTTGAAGAACATTTAGAAATGGGTTAGCTGAGAAAACACATAAATGACCTACAGTATCATAGGAAAACAATGGAATAGCAACAGTGTAAAGTGAGGCATGTTTCATGAAGTCCAGAAGAGCTAATGAAAACTTTCCAGAGGAAATCATAGTCAAGATAGACATGAAAAATGAATAGGGGGTTTGCAGGCTGATCAGGGGAGTGAGGGACATAAAAAGAAAGAGTGGAGGCAGTCAGAAAACAAAGGGCTTCGAATGGCAATTTAAGAATCTCGTTGCATCTCGTTCTGTGGTACAGCGAGTGGAAACCAGCAAAGAGAGAGGCAAATTAGACTCACGTCTTCCAAAGATGACTTTGATCATCCTGAAAACAAGCAAGTGAAGGGAGGGCGAGGCTAGAGGAGGAGATGTAGCAAGGGCTTCTAGAAGAATCCGGGGAAAGGATGGTGATGCTAGGAATGTGGGCTATAGGAGTGGAAAGGTAAATCTAAGATTAGAAGCTGAGCATAAAAGAGAATGAGGATCAAGCTTCAGGTGTGAGCACTGAGGTGGGCACGGGTGCCCCTTGACAAACAGAAAAGCATGTTAGTACTGGGAACATGATGTCTTTAAGTGGGCGCTGTTGATGTTTAAGGTGCCGATGGACATCAGGTGGAGCTACTCAGCAAGAGAAAGAATATGTGAGCCTAGAGTTCAGTATCAAAGTGGGATGGCACGCTATGTAGAGGGACGACGGCTGAAGTCATAGATGAAGTAAGATGGCCCCCAAAACGCATAGAGTGCAGGAGCAGATTACTAAAAACCACCAACATTTATGGGTACATAGAAAACACCTTACATGATGGTCATGACAACAGGAGAAAGATCAAGGGTGAGCAGTAGCACAGAAAGTAAGAAAGAAGTTTCAAGAATGAGCTGTCATCAAGAGTAGTGTATGAATGACAACCTCAGAGAAGACAGGAACTAAGAGATATCTGACAGATGTGGGCAGTTTTAGTGCTGGGACAAAATCGGAGTTGAACTGAAAGTTAACAGTGTGGAAATACCTAGTGCAGGATAGTGTTCTAGAAAGCAGTGAACAGGAATGTAAAGGTAGGAGTGGTATCCAGGAGAGACAGATTGCTGCAGTTTGGGTGAATGTTCCCCAGAGGCCCATGTGTTAAAGGTTTGGTCCCAAGATGACATGCTATTAGAAGGTCCCATGGACCTTTAAGGAGGTGGGTTCTAGTGGGAGACCTAATGTCACTGGAGGTGTGATTGTAGCCCTCTTCCTGTCTGGCTCTTTGGCTTCCTACCCTTCCTATTCTTTGCTCTTCCACATGGACCCTCTATAATGAGCTACCCTCACCAGAGTCCGGAAGAATGGAGCCTCCAGAACCGTTAGTGAAAATAAATCTATTTTCCTTCTAAGTTAGTTACTATTTAGCTGTAGTCGTGGAAAGCTGGGAAACAAGGATTGAAGAGAGTGTTTTAAAAAAATTATTATTCTGTGTGCGTGCAGGTGCACATTTGTGTATCATGCAGTCATGTGGAAGCCAGAACAACTTGGTAAAGTTGGCTCTGTTCTTCCCTGTTTATGTCAGTTCTAGGAATTGAACTCAAGTGGCCAGACTTGCACAGCAAGTGTCTTTACCTGCTGAGCCACCTCACCAGCCCCTGAAGGTTTGCTTTGTTTTCTTATGAGGCACGGAGAACAGATTATATTTATATACTCATGGGGGTGGGTAGGGGGAAGAGAAGACAAGAGGGCATTAGACCAACCAAAAGACAGAAATCGCATAAAAAGTGGATCATAAAAACTTCTATAGAAAGAGTTGTTAAATGTGTATCAGGCTGTTTGGATTGACATAGTGAGAAGAGCCGGTGGTGGTGGCACAAGTCTTTAATCCCAGCACTGGGGAGGCAGAGGCAGACGGATCTCTGTGAGTTCAAGGCCAGCCTGGTTTACATAGTGGTCACAGGACAGCTGGGATTACAGGGGGACCCTGTCTCAAGAAGACCAAAAAGCCGGGGAACTATAAGGACAGTAGGAGGCGGAGCTTGCAGGAGTGAGGGGAGGAGAGATTATATGCTAAAGGCAACCAAAGAGTATTTTCTGATGGTAGCATTTGGGCCGGGCTTAGTTAAATAGACACCAAAGAGTAATTCAAAAGTTGCATCCAATCTCGCACATAGAAGGTGGAAACGGAAACGAGGAAATAGAGGGAACAATCCAGAGAAGAAACCTACGGGGAAATTGGGAGGGAAAGTGGAGAGTGATGGGACTAGGGCTGCAGGTGAGGGGTGGGCAGCCAGCCTTGCACTCCAGGTAGTTTGTCTGGAAGCCGCTGGCATTTGAGCAGTGGAGGGGCAAGGCCAGAAGAACAATCTGTCTGTGGTGTTCAGGAAGAAGTGGGAGGAAAACGCACCAGCTGCAAGGCCACCCGTGAAGGCCAGGCTCGGGGTGACAGTAAGGACAAGAGGGAGAACAGATAGGGCCAGTTGAGGGCTCGGGGACTGGGGAGGAAGAACGCGACAGGAGCCTCTTTATTTGCGCCATTGGAACTATCGGGAGAGAAGGAAGCGAGGGAGAGGAGGAGGTTTTGAAGAACCGGGATCAATCTTTACAGCTCTTCAGGCGGCAGCGGCACTGGACAAAGGGCTCCTGCAGCCGGGAGCCAATTCGGGGGCAGAAGCGCGCAGGCGCAGCCCGGCGTCGCCTAGCAACCAGGAACAAACTGGCCCAGGTGGTGCGCTGGGGGCCAGTGCAGTTTGCACCGAGTTAGGAGCCGCTGCTCCCAGGGACCTCCGGGCAGGTAAAGGCAGGCCCGGGGCTGCACACCTGTTCCCAAGGGTTAGACGGGCCCAGGGTCAGAAGCCGGAGCGATGCACGGGGAATCTGGAGGCACCGTGCGAATGGGGGCTACCGGGACCACTAAGGGGGACCCTTGACTAGCTAGCGGTCCCTGCCAGCACCGCAGTGCTACCCGTGGCTCGGGTGGGCTTCCTGACCATCACAGCCACCTCCCATTTAACGGGAGGCAAAATGAGGCTCCAAGGAGGACGTGCAGACCTAGATTCCGTCATTTGGCTGTGAGGGACTCATGATGTGGGGCCCTTCTTGCTGTGCTCAAAAATCAGTCTCTGCCTTAAAAACATTTGAAGCTCGCAAACTGAAAATGTGTGTGGGTTTGGTGTGTGTGTGTGTGTGTGTGTGTGTGTGTGTCTGTGTGTGTGTCTGTGTGTCTGTGTGTGTGTGTGTGTATACAAATGATAAGCAAATTCATAACAGAGAGAGTGTGGCTCTACAAGATACAAAATCAAGGTAGACTCATTTTCATATTCAGTATCCTGATCTTGGTACCTATCCATCCGGTTATCTGAACAGCTGGAGATGTGTTTCAAAGAAGCAGGGATGAGAGTAAAAAATTTTATGTCCAAGGACATTCACTGCAGTCTTGTGCATAATTCCAGAAAATTTGAAATAAAAGACTAGACGAATAATGGATTTGAACACATCATTTAAATGGTGTCAATCCATTGGAGATGCATGGAGAATAAACGGAGATGGAAGTGTCTGGAATTTATCCTTTAAAAAATTCGTAGGAAAATGGTTCCAGGTAGGGAAATTGAGAGTGGGGAGCAGAATCCAGGCAAGATGGGAAAATTGGTATAGAAAGCACACAGAGAGGGAGCTTTCCTGAGATAACATGGATCTGCCTGAGTTTATTTTGGGGGGATTTTTCTTTTATTCATTGTGCTATTCCTTGTTTTCCAAATTCTCTACAATGAGATGGCTGGCCTTTATAAGAAAACAGTTAGTGTCTGCGGTTTATTGATCCCGGCCTATACCAGTGGTTTATGCTCACAGCCCCAAGAACTATTATACCCAGCATGGCAATAAAATGCAGCCGCTTCTAACCTCACAATATTGCCTAGCACCAGCTCTAGATGCGGTAGCTCTAGTCATTTTAGCCTTTGCACACTTTATTACACAATTGTTCAAAAGACCTGAGGAGGAGAAATTAGTAAGAGGGAGACTCTGGTGATTTAAAACAACTTTGTGTGGCTGTAATTTGTTTCCTGAATGTTATTCAAAAGGAATTCTTTTATTAAGCAGATGTACTATATCTTAGAATTGGTTATTAAGAATTATGAAACAATTTTCCCCAATAGAGTAAGTGTATTATAGATTCTCATGGGTCCCAATATTTCTGTGCATTTTTCTGCAGCATTCTAGGCTCAAGGTCAAGGGCCTCTCTACTTTTCAAGCATGTGTGAGTGATATTTGAAATTTAGAAAAAAAATGCTGGCTCTAATATATGGAAAGAAAACTGAAAACTAATATTAAATGTTTTTATTAATATTAAATTTCCATTGCATTTGAAAACCATTTCATCATTCTGCAAGAATTTCCAAGTATACATCCTAATTGCTGAGTCATTTCAAAAGCAAACATTTTTATGATGAAAGTTTATTTACTGGGGGAAGATGGGTTCCTTTTAGCATTTTAGTATAGAATAAAGTGTAAGGTGGTCAACTATAGGATAGCCTTCAATTCCTTGAAGGCATTACAGTTCAAAGACTTGAAGTCAGGCACCTGCACTAGCTGCCTTTCAGAGCTCTGAGTTTCTGTGAACATGTGGCTTTTTAATGCTTACAATAAATTCTGCTCAGTGCCTCTAACGCTCGCAGCTGCTTTTGACTTCTGACAAGCAATTTGAACTCATCCTGACACTGTAGGCTCTCTCCTGGGATTTTCTACATCCTAAGATTTCTCTTGAGACTTTGGTAATTTCCTCTTCTTTTTACAAAATCATTACTACCAGGAAAAATAGAGCTAATGATTTTCATAAATATTGAATGCCTACCATGTACTCAATACTTGCGGGTGCATGACATAGATGCATGGAGGAAGGTAGACATGAATCCCTGCTTTGTGGCACATCCTTAGACCTCAGGAGTGATTTTGGATTTAATCTCAAACCCAGTATAAGTGAAATGTAAATATATTACATTTTTCCTTGATGTGTAAATAGAAGTTACCCCACTAATTTCTCACCTTCTTTTTAAATTGAACAACACCAGTGCTCATCAGTCTTACCAATAAGTTCCTTTAAAATTATAGTTTGAAATAGGTATGATTGTAACAATTTGTGCACGTGCAGTAATTTCTACAGGCACTGCATTTTCTTTAAGTAGGTAAAAATGTAAAGGAAAACATGAACATCCTCAAGAACATAACTGTCAGGAAGATTTAGAATGTACAAGTTTATGATGTGCAGATGGCACTGTAATCCTTTTTGTGTATGTGTCTTTTTTCCAGGATGGGTAAAAAGATAAAGAAGGAAGTTGAATCTCCTCTTAAGGATGTGGTGAGTTTCTGATGTGAATGCGAACAGCACTTTTACCACCAGTTTTAAAAATAAATTGTTCCAACAGTTTGGCATGTACCACTATATACATGAATGCACGTGGCAGAAGTCCAAAGTCTGACTAATGATAAGACTAGTCAGAGAAATCTAACAGTATGTAAACAAACATTTACAACATTGTCATTATATAATTAGCACAATTAGACAGCAATTATTAGCGTTTCCAGTATGTGCATACCATGTTTACAATCTAGTTAATGGATAGTTACATTGTGTTCTTTCAAATACTTCATGTTAATATTTATCAGCCCCCCTTGTTAATGTAAATTATCCAATTGGCTTTTGAGAAATAATGAAAAGTTATGCTATAGCTCTTACACATGTATATATGGTGTCTGGTGATCGCCTTGGACATGAGACATCCCATATTGTTCAGTTGTACAGAAAGCTGCCTGGGATCACCAGCTCCTTCCCTTCCAAATTCTAAGTAATGCATTGCCCTTTACAGAAAGCCCCTTTCTCTTCCAAATGCATGGTTTTACTCCCCTTTTTAATCAATTACTGCAAGATGACACTAAAAGTGGAAAATGACCTTTGACAATTCTGACTTTAGAGTTTTATTTCAAAACAGATGTTTAATGTGATTGTCTTCAGACAGAATGTAAATAGAATTGAAAATCATGCACAAATTCAGGGAATTTTTGAGTTTACAGGAGCCCAAAAGTCCTGCAGAAACTTGCCCTCCAGAAGGAGCATCATGGTCCAGACCCAAAACTCTTATCTCAGCACTTTGGCCAAGTTGCCAAATGTGGTGATGCGATTTCAGTTTCCTTTATCTCTGGTGCGGGAACTGTACTCTCAAACTCATTTGGATTGTTGTATTATTAAACCCAAATAAATTACATGAAGCTGTCAGTGCTTGACACTTAGCTTACTTAGTATATAATATCTGTTATCATGAGATTCCCCAGAACTCTGACACACACACATACACACACACACACACACACACAGAGAGAGAGAGAGAGAGAGAGAGAGAGAGAGAGAGAACCACTGAGATATGATGCTTTAATAGAGTCATGCACAAAAGCTGTGGAAGTGCCTGTGCCTGGATCTAGGAGGCCTTTGCAGAGGCAGTCCTTGGGGATTCAGGCTGTGGTTTCTTCGTTTTTATTCTGGCTGCTTTCCTTTGGACACACTCCTGAAAACACTCCTGAAAATGTGGCAGACCCTTTTATTTAGTTAGTTATCAAAAACTTACGTCGCTCCACATAGAGTTTTTGGCACCTTTATATGAATTTATTAACACTGTACTCAGCAACAAACACATTATGATTAAAAATAGAATCAGAATCTAAGGAGCAATAGACATGTCTAACATGTGTCCTACAATATCACAACGTCTTGGTCCTGCTTTCTGCACTCTAGTCTCTAGGACGAGTGGAAGATTTAAGAAATGCTGTTTTGGGAGCCACATATGAAGCTCTTACTGTCTCAGTCACAACAGGCATGGGGTTAGCCAGTGACGGAGGCAACAATCACCAATGGCTGCTGCCCATTAGTTGTTTTTCTTTAGGGACTTCCATCTTTTGCCCACTCTGACTTCCTGTTAATGAGCTTCTCCATTTTAAGATATCGAATCCCTTTTCTACCTTATGAATGCTAGTATCTCACACAGCCCATTATAATCTATGCTATCCCAATGAGCTAATTTCAGGGTCTACCTCTTCAAAGTCTATAAAAAGTTTGTTCTAGGGCCAGTAAGATGGCTCAGCAGGTAAAGGTGCTTGTTATTGAGTCTGACGCCCATAAGTCAACCACTATTCAGGACCCACATGGTGGGAGGAGAGAACTGAGTCCCACAAGTTGTCTCTGAACACCACCCACCTCAACACACACCACAACATATACCCCCACACATACATCTAATAAAAAAATTTAAAGTTTGTTCTATTAATTGCAAAATAAAATGAAATTTGAAAGAGGGATATATATATATAAAATAGCTTAAGAAATTAAACTTTGGTCAATCTATCTAGCATCACTCCCTTAAAGAAAACCAACTCTCCTCTCCCAGGAGTCATCTGTTGCTACTAACTTGTTCCTCGACTAAGGTTGGGATTTCTTCCTATTTCCCCACTTCTATGCTGAGGGTCTGTCTGGTTTGAGCTTCCACAGGTCTTGTGCTTGCTGTTACCATTGCTGTGAGTTCCTATGAATAATTGACCACCTGTCTGGAAGATTCTGTTTCCTTGTGGTCATCCACCCCCTCTGGCTCTTACAATATTTCCCCCTCCTCTTTGGCAATGATCTCTGAGCCTTGGGAGGCAGAGGTTTGAAGTAGGTGTCTTATTCAGGGAGAAGCATTCTGCGGTGTCTTCTTCTAGGCTCACTGGCCAGTTGTGGGTTTCTATGTTAATCACTATCTACTGTAAAGAAACTTCTGTGTTGAAAGTTGAGAGGTTCACTCATCCTCTGTGTAGAGGTTGCCTTGAAGGTGTGTTACTTATGGCTAAGCATCTCACAGGGCAGTTGATAGATATGTAGATGGGGAGGGGATCTAAATACCATCAAACTATGTTGCATGAAAATCATAAAAATAAAATTTAAAACATTTTTTGATTTATTCATTTTTTTCATGTGTATGAGTGTTTGGCTTGTATGCAAGTGCACCACATACATGCCAGGCCAGAAGAGGGTGTTGGATCCCCTGGAACTGGAGTTATGGATGGTTGTTAGCCATTGTGTGGATGCTGGGAACCAAAGCCAGGTCGTCTTCAAGGACGGCTATTGCTCTTAATCTCTGAGCCATCTCTCCAGTCCTGAAAGATATGTTTTGTATGATCAATACAACTATGTTCTGCCTTCTCAGTTCATTTCCATGAGGCTAAAAGATTGCTTGTGGTACATTAATAGTAGGCAATCTTCCTATGGAATGATTGCATCAAAGATTTCTAACAGAAAGTACTCTATGAGGAGTTATGAAGTATAAAGTTATGAAGAATAAAGTTCGGTGACTATAAGCCATGGAGACAACACTGCCCAAATTTGAGTTCTCACTCCACTACCCACTTACTGTTAGGCAAATTTCTGGATCTCTGTGTGGCACAATACCCACTTCAGAGGAATACCCATTGAGAACCACAAAGATCAGATAGTTTCAGGCGCTTGGAATTGGGTCTAGCTCTAGATTATATTTCAAGTTTCCCAGAGCCACATGTGAGCTGAGTGCAGTGGTGTGTGCCAATGATTCCAGTCCCCAGAGGGCTGAGGAGGGAGGTTCATTAGTTCAAGACCATCCTGGACTACATAGTAAGATCCTGTCTCAAAAAGAAAGGGCATAGGAGAAATGCCTCAGCAGTTAAGAGCCTTGGCTGCTCTTGTACAGGACCTGGGCTTGGTTCACAGAACCCACATGGCAGCTAACAGCTACCCAAAACTCCAGTTCCAGGGGATCTGATGCCTTCTTTTGGCCTCTGCAGACATTGCACACACATGGTATATTTACACAATGCATACAAAACACTGATATACATTTTTTAAATCAAAGGAAGGAAGGAAGTAAGAAAAGAAAGAGAGAGAGAGAAAGAAAGAAAGAAAGAAATAAAGAAAGAAAGAAAGAAAGAAAGAGAAAGAGAAAGAAAGAGGCCTGTGAGTGCCATATTGGAACACTTGCATCTCTGAAGTAATTTTGGACAGCACAGTTCCTCACAGTCTTACTTGCTTAATAGAGACATGACCCTGTCTCTGTAAGCCTGTGGTCTCTCCAACTGACTGGACTTAAAAATCAAAGCGTAGCCAGAATGCTTCTGCTTATTTTCCTTCTTTCTTTAAATAACTTTGGTTCATCGTTTATTTTGTACAGAGCATGAAATTAGAATCTCACCACAAGCTTGCTGGTGACTGACTCCCTGACAGGGAAGCAGATGGGATATGTAATTACAGCGCAGTATTATTTATTTAGTCACAAGGCATTCTGTTATAGCCATCATTTTATTCTCAGCACCTTTTAAAATAAAAAATTACTATAATGCTGTAGGCTCTGTAGGAGAAACAAATACCATGCTAAGCATCCCCTCTGCCTGCCAAACAGTATTTCCAACACAGTACTGCTCTTCAGATTGTAACGCTCACAGTCTCCGTCTTCCCTTTACGTCTCTCATAAACTATAGTGCCTTTTTCTTAACGATGACTGGAAGGCACAGCAACAGACTGGAGTGCTTTCTAAACCCCTAGGAGAGATTAAATGGTATTTATTATCCTTTTTGCTTCAGTATATTTTTATGTACCCTACTTCTCAGAAAATTGTAGCTATCATAGCATACCCATGTACAATCATCCAACACATAGCCACATGTTTATGAAATTAACTTAAAAAATACTGAAGTATTCTTTTTGACTTGGTGCTGTGTGGTGTGACTATAGCATTAGCTACTCTGAGGGCTGAGGCAGGATTGCCTGAGTTTGGAAGTTCCTGGGCAATATAGTGAGATCTAATGTTTTAAAAAGAAGAAGAAAAGAGGGCTGGTGAGATGGCTCAGTACTCACCAGCTCTAGATGGCTAGAGCACTACTGTCTGCTTTCTCAGAGGACCCAGGTTTGGTTCCCAGCACCCACATGGCTGCTAACAACCATCTATAGTTCCAGTTCAAGGGGATATAATGCCCTCTTCTGGTATCCACGGGCATTACATGACATGGTGCACCTACATACATGCAGGAAAACACTCATACACATCAAATAAAAATAGACAGACGACAGACAGACAGATAGACAGATAGATGATAGATAGATAGAGAGAGAGATAGATAGATAGATAGATAGATAGATAGATAGGTAGATAGATGGATGATGGATGGATGGATGGATTAATGGATGGATAGATAGATAGATAGATAGATAGATAGATAGATAGATAGATAGGTAGATAGATAGATAGATAGATAGATAGATAGATGATAGATAGATGGGGTTTTGGTCTTTTTGAGACAGGGTCTCCCTGTAGCACCACCTGGCCTGGAACTATGTAGACCAGACTAGCCTCAGTCTTACAGAGATGCACCTGCCTCTGCTTCCTGAATGCTAATAAATAAATCTTCTAAAAGAGAAAAAGAGGGCTAGGGAGATGGCTTAGTTAGTAAGGTGATGAAGGCCTGAGTTCAGATCCCAGTACCTATATTAAAAAGTCAGAGGTGGTGGGTACATCTGAAACCCCAGCACTGGGGGTTGGGTGTGTACAGACAGGTAAATCATTGAAACTCTTTGGCCAGTCAGTCTAGCCAAATCAGTGAGCTTTGGGTTCAATGAGAGACCTGGTATCAAAAAAGGAAAAAGGTGGAGAACACTTGAAAAAGACAGCCAGAGTCAACCTCCACATGTACATCCACACATATGTACACACACTAACAAGTACACAACATGTTCATGTGTACACACACACATCCAAAGAAAAAAGAAGACAGAAAAGAGGGAGTATTCTACCAGAAAATGAAGTTCTGACATGAAAGGGAAGTCTTTTCTGAGTGTGGGTGGGTGAGGAGAGTAATAGGTTGGCGTGTTAGGGAAACTGTGCTGAGTGTCGGGATGACTTAGGGCTGTTGTTCTCACAGAATGATGGTCAGGGAGGGAGCCTTATGAAAATAGGCTAGAAACTATGGACCTTTAGAAAACACTCCAAGTCCTTTGCATACCATTTCAGTAGCAGAATGTACTTTTTGAAGCTAGTTGATGGCTCTATGAACCTAAGTTAGGTTTTCTGATCTCATAAGACAGTGGCAAGTCAAGTCACTTTAACTCCACACACACTAGCTAGCATGCACAAAGTCCTGGGTTTGATCCCCAGCAACACAGTCATACAAAATCTTCTTGTCTGAATATGTGTGTAAACCAAAGTCATGGTGCAATGTGTTTAAGTGGATTCTGGAGAAGTTCAGAGGAATAAAGCTGTGATAATATGAAATGAAAAAGCCCAAGGATTTTCTACCTCCAACTGTAATGAATAAAAATCAAGTCAAAACTTTATCAGGAGCTAGAAAGATGGCTCAGCAGTGAAGAGCTGAGGTGAGGACCGGCATTCGGCTCACAACACTCATGTCAGGTGGTTCACAACTGCCTGAAACTCCAGTTCCAGGGGATCTGATGCCCTGTTCTGACCTCTATGGGCATCGCACTGATGCACAGTCAAACACACACACACACACACACACACACACACACACACACACACACTATACACACAGAAACAGATACAATTAAAATGTAATCAAGAA
>NW_008336953.1:1856043-1918254 GCF_000622305.1 Nannospalax galili
CTCACTGCGTCACACTCACACACACACACACACACACACACACACACACACACACACACACACACACGAAAATAAGTAAAAATTAAAAAAACTTTATCCAGAAAACTGTAAGCCTGACAAACTCCAAGCTTCTGTAACTTTTAACTATTATTCTTTATTTTTCTCAAAAATAAAATGAGCTGGGCGTGGTGACTCATATCTTCAATTCCAGCACTGAAGAGGCAGAAGCAGGTGGATCTCTGTGAGTTCCAGGCCAGCCAGGGCCAGATAGTGAGACCCTGTCTTGAAATGAAACTATTAAGAAGTAGTAAGGGGCAGCTGACTGGTGGCCGGCCACTGATGGTGGCCTTACAGGGTGTTTCTTTGGTGGGTTGATGAGGTAAGGTTTAGACAGGATATGTGCAGTCACATGTGAGAAGGTAAAAACAGAAAAGTAAGCATATAATTAAGTTTTTGAGTGTGACAAGGAAGGGAAGTTGAAGATGAATGGTATCCAAAGAAAGTTTCGTTTTGTTTCAAAATGAGGGTTTGACTGGAGAGATTTGACTGAAATCTGGTTGGAGTCTACAGAAGGAGGACCAGAAAGAAGGGACCATCACAGAGAAATTGCTTAAAAAATCTGGCTCTTGATTCCATCAGAGTAAAGCTGCACATGGCATGGAACACACATGGAACACACGGAACACACGGAACACACATGAAGAGCTACTGAAAGCTGTAACTGAACAATATTTATAGCTCGCACAGGCCTGGGAATCATAGTTTTGATAAAAGTAGAGAGCCTTACTGAGTTTCTAGAGCATTATTAAGTAGAATCTCTAGAAACATCATGCCTTCGTTGTGGGTAACCTTGCCTGTGGTAAAGGTGTACCTAGATTTGCCTTGGTAATATTTAAGAACAGGCCTGAGATAGATCAGGCTGATTCAGAAGGTAAGTGCTTGCCAGAATGCAATTCTGTATCTCTTAAGATTCCTCTTTCCCCATTACCAAGAAAAAAATCTATACACTCAACTACATAGTTTTTTACAATGTTAAGTACCCAATAAAAATTATTATGCAAAAAGGAAATTGTGACCCACAACTAGAAAACAGTCAACAAGTCATTAGAGGAAATAAAATAGGAAACTTGAAGAAGTTCAGTTATCTACAAAAACACAGAAAGAAGAGAACAGACTAGGGAATGTGAAGACAAATAGCAAAACTGTCAATAAAACTGAACCATATCAGTAATTATACTAGATATAAATGATATAACTTTTAAAGGAAGAAAATTGTCTTCAATGCTGCTCACTTAACACAAAAATTTAAAATACGGAGAAAGGGTTATATAAAGATGAAGTAGTTAAACACACTAATTTTAATACAACAAAAGCAATGTCTATATGCTGAAAACTATAAAACATTGCAGAGATAAATGAACATGGTCCTAAGAAGCAAAGATATGCTCTGCTTGATACAGGCACATTGATGATGGGAATGCGAAGATGGTAGATCTAGTCTGGGAAAATGTGTTTTCTTGTGATGCTATAAACACATTTGTCAAAAAATAAATAAAAAGGAAGGAAGAAAAAGAAAGAATAAATACATTTGCCTTCAAGTCAGTAATTCTTGTGTAAGTGTGTGTATGTTCCTCTCTGTGTGTATGGGCACATGTGTGTACGGGTGCATGCCTATGTATTTGGAGGCCAGAAGTCAGTGTCAGTTGTTAAACTCAATCATTCTCTACCTTAAAAATTTTAAAACAGATCTCTCAATGAATCTAGAGCTCACTTCACTAATTTGACTAGACTTGCTGGCCAGCAAGCCCCAGGGATCATCCTGTGTCTGCCTCCCCAGGGCCAGGATAAAAGGCACTCCCTGTTGTACCAGATTTTATGACATGCTGGGGATTGAACTTAGGTCCTTGTGTTTTACTGACTGAGTCACCTCCCTAGCCTCTGAAGCCAGAAATTCTATGCCTAGGTGTTCATTCAGGCAAAACAAAAATATTTGTTTCTAAGATTTATATAACAATGTGCACTATAGGGACTGGAGAGATGGCTCAGTGGTTAAGAGAACTCAGAGGACCCAGGTTCAGTTCCTGGCACCTAGATGGTGACTAACAACCACCTGTAACTCCAGTTCCAGGGATCAAACATACTCTCTGGCCACCACCAGCACTGCACAACACCAGTTCACTTACACACATATAGGCAATATACTCATATACATAAAAAATAAAATAATTTTTAAAAATGTGCATTATAGATTTATTCATAATGTTCCCAAATTGAAACAATCCAAAGGTCCATTAACAGTTGAGTGGATCTGGGGTGTAGACCTATGATGGTTAGTGTCAGTGGTCAACTTGACAGAATCTAGAAGCACCTGGGAGATGGGGGATGATCTTGATGCACTGTGTGAAACCTGCCCACTGTGAGTGTTTCTATTCCCTACTCAGAGGCTCATGGACTGTGTAAGATGGAAAAAGTGAACTGAGCACTAACAAGCATGCATTTGTTATTTTCTTCTTGTGACTGTAGACATAACAAGACCAGCTGCTTCAAGATCCTGCTGTAGTGACTTCTCCACCAGGATAGACTAGAAATATACCCTTTCTCCCTTAAGTTGTTTTTGTCAGAATATTTATCACAGCAATAGGGAAGGAAACTAAGGCAATACCCAAAGGTTTTTGAGTCATCCCATCAGAGATATTTGCAAGACCATGTTTATTGTTGCATGATTCATAACAGCCTAGATGTGGAGCCAGCTTTTAGGTCCTAGACAAGAGGATATATATATATGAATATATTGTTTCCAAAACATGGATGAATTAATAAATAAAATGTGGTGCATGTACACATGTAAGTCTATTTAGCCATAAAAAAGAGTGAATGGTATGTGGGCAGGAAAGGGATGGAACTGGAGATCATGTTGAGTGAAAATAAGCCAGACTTAGGAAGACAAATATTTCATGTTTTCTCTTACCTGAAATCTAAAGTGAAATATATGCATATGTAAGTGCAGGATATAAACATAAATTAGGATATAAAAGTAAAGAGGGAACTACATGAGAAGTGGCCCAAAGGAGGAGAGGGAGGGGAATGAGAGAGTGATGAAATATACGGAAACAGAAGGAGAGCTGTGGGGTAGGAAGAGAGGACCATGAGGGTAAATAAGAAAAGTGCAGTGTGCCTAGATATAAAATGTCACAATGCAACTTTGTGTGCTAAGTAAAAAAAAAAATAGCAAAAGTAACCAGTGAGTGGGTAAGTGTATCATGGAGTATTGTAGGGCTGTTACTGCTGAGCAATAGAGAATGAACTACTGCCACAGGGCAGCATAGATGAGTCTCATTCTGCCAGATAAAAAAGCCATATACAAATAGTTTCTTAATATTTAATCCTAGGCAAACTAAACTAAGCATATTAGGACTTGAGAGATGGCTCAGCTGTTAAGGGCACTTGCTGCCCTTCCAGAGGACATGAATTTAGTTCCCAGCACCCATGTGAGATGACTCACAACTGCCTATAATTCTAGCTCCAGGATCTGCTGCCCTCTACTGGCCTCTGTAGGTACCCACACATAACCCACAGACATACAGACACAAACACAGATACAGACACACACACAGACACACACAGACACAGACACACACACACACACACACACACACCTAAATACAAAACAATAATAATAAATCTTTAAAAAACACCAAGTATTGAAAAACACCCATTGTTGGCTGCCTGGGACCAGCATGGACAGAAGAGTCAACAGCACGTAGACAGAATGAATATTTGGGGCAATGCAAGTCATGCGTATTGTTTGGCATATTTGGCTGTATACATGTGTATGTTTCTCAAAACCTTTAACACTTAAAATGGGTGCATTGTACTGAATCTAAATTGGCCCTCTGTGAAGTGGATTCAGAAGAAGTAATGGGAAGATTCGCTTGCTGGGGCAAGAAGACCATTCACGAGAGACAAGGGGTGATTAATGGTGTAATGTAGCAGACTGTGAGCTGTGTGAGAATGAGGGCTCTGTTTCCTTGCTTTATGTTCTGTTACTGATGTTTGGCACTTATTAGAGGTCAAATATGTGTTCCCTGAATAAATGAGTGAGTTAAAATGAATAGGTTAAAAACCTGAAGCACACGTTAGGGATTGGCCTTAGATGGTAGGAAAACATTTTCTCTAGCAGTGAAAGAAAAGAAGCAATGGCAGGCACATTCTAATCTGTAAGTTGGAAGTTGTTGGAGATTCTATTTGATAACTTCATTATCTCTGAATTTTTCCTGTGTAAGGTGAAAGAAAGGGGAGTAAGTAGAGCTATGAAACACCTGAGGCTAATGAAAAGGTCTGAAGCAATTTTTCAGGCGAGGAGAAATCAAGCTTCCCCAAGAGCAATATAGAATTCTGGCTTCAGTGAGCCCATCCGAAGTGGTTGATCGGGAACTTAGGTAATGTCATTTTCCCCTGAAGCTTAACAGTGTCCAAGAGTGGTGGGGTGCTTCAATGCAGGTCCAAAAAGAACAGCGTAAGAATTGTTTGCTCCTTGACCACAGAAAGCCCCTAGGGTTATGGATCTGTTCTTGCTCATTTTTAGCTACACAAGAATTTTTTCTACTTTTTAAAATTTTTTAGATAAGGTCTTACTGTGTAGACCTAGCCAGAATTCACACCTGTCTTATGCTATTATTCTGGGGAGAGAGAGGGAGAGAGAGAGAGAGAGAGAGAGAAAGAAAGAAAGAAAGAAAGAAAGAAAGAAAGAAAGAAAGAAAGAAAGAAAGAAAGGAGAAAGAGAGAGAGAGAGACAGAGAGACAGAGACAGAGAGAGACAGAGAGACAGAGAATGAGGAGGAGGAGAGGAGGAAGATGAGGGGGAAGAGAAGGAAGAGGAGGAGGGGAGTCTTCTTTAGCACTGGACTGGCAGCATTCAGGCTGGGGGGCAGGGGTTCCCTGGCAGCCAAGCAGCACAAGATGGAAGACTCAGGGAGTCCTGCTTTCACCACAAGCAGCACTTCTGATTCGAATCTCCGGTGCATGTGCTTCTATTCTCTCTCATTTCCTCACTTATCCTGCCTAGGTCTTACCATCTGCTATTTTGACTACAATTTCCCCAAACAAAAGCCTCCCTGATGTTGTCTTTTCCTCCATCTTACAAAAGCCAGATCATGAATGAACAGTAGTATCTGCTTTCTTTGCCCAGCCTCACAGCATGACCAGGTCTAGAGTCCCATGCATCTCTTCGGTGCTGTATCGCTGTTCCTTCTTTTCCACAGCCACACAGTTCATGTTTGGTTACATGCCTTTTCCTGCCGTTTTGTCATTGTTGTTTCACATATGAGATTCCTGCTTTCACATTGAGTCCAGGGGTTGAAATGGAAGCACTGGCTGGCGAGACAAGGGTATCACAAACGTGCAGGTGCTCAAGGATGCTTGTGTTGACTGGGAACGATAGTGAAATGTACTATTTTATGGAGTATCTACTATGGGCCAGATAATGTGCCAAGTTCTTCATAATAAGCTCCTGAGCCTGTCCTTGGTCCTTTCAGACATGTGCAGTTATGCCTAGAACACAGAAAAAGTAATTAACATTCTAGGAGCTTAAGCAATTTGTTTGAGACAAATTGAGAAACTTAAAAACTTTTTTCTCTTCCCACAGTTCTCTAGGAATTTCAAGGTCATCTGTGCTGATAGTTGTTTCTCTATCAGTGATTTTTTTTTTTTTTAAAAAATCCTAACTAGCTTATTGGGTTTGCTAACAGAGCATAGGGTAGGGGTTTATTTACAGAAGAGTGGGTGCCCCATATTTATGGTTGCACCTTAAATTCCATACTCAAATACAGATCCTGTGACCTCCCAATGGCAGCACAAAATGTTGAGAGAGGTGCCTCTTGGTGTTCTCGGCTCATATATACTTTGCCACTCCCCCACATGCAGCTTGGGTCGACTGATTAGGTGGGAGGGGCAACTGACTCCCCCCTGGACTTCTTGATGAGTGTGGGAAGGAGGTGTGACTATATCTAGCTGACATAGTGATCAGAGGATACTTCCAGTTAACACTTCACCTCCAGTGCTTACATTCTTTCCTTCAACCTCTTCTGCAAAAGTCCCTGAGCTTTGGAGGGGGTGGTAGGTATGGGATGATCTTCCTCCCATTGTGGCAAGGCACTGAACTTTCTGGTCTCTGCATCGTGAGTTTTCCATGGGCTCTTGGCCAGTTTCAGTGGGATTCCATCTACTATAAAACACACACAGAGTAAGAAGCAAGAACACCTAAACAGTGGCTGCTATATTAACTTAACCTCCAATGTAAACACAAATGCTTGGTCGGTACTTTCGCAGGTGCATCACATCCATCTAACAAAGCAACTGCAGTGACTTCCCACTGCGACAAATTGAGACAAATTGAGAAACTGCTTCCATAACTCAAAAACCTTTTTCTCTTCCCACAGTTTTCTAGGAATTCCAAGGTCATCTGTGCTAATAGTCATTTCTTTATCAGTGATTTTAAAAAATAATAAGAATAAGAATTTTCCAGTGCGCCCATTGGGCAGAGACCACATCCTTTTACAAGATTATGGTCTCTTCAAGTTTTAGGTCAATGTTTACTTTTATTTATATATTTTTATTTTATATGTATGAGTGCTTTGCCTGCATGTGCTTAAGTGTACCACGTGCATGCAATGACCAGAAGAGGGTGCTGGATCCCTTGGAAATGAAATTAAGACAATTGTTAGCCACTATATGAGTGCTGGAAACTGAACCTTGGTCCTCTGCAAGAGCAGCCAGTGATCTTACCCACTGAGCCTTCTTGCAAGCCCCATTCACTTTTTATATGACATTTAAAGATTATATATGAAGCTGATAATTTTCCTTTTTCCTTTTCAGTTTGAGCCTCTAACAATTGAAAGCAAGAAAGCAGCCACCGTGGTGTTGATGCTCAACTCCCCGGAGGAGGAGATCTTGGCCAAGGCCTGTGAAGCCATTTATAAGTTTGCTTTGAAAGGTTTGGGTTCCTTTTTCAGTTTATCTTTCTAGTTTGTTGTTTTCTTCAAGAAATATTTACTACATGAGGCACTTTCTTCCCTAGTGTGTAGCTTGCTTGCTGTCCGATGTCTCTTTCAGACTCTCTGCATAACACACCTCTTGGAGACTGTGTGCCTTCCTCAGTGCTTCAATCAATGTGCAAGAGCCAGGCACTGGGGAGCACAATTATTAAGTCACTTCATTGCAGTAGAAAGTATAGGAATCCACTGTGGCACGTGTCTTTATCAGGATTTGAGAGGTGGAAGCAGGATCCTATTGTGAATGCAAAGCTAGCCTAGATAGTGGTACCCTTGTGTCACAATTACCCAGTCATTCACTTATTCACTCACTCACTCACTCACTCAACCAATTTTTTGCTCAATCAACCAATAAATATACATGCCACAGAAGCAAAAAGAGTCCCATATTGAGCAACAGAATAATGTTGGATTATCTGCCCAAAGTATAGCATAAATATCCATGAGTTCATACACTACTGATATAAGTAAGTGACTGAATAAATAACTGAGTGGAAGAGAAAAAATATCCATGTAGAAGAATTCCAAGTAGCTTATGGAAACAGTTTTGAGATGTGAGCTGCATTAGTGACTTCTGTCCAAAGAAAACAGAAAAAAAAAAAAAGAGCTATAGCAGAGAGAGCTGACAAAGACATCCTAAGAGGTGAGTGATGTCAGCATCCACAGTGATACGTCCTGTTGATATGTGCCCTGAATAGGATGGAGCCTCCCCACATCACCATAAGACAAGCCCAGTCCCATCATGATTTCAAAAGCAGACAAAACCCAACATTGTCCACAAACCAGAGACATTCTGCAAGTTACTCACCAGTGCTCCTCAAAACCATCATAGCTGTAGAAACAAGGACAGTGTGAGATATTTTTGTAGCCAAGGAGAACTAAGGAGACATGATGACTAACTGATGCAGGAACCTGGATTAGATTCTGGAACAGAAAGAGGGTAGTTAACACTAAGGAAACCCAAGTAACTATGGACTTAGGTTAGTAATAATGTGTCAGTACTGGTCCATCACTTGTGAGAATCATACCATGTAAATATAGAGAAAACGGAGTCTGGGTAGATGGGGACTCTGTTCTATCTTTGCCATCTTTCTGTAAAACTAAAATTGTGTGGGATTTTGGGTCAGATTTGAAAGAGAGGCTATGTGGGTAACAACATACACCCCACTAGTCAAGAGAGCGGCTGTGCTTCATCTGGCCATCACATGTGCCATATATGGTATCTCTTTTTCTCTTTTGTATAACAGTAAAAATCGGTAAATATTTCCTGTGAAATCTGAACAAAAATTTATTATGTTTGGTGTTTTATTTTAGAAGTATTTCTAGAAAAGAATTTTAAGATAAAGGAGGGGAGTTTGTGTTTTGTTGTAATAAAGGACCAGACTGATGGCTCTATCACATGACTCAACTAAGAAAACGGACATCTGATGGTGAAAGGCACTGGCCTCCGACACATAGGAAGAAAGGAAGTAAGCTGGGTGACTGCTCCGGCCTTGCTGGTTTCAGCTTCTAGGCCGCAGGGCAGGAACTGGCAAGCTAGTAGACCTGAGAGTTCTTAGAAGCACAGGCAGCTAGAGCCAGTTTAGTTGCCCAGAGAGAGTGCCAGGGAGGTCTGCAAAGGGGTCCACTCAACTACTCAGCAGAGCACTGGGCAGCGCGTACCAGTGAGGGAACCACTCAGTCTCGTAATCACCCAAAAAGATTAGAAGTAGCAGGGCCTGGTGCTCAAGCTAGAAGTAATGTGCTCCCATCAGCCAGACTGCCAAATGTTGGGGAACCCTCCTGTTAAGGTCAGCTCCTTTCTCAGCAGGGGCTTCCTGCCTGACTTACCTGAAAAGTGCCTCCAAGCACGGATGCCTGACCTTATTCAGAACATGACATTTGGCATAGTTACCTGAAATAAAAACTGCCCCCAGGTTTTTTTCTATATGATAATTAGGCATTGCCCTATAGCCAGATGATAGGATCCTGCTACCACATGTAAATAAAGCACACTATGAGCACCTATCAGCTGAAGCTTTGGCTGCTGCCTCCACACTATATTTTCCCTGACCCCCACTCAATAAACGAGCTGTCTCACTGAAACGGACTCCTGGAAGGTCTTTTCTGTTGTGCTCACTGGCCGTCCTGACCCAATTAGTTGCCTCTGCTCCCTTTCTTCTCATGGGTCGGTGGCCAACAACCCACGAGGGGAGGCAGAGGCCCCACACCAAATCTCAGGATTCGTGTGGCACTGTATAATGCCTAGAAGGGTCTTGTCTCAGTATGAAAAAAAAAAATATCTCCATATTAAGAGCTATTCTGTCACTACCTAACCAAAAAAAATATGACCTAAAAAGATCAAACTACTTCTCAGTAACTTAATTGTGCCCCAAATATCAAGAATATAGAAATATATCTTGTTCAACAAAGTAGAATTCATAATATCTCATAAGCCATTAAAAAATTAACATGAAAAAGCATGAAAAAACTATCAGACCTAAAAAAAACACCCCTTTAAGTACATCAATCAATCAATCAATCAATCAAAACTGGCCCAGATATTAGAACTAGCAGAAAGGCATCATAATAGATTAACTGCATTGCTATTCCATCTGATCACGCAGTAAAACACAGAAGACATAAACATCCCCAAATATAACTTCTGGAGAAGGAAACTTTAATGACCAAGATGAAGAATCTGTGGGCTTGGGCTGACTGTGGATTAAGCACTACAGAAGAAAATGTTAATAATGTGAAGACAGGAAAAATATTGAAAATGAGGCACAATGAGAAAACATTTTAAATAGATGAGCAGAGATTTGGTGGGTTATGGGAGAAAGTCAGATAACTGATAGATATGTAACTAGAAACTCTGAAAAAGAGACAGGGGCAGAAAGAACGTTAGGAGAAACAGTCTCCCCAAATCTAAGGAAAACTCCACATCTACAGATCCAAGAGGCTCATCAACACCCACATACCAGGAAGTAAACCAAACCAAGTATATTAATTACTTTTCCTGTTGCTGTGATAAAATACCCAAACAAAAGCAACTTGAAAAGAGAAAGAAGTAAACCAAACCAAGTATATTAATTACTTTTCCTGTTGCTGTGATAAAATACCCAAACAAAAGCAACTTGAAAAGAGAAAGGGTATGTTTTGAGTCACAATTTGAGGGTGCCATCCATCATGGTGGAGAAGTCATGGCCTGAGCTGTGGTCATATTGCATCTTTGGCCAGGAAGAAGAGCGTGAAAAATGCTTGTGCTTGGTTAACCTTCTTTTATTCAGTCCAGGACCCCATCCCTTGGGGTTGGTACCACCACAGTTAAAGTGGTCCCCCCTCCACCCCCTTAACCTAATCTGGATGACCCTTCATGCCCAAAGGTAAGTCTGCTAGGTGAGTGTAGACCTTGTCTAATAGGCAGTATTAACCATTATCTCAAGCTTCAGAATAATCAAATTGCTTCAAAATTAAATGATAGGTAAGAATGTGCTGTCCTTAGACACAGGGCAAACAAGAAATCAGAGGACTGATAACTTTTAAGAGGTAAGACCTAGAATTTTGTATCCCAAGATGTTCTTTAAAAGTATGGGTGAAATAAGGTTTTTCCAGCCCTATGAAAGCTGACCTGACACACTATCAGGAGACCCAGACTACTAAAAAAGGAGGCCCTTCGGCAGAAGCAAGGGACACCCAGATGGCAAAAATCACACAAATGAAGATGAAACACCAGAAATGAAGACAGGCAACCATTTCATTGTTGCTTAAAACACTTTAAAAGCAAATTTGTCATTTTAAATAAAAACAATAAACATGCATTGTGCAGTCTGAAACATGTACATAGGTAAAACACGTACATAGGTAAAACATGTGACAGCAGTGTTAAAGTTGAAAAGGAAAAACGGAAGCACAGCATTACAGTATAATACAATGTAATTATGAAATGGTATAATCCCTCTTGAAGCTAGACTAATAAGTTCAAGATATGCACTACAAATCCTCCTTGACCAATGAAGTGAAAGAAAACCAATAGTATCAAATAATCCAGCAAAGTAAATAAAATGGAATTACAAATAATATCCAATTTACATAAAAGAAAGCAGAAATAAAAAGATAAAAAGAATAGACAAAGGAAATCAAATAACAAGATGACAGTCTATGTCAATACTCAATTTAACTTTTTTAAAGTTAAAAATTAGTATACAAAATAATAAATTCCCACATGGGGTTTTATAGAGTTCATATTTGTTGATTCTCCCCCTACTCTCCCTTCTGTCCCTGTTTCCCCCATCCCACTCTGCCCTCTCACACCTAGCACTCCCCCATCCCACTCTGCTCTATTCTTTTCCCTACAATCCTCTTACAGCCTCCTTTCTTCCAGTCACACTGGCCCTTTTCAGTTTCCTTGCCTTTAGCCATATTTTCTCGCACTTGGATATGCATATTTAACAGCTCGAGGCTAGGGTCCGCATGTGATAGAGAACATAAAGTGTCTGTCTTTCTGAGCATGGGTTACCTCACATAATATAATGTCTTTAGTTTCATCCATCTTCCTGAAAATTTTATAATTTCGTTTTTCTTTGCAGATAAATAAAATTCCACTTAAATAAAATCTGAATAATCTATATATTTCAATTAAGAGGGAGAGGTTGCTGTATTAGACTAAAAGTCAAGGCCAATCTACTTACTGCCTTCAAGAAATACATTTGGAATGAAGGCACAAATAAAAAGATGAAGAAAAAAATCTTATGCAAGAATTAATTAAAATAAGCCTGGAATGATTACATTAATATCAGAAAAGTAAACAATAAAAAGAGCCAGAGGTCATCTTATAATGACAAAGAGGCCAATTAATCAAAAGGCTGAGGAAAATCTTAGTATGTACCTAACATGAGACCTTCAAAATACATGAAACTGGTATTGCACAAAATAGAGGTCCCCCAGATGCCCCAGAGAGGGGATTTCAAGGATTCTTTCTCAATAAATGAAAGAATAAATAGACAGACAGTAAGTCTAAGAATACAAAGGATTTGGCCATCAATACCAATGAATTTAACCTAGTACTGATGGATACCAGTGAATTTAACCTAGTACTAATAGATACCAATGAATTTAACCTAGTATTGATAGAGCTTTCAAAGAACTATAGAGTGCATATTATTTCTCAAGAGCATCGTGTAGATAGTTGCTTCAAAAGACTGTATTCTGGGCCATAAAACAAAAGTAAATACATTTTAAGTGACTCAAAACCATTCAAAGATATATTCCCATATCACAGTGGAATCAAATTAGAAATCAATAATATCAGATATTTTGGGCAATCATTAAGCAATCTGAAAGTAAGCAGCACCCTCCTCCATAATCCATGAATGAAAGAAAAAGGGAGATAAAAATTGAAATTTTGAGTCTATAAAAATGTGTAGGATGCTGATAAATGAATGTTCAGAGGAAAAATTATTGTGCTATTTTAGATTTATTTATTTTTATTTTATGTGTATGAGTGTTTTGCCTGCATGTTTGTAAATGCACCCATGCATGCAATGCCTGTGGAGGCCAGAAGAGGGTGTCAGATCCTCTGGAACTAGAGTTACAGATGATTGTTAGCCACCATATGGGTACTGGGAACTGAACCTGGCTTCTCTTTAAGAACAGTCAGTGCTCTTAATGGCTGAGCCATCTCTCCAGTCCCCTATTGCATTATTTTAGAAAACAAGTTCCAGAGCTGGGGAGATGGCTCAACTTTAATATGAGTCTGACAACCTGTGTTCAGATCCCCAAGAGGCCATGTAAAAGCCTGGATGTCCGCTGATCTCCATTGCATGTGTGCCCCCATAAACAAATAAATAAATATTTTTAAAAGAAAACAAGTTTCAATCAATAGCTCCAGCTTCTGTTTTTAAGAAAAAACAATGAAAAGGGACAAATTAAATTCAAAGCTAGTAATAGATATAGTAGATATCTAAGCAGAAATTAATGAAATAGAAAGCAATTAAAAATGAGCAAAATTGGTATTGGAGACATGGCTCAGCAGTTAAGACACCAGCTGCTCTTGCAGAGGAGCTGGTTTGGTTCCCAGCACTTACATGGTGGCTCACAAGTGTCTGTTACTTCAGTTCCAGGGAATCCACGGGCAATGCACAGGTGCACTTCCATATAGTCAGGCAAGACACTCATACATATAAAATAAAAATAAATTTTTGAGGGGGCTGGAGAGATGGCTCAGTGGTTTAAGAGCACTGGCTGCTCTTGCAGAGAAGTGAGGTTTGGTTCCCAGCATTTACTTAGCAGCTAACAACTGTCCATAACTCCAGTTCAGGGAATCCTATGTCCTGGTCTGTTCTCCATGGGCATTGCACCACATGGATACACTTACATGCATGCAGGCAATATACTCGTACACATAAAAATAAAAAATTAAAAAAAAATTAAGTGAGCAAAATCTATGAAGTGGAGAGCTGGATTTATGACAAATTGCTACATGGACTGATAACTAAGAGAGAGAAGACAAGTTGCTTGTATTAGGAATGAGATGGATATGCCACTGGGGGGGTCTATAAACACAAAAAGATACTATATGTATTATGAATAATTGAATCTCTAAGTTCTACAACTTTGTTGATGCGAAAAAAGACTATTTCACATACAAACTCCCAAAGCTCACTCAAGAAAAAGACAGATACTCTGCTATTACTAAAGTTGAAATGTATAATTAGAAGTCTTCCAATGAAGACTTCTAATTCTAGGGCCAGATGACATCACTGCTGGATTTTACCAAATATTTAAGGAAGAAATAATTATACAAATTATACAAAGTCTTACAGAAAATTGAGAAGGATAGAGTATTTCTTGATTCATCATCTGATACTCAAAACAAAGACATGATAAGAAAATAAGAAATGATACAGCCATTCTTCCCAGCCAACTAAGCCTTTGAGAGGGAACTGACACTGATTCTAACCACTGCAACAGCTATCAAAATGCCTGAAAGCAAATCCTGAATCCATCACTCTCGAGTCCAGCCTTGGCAGACAAAAGAAAAATGAGGAGGAACCCAATAGAGGGATGCTTTTCGAAGCTCTTGTCAAGAAATTCCAATGGACTCTCATATGAACATTTGAAATTTGCCCTATTCTGACTTTTTTCTAGTTCCCTGTCTAGAACTTGTAATGCTAATTACTCTTGCCTTTACTTCTCCTTCACATCTCCTATTCACCAGTCAAGGACTTTCTTTTCCCCCTACAGATAGAGTTATGCAATTTGGGAGTCTTTTAGATAGACCCACTGAAGGGGTACTGCAATTGACTCACCCTGTGACCTATTCAGCATGGAAGAAGCCAGAGCGGTCTGCATGCCAATTCCCTATTGGCAATTTAGGTAACCTCTTCAGAGGATGGTATGATAAGAATAGGAGATAGGAATCAGCTAGGGAATTAGGGTAAAAAGACCCCAAAGAAAAGTAGCCAGTTTCTTGGCTAAAACTCACAACGTCCTTAGGCCTCTTAGCAACATACTCTGTTCCAAAGGCCAAAAATGTCAAAAATATTTGGGAGCTTTTATCTAATCCTTAAAAGATTTTAGGGTTACCTCTTCAGAGGGGGAATGTTAGAGTAGCCAAAAGCACCATAAAAAAATAAATCAAAGAAGAAAGAGTACATGAAGTCATCAGAAAAAAGTGATGAGGAGATATGGGAGGAGTTGGAGGGGAGGGAGTGGGCATGGAGTTGATCAAAACACATATGCATGTATGACATTCTCAATAAATTATTTTTTAAAAAAGAAGCTAAGAAAATTAAGTCTTCTAATTTGCATGCTCCGTGAACTTGGATGCGGAATTTCTAAATAAAATACTAACAAATTAAATCCATTTATACCTGAGTCTTATGCCAAGATTCCAAGATTTGAGGATTCATCAAGATATTGTATCATGTGTGCTGGGCAGAAAAGTACGCCAGCAATATCTACATAAGGCCTTGAAAGCTGTGACTATGCTATGCCACCTGGCCAGGAGGAAACAAGACTACAGGGGTAGTTAAGGCTGCTAATCAGCTGACTTTGGGATGAGATTATTTTGGATTACCCAGCTGAGACTAACAGAGTCACAAGGGTCCTGATGGCTGAGAGGAGGAGGCAGAGTTAGAGAAGATGTGGTGCAGAAACAGGTCAGAACTATGTAGTCGCTGCCCTTGAAGGTAGTAGGAATGCTAACTGAGAGAGAAAAGGACATGGGGGCCCGAAGGATGGCTCAGTGGCATGGCACTTGACTAGCAGCTGTGGGGTCTGGAAGGATAGCCAGAGGTGTGTCACTTGCCTCACAGTCACAGGGTCCTGGTTTCTATTCTCACCCCATTCCCCAAAAAGGACTAAGGAAAGGAAATATTTCCTCTCACAGAGCTTTAAGAAGGAGCACAGATTGGCTCATCAACACTTTGATTTTTATCTATAGAGTCCAATTTCAGACTTCTTTCAAACCATAAAACAAAAAAGTCCCATCGTCTTCAGTGCTGAGCTTGTGGAACTTATTACAGCAGCTATAGAAAACTAATAAACCATATTTGAAAGACAAAAGAAAACATGATCATTCAAAACATTTCTTTTTATGTGATTCAATATCTGCACCTAATAATATGTCTTTCAAAGCAGGAATACATGCAACTGTCCTCACCTTGAAAAGGAGCATCTATGAAAGACCCATGATTGACATAACATATCATGGTTAAAAAATATGTTTTCTTCCTACAATTGGGAGCAAGGGAAGGATGTCCACCCCTACGGCTTCTTTCTGCTTTGCGTTGTGGGAATATGTAGCCATTGCAATCAAATAAATAAATGGTATCCAATTTTTAAAAGTAGACCTGTATTTACTTTATAGATGGCATGGTCTTTAACTGGCCAGGGTTCTGTAGAGAAATGAACAGGATTTACAGAGACGTAGACATAAAAGGATGTTCATCATGGGAACCGGTCATTTGATTGTGGAAGCCAAGAAGCCCCCTCCACAATGTGACATCTGCAGGCCGGACAACCAGGAAAGCTAGGCATCCTTCAGTGATATCCAAATGCCTGAAATCTGAAGCACTCGTGTGACAGCCTGGGGAACCAAGGCAGGTGGATGGACGCTCCAGGCTTCAGCAAGCTCAGAGTAGCCCTCTTCTGTTGGTGAGAATGGATTTTCTTTACTGAGTATATGCTAATTTAGTTCAGAAACACCTTCATAGACATAAAGTTATCTACGTAGACCATTAGTTTTCATGATAGAAAAATCCTATTGATTATACAAAAAAGCTGCCAGAGCTAACAAATGAGCAAGATTGCAGAGTACAAAATCAATACATTCAGTTGACCCTCTACAGACTAGCAGTGAACAAGCAGAAGTTCATGTGAAAAAATCCTATTTATAACAGCATCAAAAATTCTGAAATGTGTAGGGATAAATATAACAAAAGATATCTAAGAACGTACGCTGAAAACTATGAAATATTGCCAGAGAAAACTGAAGATTCAAATGATTGGAAAGACATCTCGCATTCGTGGTGTGAAGGGTACCAGTTATTAAGCTGTCGGGGTTCCTCAAATTGATATTTGATCTATAGATTCAATACAACCTCAGCAGCCTTTCACAAAACAAAAACTGTCCCACTGAGTCTAAAATTCATGTAGAAGTGCAAATGACTTAGTAAATTAAAATAACTGTGAAAGGACAACAAAGTTAGAGGGCTTATACCACCTAACACAAGATTATTCTCACAAAAACAAACAGATTAATGGAAACCAGATACAGAACAGAGACTCAAGCAATAGTCTTACATAAATTTAGATTTTATTTTTGCAAAAGGATAAAGGTAATTCAGTGAAGAAAAAAACAGTTTGATTTTTTTTTTTCCCCAATAACTGGTTCTAGGGCCTGTGAAGTGGCTTAGCCAGGAAAGGCGCTTGCTCGGGCCTGGTGACCGGAATTTGGTTCCTGGAACCCAAGTGAAAGTGCATAGGGAGAACTGACTCCACAAAGCTGTTCTGACCTTCACACACGGCACACACCCACCCATGTGTGTTGTGGATGCTTGAATAAAAAACGCCCGCCCATAGGCCCTTGCATTTAAGCACTTGTCCCCCCAGTTGGCCCCCAGTTGGTGGTGCTGCTTATGGGGCTGTGGAACCTTTAGGCCTTACTGGAGGAAGTATGTCACCGGGTCTAGGCTTTGACAGTTTATAGCCTCACTTCACTTCCAGTTCATGATTTCTGTTGTGTGTGTGGTCAAGATGTGATCTGACAGCTGCCTGCTCCTGTCACAGTGCCGTCCCTGACATTGTGGGCATCTAGTCCTGTAAGTCAACATAAACTCTTCCTTAAGTTGCCTTTGGTTATGGTGTTTTGGTGTTATCGCAGCAACAGAAAAATAACTAATCCATGCATATGTATGTTACACACACATAAAAATAATTTAAAAATTTGTTCTAAAGCAATGAAAAATTTGACAATAATATGCAAAGTGAAAGTGCACACCTCCAACCCCAGCACTCTTGAAGCTGGGATAAGTGGACCATGAGTTCAAGGCCAACCTGGGCTACATGGTGAGAACCACCCCAAAACAAAATCAAAAGTTGCCAACAGCAAAACTCACTCATAAAAGAATAATCAACAAATTAGACTTCATTACATATAAGCACATACCCAGCCCCCCAAAGATATACAATATAAATAAGCATATAAAAAGTAAAACAGCAGTGAAATATCACTACATACTTATTAGAATGGCTAAAATTTTAAATTATTTCACCCTGTCTTGCAATGAGAATGCATCTCATCACTTAAAAAATGGTGATGCATGTTTTTGAATAAAGAAAGAACTAATTATATTGTGAAAGTCTCAGATGAAAAGTTGAAGATGATTTGGGAACTGGAGAGATGGCCCAACGGTTAAGAGGACTGACTGTTCCTGCGGAAGACCCAGGTTAGAATCCCAGCACCGACATGGTGGCCAACAATCATCTGTAACTCCAGTTCCAGGGGATCTGACACCCTCTCCTGTCCTCTGAAGGCACTGCATGACATGGGTGTACTTACATACATGCAGGCATAACACATAAAATAAAAATAAATAATAAAAATATGATTTTATAAAAATCTGATATGTATTTTGATTTAAACATAGGTATCTTGAATTTTATCTTAAAGATTGTATGGCAAAATATTCTTCTAATTATAAAATTTTGAGAAATTAACTTTGCAACTTGAGTAAAATGTAAATATTACAATTTATGAAGTGTATGTTATTCAACAATATATATTTCAACATTGTTTTGTTTAATTTTTGAGACAGGGTCTTCCTGTAGCCCCAGCTGGCCTGGAACTCAATATGTACACTAGACTGGCCTCAGTCTCACAGAGATCTACCTCCCTCTGCCTCCCAAGTGCTGGGATTAAAGGTGGGTGCCACCACACCTGGCTTCCAGTGGTATCAAGTAGTAGATCTGACCATTTAGGTAAAATGTAGTTCATGGGCTAGAGGAAGACAGACATTCTACATTTTCAGATTTGTGTTTTCAGAACATAAACCAATTACTTAAAATATAAAAACCTGTTATATGACATTAAGCAAAAGGAGTTAAAATAGCTTTATTATACTGCAAAATGAATTTTGAAAATGAAATTTGTGTTTTCATAACCCAGTGAAATTGAAGAACTGAAATGAATTAGGACTCAAACATTATTCTAAACTTCACAGCATGGTATCCTAGTCAAAAGAAGAGGGATAAGCTGCTTCTGTTAGCGTAGCCCCTGGCCTCACTGAACTTCTTTTGGGGCTTCATGCCACAGCTGGGGTATCCAGTGATCCCGGGATGGGCAGCAGTGCACCTAGCCCTGGGTTGGCTGCACTGTGTGCACCTCCATGTTGCCCGCGGGCTCATCTTGTGTGGCTGTGGTGGCTATTGTCTTGGTTATGTGAATTGAGCTGTGGGTGGCTCCATTCCCCATGCGGCAGGTTCCCTAACCTCGTGAGTGGTAACAGGAAGCGGAACAGGGCTCTTGACTGTGGATGCAGTGCAGTTAGTTCCTTCCAGCTCTGCTGCTCTGATGAACTGTAACCTCGAACTCTGAGCCAAATAAACCCTTTCTCCCGGAATTGTTTTTGGGTATTTTTATTACAGTAAAGACAGAAACCCTGAAGAAGCTGTAACCTCATTGATGAGAAATGAGCCCTGCCCCCAAACACTGACCACACTTTAACTTGAAACAGGAACTGTGCCTATCAATCACTTTTATAGTTTCATAAGTGTTTATTGAGTACCTATTACATGACTTAGCACTGTGTTAGCACCAATAATAAAAGAATAGGACAAGAGCATTTGCCCTTCTGGGAAGGCCAGCCACAGTGTGCAGGTATGCAAAACACAGTCATCAAGTAGAATGAAAGTTAAGCAAAATCAGGAGCCACAAGAAGGGCTGGGGTGAGGTGGCAACACTAGGGCGATCAGCAGACACCCTTGGAGCCTGTGTAGTGTGAGCTCAGGGCTGAGGACGAGATGAAGCCATTGCAAACGATGGGGAGGAGAGAGCTGTACCAGGAGCCAAGGTTCTGAGAGCCAAGGGAAGTGGGAACAGAGAAACCGGACGACACAGCTCAGTGAGACCGAAGGTGATAGAATGTTCTGTTCAACCTGTGCTGGCAGGTGAGGAAAACAAAGCGACCCTCCTTCAACTGGGAGCTGTGGAGCCTTTGACCAAACTGCTCACCCATGAAGACAAAATCGTACGGAGAAATGCCACCATGATCTTCGGGATCCTGGCTTCCAACAGTGAGTGGCAACTTTGGAAAGGAACAGATCCCTTCTCTCATATTTACCTTTAAAGTATTTGTCTAAATTTTATTTAAACTGACTTTAATGTCAACACAAAGCTTAAGTCGGTACAATGTAACAAATGACCTCATATTTAGGGGTCTTTTTCAAACACAAAAATATGGGGCTGGAGAGATGACTCGGGTTAAGAGTGTTGGGTGCTCTTGCAGAGATCAGTATATACAAAAACTAATGTTGGGGATGAATGTTCTAGTCTAACAAGCTAGGAAAGAAATCATTATCTCCTAAGATGATTTTTTTCATTAATATAGTGCAATTTGCCCATCTGCATCTCAGTCACACCTCAACATACTCTGTAGTGGATGGACCAGAGTAGAGTTTTCATACACTGATTTTTTTTTTTCTGAAACTACCAAGTACTGCTTGTATAAAAGAAATTTAGTTGTATATACTTACTCCTAAATCAGACCTATCACTTGACTAGAGTATTTTCATAGATTTGAGACTGAGGTATAAAGTTATTAGTTGAGGGGCTAAAGAGATGGCTCAGCAGTTAAGACCACTGACTGTTCTTGCGGAAGACCCAGGTTCGAATCCCAGCACCCACAAGGCAGCTAACAACTGTCTGTAACTCCAGTTCCAGGGGATCTAACAACCCCTTCTGTCCTCCGTGGGCATTACATGGTACGGGTGCACTTACCTACATGCAGGCAATACACACATACACATAAAATAAAATAAATTTTTTAAAAAAGTATTAGTTGAAATGCGCTCTCTGGTCATTGGAATAGCAGGTTGGTAAAATCATGCCAACAGTGGTAGTCTCTGACTTGTGAGCAGGCTAGTTATATTTGTCTGCCCATAAGTCATCTCTCTGTGTTTTAAGGGCAATTTGCTTGTTTTTAAAGATTTATTTGTTTTATGTGCATGTGTATGTCTGAGTGTGCATCTGAGTGTATATATGTATGCCACATGCACGCAGGTGCCTTAAGAGACCAGAGTGGGTATTAGATTTCCCCAGAACTGGAGTTATATGTGGTTATGAGCTACCTGGTGTGGGTTCTGGGAACGAACCAGGGTCCTTTGCAAAAGCAGCGAGTGTTCTTAACCACTGAGCCATTCTCCAGGTAGTTTTTGAGCCAACCAACAAAAGCTTTGTAATTTGCAAAAAGCTTCAATGACATTCTTAATATAGACTGAATTCAACCATGAAACAAGGGACTAGGAATAAACCTGTGTGTCTCTATTATAGCATGTGCCTACAATCATCAGAATTTGCCTCTTACAATGGCCTAACAGTAATTCTTTCCTCCCTGTCTGTCCACCTGAACATTTCTCTAGACAATGTGTGATACACACAGATACTTCCACTTTCTAATTTTCTTATTTCATATTTATATCTGCATGACTTTTTTCCTGTTTTCTTTTGTTCTTAATTTCTATTATTTGCTTTATTTATTTATTTATTCCTTCATTTACCATCTCCTAGAATATAAACTATGAAAGTCTCCAAATTATTGGTGAAAATTCTCAGCTCAGGCTGAATAAACTGAATCATAAGATTTCCTAGAGGAGTCTACGACCTGATAGTATTGTTCCACATTTGGATGCAAAGTGAGGGGCTCTCTGGGACCTCACAGACCCTACTCTGTAAGCTGCCTGGATGGGTTTAATTCAGTGCTAGAGGAGGCACCGTCTGCTTACCCAATTGCTGCCTTCAAGTCTCAGTGAGCACTTGGCTCTGGTCTGATGAGTAATGATGAATAGATGCAAATACATGTCTGGAGTGATAAGTGATGATTATATAACAAAAAGCTTTCTTTTGCATTAGATGGGGAAACATATTTGAATCAACTGGATGGCTTTGTGTTTGAAGTATCTGACCATATGGGTAAAATATATGGCATCCCTAACTGCTTGTGAAGTTCTTTCTTAACAGGATCCACATATTCACAGCTATTGCTTCGCTTTTATATACGCCCTAGAAAACTCAGATAAAAGATGAGCAACTAGTTGTTCTATCCTATGGAATAATCATGTTTCCAGACTAATCTGTAAATGAATGCAACTCTTCACCTACAAAGTTAGATCATCCTTTGCATGTCTGAAAATAGCGGATGCTTCTTTAGAAACACAGTTTTCATACTCGGCGATACCACTGTGTTCAGATGGATGCATTGGTGCTTCAACAAATGCTGGGTGCTGAAACTGTTCCTGTGGTAGCCAGCTTTCCCTTTTACAGTTGAACCCTCTCCTCCTCCTGCTCCTCCTCCTCTTCCTCGTCATCCTCCTCCTCCTCTTTTTCCTCCTCCTCTTCCTTATGTTTTTTCCCTCTTCTTCAGGAAAATTACTGAGCTATGTGCCTGTGTCAAACTGGGATAATTCAAGACAGGCATTTAAATTACTCTACTCGGTCTTTTCTTTACCAAAATGGAGCTGCTGCTGTCTTCTTTCACCTGTTACTTTGTATTTTGTTCAGCAAAACCACAAAACAGACTCTCATTGAAGGAAGTCAGCTAAAGAAAGTTGGTCAGAATCTTTGGACAGGTAACCTTGAAGCCCAGACTTTAGGTCACTCACAGCCATCTGAAGATGGTGATCTAAAATGATGGAAGGTCAGGAATGAATTAGATAGTCAAACCAAGACATGGTGATTAAGAATGACATCAACCCAGATGCACTGGTGCACAACTGTAATATCAGTACTGAGGAGGCTGAGGCAGGAGGATTGCTGTGAGTTTCAGGTCTGCCTGGGCTGCATAGTAAGACTGTCTTAAAAAACACAGATTTATTGAAGTTATAGCAAGTGTTAAAGTTGCTGACAGATCTGCCTCAACCAGCAATTGCAGGTGGCACCCTGTTTAGTCAGAACCTGTTCACCTGGCCCCAGCACATTCCAGTCTCCATCTTGTTACCACGTATGAGAGTACTCCCTGTAGAAGAGGACAGAGGTCAATATTATGTTTAGAGTGCTGGAAGCAGCAGCTTGCCCATTTTTTGTTGACTTAACTTCAAGAAAAGAGAGAGCCTTCGAACAATCTGGTGTCAAAAAGCAGAATAACAAATCCATCAACTGGGTCACCAGTTTACAGAGCTGCTGATGAACTGGAATCATCCATTGAGGTGGGAAGAGGGCGTCAGCGGATGGCCCAGCCAGAGCGGTTCTCCCACATCTCTTGCCATTTCTAAACCTCACAGCATGGAACTCTCTGGTGACTTTTAGCTTGCTTGGGCTGAGCAAGGTGTGACGTCACCTGAGACCACAAGGAATGGGTAGGGCAGCTATAACCTTTTCCTGTCATGGCCCATCACACAGGGAAGCAGGAAGAGCAGAGGGAGTGTGCAGGGCTCCAAGCTCCACCCCACAGTCAGGGGCTCAACAGGAAGTTTCGAAGTACAGGGAATTGTTTTACTTAACAACGTGGGAAAAGCGTCGAAGATCTAAAATCCAAGGCCTAGTTTGTGGGTTTTCTTTTTTCAAGCATATGGAAATAGATTGTCACAGAAATTGTTCTGAGAAGTGCTGACTGCATATGGAGATTAGCATTTGCTTGGAAAGGGACTGGAACTTGGTTCCCAGAACCTTGCAAGGATTTGAACATTATGCTGAGGCTGCTATCTTTCAATCAGTGGAGAGAATACATTTTGTTGTTGTTGGTGGTGGTGGTTTTTTGTTTTGTTTTGGTTTTGGTTTTGAGACTTGGTCTCCCTGCTATGCAGACCAGGTTGACCTCAGTCCCACAGAAATCTGCCTGCCCCTGCCTCAGCAGGGATTAAAGACATGTACCACCACACTGGGCTAAGAGAGAATGCATTTTAAAACCTGAGTGTTGGACCATAAAATGTCATTCTCCACCTAAGGATGCTGCACTTACATTGAAATCTTATATCCCAAGTCTGGTTGCCTACACAGTAGCTGTCCATTTGCTGGATCTTTAGCTTCTTACAACAGAAACAGAGAAAGCAGAAGTTTTGACACATTGAAGAAAAGCCACAGCTCAGAATTCCTCAGGAAAAAGTGACCAATAAATGCCAAATCTATTTGGCAATTAATAAGGAAGAAGAATTCGCTGGAAGCTATTCCCTCCAGTGAACTTTCCCAACATTCCAGCAGTGCTAATTCTGGCTTACAGATAAAGGTAAAACACAAAAAAGAGGAATTGCCAAACTAAAGAAACAGACATTTTTCCCCATCAGGAAACTAAAGTTAAAGTAACCAGAAAGAAGTAGAGACATTCCTGACTAGCCTTAATTAGGTTGACAGAAATCATAGAAAAGCGAACTTTTTTCATTTTTATTGAACTTTTGCAAATTTTGTATAATATAGTTTGATCATATTTAGAACCCTCTGCTATCAGCACCCCCTCTCCTCGTTGTTATCCAACGTCCAATCTCATATAGCTTATTGAGTCAAATTTGTGTCCCCAAATGCCCTTCAGTGCAGGTCCATCCACTGGAGCCTGGTTAAGCTACCTAGCACCACTTCCTTAAAAGAAACCAAATCCCCCCTTCCAGAAGCCATCGGTTGCCAGTAGCTCCCCAGGGCTTCCTTACTCTCATCCCTACAGCTGTGCTGGCGTTTTGTCTGACTTGAGTTTACGTAGGTCTTGTGCACACTGTCATCATTGCTATAAGTTCTTAGGATGAACTGCCCAGCTGTCTGGAAAACTGTTTCCTCGTGGTCACATACCACCTCTGGCTCTTAGAATCTTTCCGCCTCCTTTTCTGTGGTGATCCCTGAGCCTCAGTGGCAGAGGTTTGATATAGGTGTCCTATTCGGGGATAAGCACTCTGCAGCTTCTTGTTCTCTCATGTTGGTCAATTGTGGGTCTCTGTGTTAATCACCATCTGCTGCATGGGGAAGCTTCTCCAGTGAGAGTTGAGAGCTGCATTAATCTATAGATACAACAGTAAGTCATTAGGAGTCAGTTTAATACTATGCTCCTCTAGCAGAATAATAGTAGTGGGTTCTCCCCTATGGCCTGTGACCTGTCTAGCCACAGGCTCCTAGTGATAGAAAAGTGAACTTTAAAAGCCAATGTACTTATCTTTAAGCAGTTTAGACATTTGCAATAATCAAATGAAATGTAAGCAATCAGGATGTATTTGTCAAAATAGGTTAAGATAATTGTATTCTGCACAAGAGTATTAAAATCAAAAAATTTTTAAATGCCAAGTAAAGCAAACACCAAGGCAAATTACCATTACATAATAAACATGTAGAGCACAGAGCTCTGCTGACTGGTGCTGTGTTCTAGCTACACTGGCACTTTTGCCTTTACCATTCTTAGTGTTGATCAGGCAGCAGAGGCTGGATGGAGTCCGGGTGGGCGGAAATGGCCTGGACGTGAAAGCTGGCTCTGTTACTTCCTTGTTGCATGGTTTTTACTTCTCAATTTCCTCATCCATGAAATTAAACCGAAATACCTATCTCTTAAGGGACCGCTCAGTAGACACTACCATTATTATTTTAATAAACATCCACATATTATTTCTTCCTTTGCAGGTGACGTTAAAAAACTACTGAGGGAGTTAGATGTCATGAATTCCGTCATTGCTCAGCTGGCTCCAGAAGGTAACTTCACACCTTATATCTATTTCAAAATTGGAACAGATTTCTTTTTGTGTTTTATTAAACTACATATTGAAAAGAGTTTCTAAACCGCCAACTGTGATTTGTCACTAAAAGCTCACAAACTACAGCTCAATTTTAATTTTATAAGGAAGTGGAATGTAGGCCAGGTATGGTGGCAGATGCCTTGAATCCCAGCACTCAGGAGACAGAAGCAGATGGGAGCTCTATAAATTCAAGGCTAGCCTGGTCTACATACCAAATTCCAAGCCAGCTGGGGCTACAGGGAGATTGTCTCAAACAACAACAAAAAAGTAGCCTATAAGCAAGATTTGTGGAGGTAAACTTTGTTTTCAAAGCTTATTTGTGCGTGTGTGTGTGTGTGTGTGTGTGTGTGTGTGTGTGTGTGTGGTATGAGACAGAGACAGAGAGAGACAGAGTCAGAGACAGAGAGAGACAGAGACTCTAGATTGAACTCATGGTGTTATATATGCTCAGCAAGTGCTCTACCACTGAGCAGTATCCACAACACTTTTTCATTTTTGAGACAGGTTGGTCTGGAACTCCTGAACCTCTTGTCCCAGCCTCCCAAGTCACTAGGATCATAAGAACACGCCATCATGCCAAGCTTCAAGCCTTATAAAGTAGGGGTTGAATAAACACCTAATACACTTGTCTTGTTTATTTCTGATATACAGAAGAAGTGGTAATCCATGAATTTGCCAGTCTTTGTCTTGCAAACATGTCTGTAGAGTATACGGGTAAAGTACAAATATTTGAGCATGGAGGATTGGAGCCACTTGTCAGACTACTGAGTAGCCCAGACCCGGATGTGAAGAAGAATTCTATTGAATGCATCTACAACTTGGTACAGGTAAGGTTATCTTCTAAACAGTATTGAGATGGCTGGGGAGGCTGCTCAGCGGTAGAGCAGCTCTTGCCTAGCATACAGGAGGTCCTATGTTTTATCCTCAGCACCATTAAAAAGATGTTTTGGCAAAAGCCAATTCTGGAATTTATTTTCTCATTTAAAAAGGAAAGTTTTGGTTTTTTTTTTTTCAACTGACTGGTTTTGTAGCTGTTGATCTTAGTACATTTAGCATTTATCACTCAGAAAAACAATGTGTAGCTGCCTTTCAGTTTTCCCATATTATAAATAATTATCTCCCACAGGAAAATTATTTTAGAAGTGAATTTCTGTCTTAAAGGAAGAGAATGGCATTTGGATTAAGGTTGACTTTACCTGAATCAAATGTGCTTCTTTTAGAACAGAAACTCTAGGACTGGAGAGATGGCCTGGCTGATAAGAGCACTGACTGCTGCTCTTCAGAGCACCCAGGTTCGTTTCCCAGCACCAATATGGTGACTCACAAACAGCCTTAACTCCAGTTTCAGGGGCGCCAACATCCTATTCTGGCCTCCACAGGCATTGTATGACATGGGTGCACTTACATATATGTAGGCAAAGGGGCTAGAGACATGGCTCAGTGGTTAAGAACACTGAATGTTCTTGCAGAAGACCCAGGTTTGAATCCCAGCACCCACATGACAGCTAACAACTGTCCATAACTCCAATTCTAGGGGATCCGACAGTCTCTTCTGTCCTCTGCGGCATTGCACGACACGGGTGCACTTGCACCTACATGCAGGCAATACACTCATACATATAAAAATAATAAATAAAAAATGCAGGCAAAAACACATGTACACATAAAACACAAATAAATTAAAAAATTTAAAACTCAGGACATCTAAAATTTATGTTGAACCTGGGGATTGGCATGCTGCCATCTGGGCTTTTTTATGCTGTTTCTGAGCATCTGAACTCAAGTACTTGTGTTGCTGTGGCAAGCAAGCCCTCTACTAACTGAGTCACCTCTCCAGCCCTCTTTTCCACCTTTAAATGATCTTTGATATTAATCATATTTGAGTCAAAATATGATTTAGTAGTAGTCAGAGTTTGCGAGTTTTTCATGGTATCGTGCCGTGTTTTCTCCACTGCCCAATACAACCCCTTCCCTGAACTGATTCACATGCAGAAATATGGCTATAATGAGTCTCTGAGATCATAAACGTCTTGAGTAAAGGTCATGCATCTGAGCAAAACCTGCTATAAATTTGCACACCCAGGGTCTATCTACAGCACTTCATGGGTACATCTGTTACACAAATAATCCCTTTGAAGACAAGGAATCGATGCTATGATTTTAATAAACACTATTTGAAATAGTACATCAGTGTGAGAAGAATTTTGTTATGCATAGATTTGATTATGATGCTGTTTATAGGGATGTGTTGCATAGTAAACACTGCAAGTCATAGATGATGTTTATTTCTTGTTGACATCTACATGGTTCAAATGAATATTTTGGTATTGTCAATTAAGAGGGTTTTTTGTCTGTGAGTTATTTTGGAATCTGAAATCAAAGATGGGAAATTATAACAGAGCAGTGTTCTCTGGCTTCCATTCTTGAGGCTGCATTTTGTTGTAAAAATTACTGATGTGATCATTTGTATTTTGTGGCAGGATTTTCAGTGTCGAACTGCATTTCAAGAACTGAATGCAATTCCTCCAATACTAGAGCTCCTGAAGTCAGAATACCCAATTATTCAGTTGCTGGCTCTTAAAACCTTAGGGGTTATCACAAGTGATAAGGAGTCTCGGGTGATGCTGAAGGAGAATCAAGGCCTGGACCAGCTGACTAAGATCCTAGAGACCAAGGTACCCACAACATTCCATTCACTCAGCCCCTGTGGGCAATGTCTCTCTCCTGAGTGTTATAAAATACGAATGTTGTAAAAGCAAAGTTTGCAGAAACAATTAATCCACTTGCTGTGTAAAGTTTACCAGGCTGTTTAAAGCAGACTGTAGAGGCTTCAGATTTTAGATGTTCTGAAACACCAGAACCAAATGCTAATGTGTGTTCTTCAGCTTTGCTGTCTCCACTTTAATACACTACATTAAATGGCTCTAATGATAAACATCCACAGCGTCTTTTAGAAAATCAAGAGATAGCATCAGTCAAGGACTGTAAAGGCTTCCTGAGGAATAGTTTAAGATTAGTTTCACAGTAACCAATTATTAGATTTTCTTCTAAAAATTACAAACCTCAGAAGTTGCCACTGACTTGAGAAAATAAAGTAAAATACAAAAGAGCAGTCCTAGCAAAGGCACGTTCCCTAGCCACGTTAATCCAGCCACATTAATCCATCCATATTAATCCAGCCACGTTAACCCAGCCACGTTAATCTAGCCACCTCTGATCCCACAATGCCTTGTACATAGATTCTGTGTCAGGCATTATACACGTGGTGTAGAAATTTAACAGTGCTACAGACCTGTTATTTTATCACATTTTTTTTTCAAATGGAATCTGAAAATTAGAAAGGTTGGTTTGTCCTATGGCCCGCAGGTAGAAAGTGATTAGCCACAGAGATGAACACAGCCTTGCCTTTCTGCACCACAGTGGTGTTTCCTGTCTTCTTACCATGATATAGGCATAGTATATGTGCTTCCATAATTATACATGATAATTAGGTATGGTGTGTAATGTATATATCCATCTCTATATGCTGTGTATAATGTATACTATATATAATTATCACATATAATGATATAATTATACACATAATTTATATTTCATATCATATATAATTGTATCATTAATCCCATTTTACAGATGAGAACAAGACGTTGACAGGCTAAATAAATTGCCTAAAGTCACAGAACCAGCAAATACATAAGATGGATTTTTTTCAGAATTAATACATGTATTTAAGTTGCAAAATTTCAAATAATTCTCAAATATACACAGTGAAATATAAAGTCCCTCCCCCTTCTCTACCCAGACTGGGACACAAGGCAGAGGGTCGCTCTTTTCTCTTCCCCCGTTGTCCTCGGCTCCTCACCAGGGTAATGAGGCTGAGACCAAAAGAAGGTTTAAGAAGCTACCAGATGGGACAGATGGCTCAGAGCACTGACTGCTCTTGTAGGGGACCTGGGTTCAATTCCCAGCACCCACATGGTGGCTAACAACTGTCCGTAACTCCAGTCCCAGGAGAATCCAATGCCCATTTCTGACCCCCACAGGCATTTCAGGACACGGGTGCACTTACACCCATGCAGGTATCACATGCAGGCAATACACTCATACATATAAAATAAAATGAAAAATAAAACATTTTCCAGAAACTGCTAAACTTGAAAGAAATAAAACTGAATTGTCATAGATTACAATGCTGTGTAGACAGACAATCCAAAGAGAATAGGAAATTCAACTTGAACTGTTAAGTAGTTTTATCAAGGTCATGGGATAAAATTCGTTCACAGAAATAATTTTCCTATATGTTGATGATGAACAATAAAAAGGAAAATAAATACAATTCCAGTTACAGTATTTTGGATGTGTATGTATGTTTACATGCTCCTATGTGTGTGCAGATCTGTATGCATGTATGTGTATCTATGTGTGTGGAGGCCAGAAGTCGACATCAGGTGTCTTCCTCAATCACTCTCCACTTTATTTTTTGAAATAGTGTGTCTCACTGAACCTGGAGCTCACCGATTTGGCTAGACTGGTTGGCCCCAGTGATCCCCCTGTCTCGGCCTCCCGTGTAGAAAGTACAAGCCCATGGTGCTGAGGATCTGAAGTTGGTCCTCATGCAATCACCTTACTGATGTCCTTACGTCCTACAATATGTGCTTAATGTATAACTACAAAGAATTAAATGATCAAAATTTGTGCAAAATCTATTCACCAAAATATGCAAAACAGTTTTAAGGAAGACTTACATAGAGAACTATATCATGTCTATGGAATGGAACACACAATTTTAATGTCATTTTCTACCAAATTGCCTTTTGAATTAGGGTTTCCAGTAAGTTCTCATATGACTTATTGATTTGGTTATAGTTAGCCATGGCATTCATTCCTTTTTGTCTGGGCTATTGTTTCATCCCTGTGTTCTTAATTTTTAGTGTTACATTTCCCCCTCTCCTTGGCTTACATGCTGTTTCTCTTTGCACTCAGGATTGCTCTAATGATTGCATTATGCAACTCAACCTTATCCCAGTCTACTTAGAGTTGTATCAAATTACTTGAAGCAAAATATTGGAACCATGTAACAATATATTTTTACTTAATTTCCCATTCTAAAGACTGCTGCTATATATTTTACATCTATACACATTATAAGCCTAACAATTCAACATAATTATCTTTTGTCTTAAACACTCCTATATTATAAAGATTTTAAAGAAATGAAGAAAGGAAAATTTATACTCTGTGCATATAGAATTTAGTCACTCATTTTAGCTTTTTGTATCTACTCGCAAATTTACCATTTCCGATGATCATTTCTGCCTAGAAATCTGAATTGTTAACTAAGTCATTTTTCTTTACTTTTCAACCTTAAAGCTTTGATTTGGTGTTCTTTAAAAATTATTATTTTTATTTTATGTGTATGGTGTATCACCTGCATTTATGTAAGTATACCCCTATCATGCAATGCCCACGTAGGTCAGAAGAGGACATCAGATTCCCCTGGAACTGGAGTTACATATGGGTGCTGGGAATCAAACCTGGGTCCTCTGCAAGAGCAGCCAGTGCTCTTAACCACTGAGCCATCTTTCCAGCCCCAGATTTGGTATTTCTTATAGTACAGATGTGCTAACATAATTACCTCAGGGTTTTTCAAAAATTTATTTCAACTTTATGTGTATGAGTGTTTTGCCTGAATGTATGTAAATATATCCATGCATGCAATCCAAGAAGAGGCCAGCAGAGGGCGTCGGATATCCTGGAACCAGAGTTACTGGTGGTTATTAGCCTTCATGTGGGTGCTGGGAACTCAACCCAGGTCCTCTGCAAGAGCAGCCAGTGTTCTTAACAGCTGAGCCATCTCTCCAGCCCCCACCTCAGTTTTTGTTCGTTCAGATTTTGTTGTTTGGTTTCTTGTGATACTAGGGAGGAACCTAGGCAAACACCCACTTCCCGAGCTACACCCCTAGCCTGGATTATCTCAGGTTGTAAATTTATCTGAAAATGTATTTTCACTTTTAGTTTTTGATTAATACGAAGTTTCTAGTTTATCACTTTTTTCTGTTTCAGCATTTTGGTATTTCTTCTCAATGCTATTATTTCTGATGACAGTTTAACCATTAATTCAACATTATTTCCTTGATTGTAATGTGTTTCTCTTCTTTGGCTGCTTTTGAGATTTTTCTCATCTTTGTTTTTCTGCATTTCTCCTCTTCATAGAAATTGCTTAATTTTTGTGCCCTGCCCAGGATCTGTGAACATTTAAATCTCTAAGTTAATGTTTTCCAGCAAATATGGCAAGTTCAGTCATTTATTCAGATTTTTGTGTTCCTTCTTTCCCTTCCAGACTCAATTACCTGTGTGTCACCCTGATTGGTGCGATTTTATAAGACACTGTGGCTCTGCTCTGCTCTTTTTTATTCTTTTCTCTCTCTTTTTTTTCAAATTTTTTTTTGAGACAGGGTCTCCCTGTAGCCCCAGCTGGCCTGGAGCTCGCTATGTCAATGCTTATTTTTCTTTAACTTTCTTTTTGAATAAATAATTTCTTTTGATTTATATTCAAGTTCTCTCATTCCTTTATGAGTTTTAATCTGATGTTAAGTCCATCTAGTGAATTTTTACTTTTCATTTTGTGCTTTTCAAGTCATGTGCATGTGGGGTGTGTGTGTGCGCGCGTGCATGTGTGTGTGTGTGTGTGTGTGTGTTTGTGGGTGGTAGTGGTGGTATCTCTCTGTGTGTGTATATGGTATATATGTGTGTGTGTGTGTGTGTGGTAATATGTATGTTTGTGGGTGGTAGTGGTGGTATCTCTGTGTGTGTGTATATGGTGTATATGTGTGTGTGTGTGGTGATATGTATGTTTGTGGGTAGTAGTGATATCTGTGTGTGTGTGTGTGTTTGTGGGTGGTAGTGGTGGTATCTCTGTGTGTGTATATGGTTTATGTGTGTGTGTGTGTGTGGTGATAATGTATGTTTGTGGGTGGTAGTGGTGGTATCTGTGTGTGTGTGTGTGTGTGTGTGTGTGTGGTGGTGTGTGTAGGACAGAGGTGATGTTGAGTGCTTTCCTCACTTGTTTCTCCACCTTATTTTTGGAGACATGGTCTCTCACTGAACTTGGAGTTCACTGATTGGCTAGGCTAGCTGGCCATTGAGCACCAGGATCCTCCTGTCTCTACCTCCCCCACGGCTGGGATTGCAGTTACTTGAGACCATGCCCAGGGATTTTACTTAGGTGCTGGGGATCTGAACTTAGGGCTTCATGCTTCCCAGCAAGCACTTTATTGACTGAACCATCTATCCTATTCTCTCCAGTCTTGAATTTTTAGTTTTGAAGTTTCATGTCTCTGTTGATCTTTGAACATGTTTAGAATATCTGCTTTAAAGTCTTTGACTGCAGAATCTAAGATCAGACTCTGTGGGCGGGGGGGGGGGGGTTATTGGCGGCCTTGTGTTTCCTGAATTTGAATCACAAGCCTGGTTTTTTGCATGTCTCGTAGTTTTTGGCTCAGAGCAATGGACAATGGTCCCAGCGTTTCCAGATTCTGTGGAACTGAGGTCTGCTGCCCTTTTGTCCTAGTAGACAGCTGTAAATGTTGCTTCTCCTGAGGGGAGGGAGGCACAGCTGCTAGATCTATTCAGCTCCTCAGGTTTTAGTGGCTGTTGTTTTCAGCTTGACCTTCTGGGGTCTCCCAGGGCTTCTGTAGTTTGGATTCAGCCATGGATTGATGAAGACTTTTAGCTTTAGACATGGGGTTTACCTTTCCTCTCTGGTCTCCCTGCTTTTGGGTATTTTCTACTTTTAATTTGTAGCTCAATTATTAGTCCCAGGTTCTGTCCTATTTTTTCCTATTGCTTTGGTAAAAGCATTGACTAAAACTAACTTGGCGAGGAAAGGGCTTAGTTAATCTTGTAGTATAGTTCTTCATCAAAGGAAGCCAGGGCAGCAATTGAGGGGAAGAACCTGGGGGTAGGAGCTGAAGCACGGACCATGGAGGAACACTGGTTACTGGCTTGTTCCTCTAGCCTGTGCTCAACTTGCTTTCTTACATCACACAGGCCCACCTGCCCAGGGGTGGCATTGCCCACAGTGGGCTGGGCCCTCCCACATCACTCAGCAATCAAGAAAATGCCTCACAGACATGGGCACAGGCCAGTTCAATAGAGGAAATTCCTCAATTGAGGTTCCCTCTTCCCTGGTGTGTCAAGTTGACAACGGAAGCTATCCAACATAGGCTCTGACCTCTGATGGCCTTAGCTTTGTGCAGCTGAGTTGCACATGGGCTGAGGAATGTGCACTACTTGGCAGGCAGTAGATAACAAGAATCACCTAATCTGCCCTTCGAGGATAGGCACATTACTCTCTAGTCCATGGCTTCTCTGGGGGCTTCTCCCTGCATACATAGTTAGAGGTCACCCAGACAAACAGGTCCTTAGGTATTTTCTCACTCAATTGTGGCAGTGTGGCAAGTCCAAAATCAGCAGGGCAAGCCAGCAATCTGGAGACCTAGAGACACAGAGCAACGCTGAGGTCCATGGTGAGTGTGAAGACCAGCTAGCAGCAGAATTTCCTCTTCCCAGAAAAGTCTTTTAAGGCCATCAATTAAGTAGAGGAGTTTCACCCACATTATGGAGAATAATTTACTTTACCAAAAGTCTACTTAATTTAATTATCATTAACATCTAAATTAAACATCTCTCCACAAATATCAAGAACAACGTCAGACTAAGTATCTGACACTGTGTTCTGACCGAGTTTGTATATAAAAGTTAACCGTTGTAAGTCTACATTTTGTTGATTTGGTAGCCATCTATAGCTCTTTAAATCATATTTACTCTTTTTAAAAAATATTTTATTTATTATTATTTTATTTTATGTGTATGAGTGTATTGCTTGCATGTATGTAGGTACACCTATGTTATGCAATACTGCCAAAGGTCAGAAGAGGGTGCCAGATCCCCTGGAACTGGAGTTAATGGACACTTGGCAGAGGCCATGTGGTTGCTGGGAACGGAACCTGGGTCTTCTACAAGAGCAGTCAGCGTGCTTAACCACTTAGCCATCTCTCCAGCCCTATTTACTCTTTAAATAAAAACAAGGACAAAGTCATCCATGCATCCAACACAATACAACTCTCCTGCATCCATCAGAAAAGGCACCAAACTTTTCCCTAGAATAGGTACAAAGTCTTTGGGTGATATTTGCTCTTCTGCTTAACCTTCCAGAACCTAAATACTATGATGTAAATTAATCAAAACTAACATCTCAAGCTATAAGAGGACAAACAGGGAAATCTAAGTTATATATTTAAAGTATATGAATCTATATGCAAACAGACATGCACACAAGCACTCAGCAAAATGCAGAAGAAACACGCATGGCAATTACATGTTCGTATCTATAACTGGTCACATGGTCACAACTGCCATTCACCATTGCTCTTTTCCACTACCTGCCACATATTCCTAATCCTCCTGCCTCTGCCTCTCATGTGCTGGGATTACAGGCATGCAGCACAGCACCTGCTTATTCATTACAGACTTTGAAGGAACTCAGTTGTTCTTCACTGACCTCAGTCACAGTGTGGTAACACCAAGAGCCACACTAAAAGATCTCATTTTCTAAGCACACTCATTCTTGGCACGGGCAGTCCAACTTCCCCTTACACAGTAATGCTTTTCTTAGCTTGTTGATTTGAGGCACAGGGAGCCCAAAATAGCAGGTGGCAGTCCTAACCTCCAGTTCAATGGAATCGTGTGTTGTGTCTCTTGATGGCAATGTTTGGAATTAAGATTTCTGGATCAGGGAAGTCTTAAGTTTCAGACAAAGAAGCAAAGCCTTGCCAGGGTGTCATTATGTGCAATGTGGGAGGGGCCACTCCACTGCCCTGCTTGGACCAGCGAGTCCTAACCAAGGGAGAAATAAGACCATGTTTCAGATACTGAGTCAAAGCTTTTACAGCCTTGTAGAAGACAAGCACCTTGCAGTTGCTATAACTGAGTCTTCAGAAAACTATTCCAGAATTCTACCAATCTACTTGCTTTGGGATGGTAGGTAGCAGGCCTGGTAGGACCAGGGACTTCCATGAGTATGGGCCCCTCACGGCAGTGACATGAAGTCCTTCGTCAGAGGTGATGTGAATGGAGCATCACAACAGCAGACCACCTCTTTCATTTTAGGACTGCAATTCCCAGCTGTCTGAGGAAGACCACAGGTTTACACTGCTGTGGGAATTGGTGTGGCTCTTCCTGTAAGAAAGTCACAGGCTCATACCACTTTGTTCTACCACTTGCTAGATTCTAGGAACCATGTTTACCTTCACCATCTGCCCTGTTCCAAATCTATGTTTTTTCCCTGAGGATTTTAGATTTGTGTTCAGTAGAGTACATGAGCAATTTCAATTGACTGTCATCACTGGCTGTTTCCTCTACTTTTTATCCATGACATATTTTGGAGTAAGAGAAATAAAAAGATGAGGCAAACGGTTGGAGATGTGACTTCGGTAAGCAAACCCTCTGTCCACACAAAATTAATCACATTATGATCTGAGGATCCCACTTCCTCTCAGAGTGAATTTGAAGAGTAGGTTTTTTTGTTTGTTTTATTTTTTTAACAAAATGCTTATAGTTTGAAGGTGAGGTGCCCCCTCCCCCCATAGATGCATGTGTTTGAATGCTTGGTCCTCAGCTGTTTGGGAAGGTAGTGGAGCCTTTAGGAGGTGGAGCTATGATGAGGAAGTGGGTACCTGAGGGTGGTCCTTGGCATTGTGTAGCCCAGCCCCACTTCCCACTCCTGCTGTGGTGCATGGGCCAGGCCGGCCTCCCTGTCCTGCTGGTGCCTTCCTGGCGAGGATCGATAGTGACTCCAGGGAACCTTAAACTTTCTCCTTCCAGTTACTTTGGTCCAGTGTGTTGCTGCAGTATTTTGTTGTAAAGTAACTAAGAGGACAGCTTTCCATTTGTGCTTGTTTCATTATTAGGAGTTGAATGACCTTCATGTAGAAGCACTTTTGGTGATAGCCAATTGCCTGGAGGATATGGAGACAGTGGTGCTGATGCAGCAGACAGGAGGCCTTAAAAAACTACTCTCCTTTGCAGAAAACTCCACAATTCCTGACATTCAGAAGAATGCTGCAAAAGCAATTACTAAAGCAGCCTGTGATGGTACGTGTTCTCTGGTGCAAACCCACCATACATTTTCCTCATATGTTCTTAATTTTGATTAATACAAGCACCCAGGTACCTTCCTGCTTCAAACTACCCCAGGGAATAGCACTGTAGACATTACCTTGTGGCTAATGAATTGAAGGACACATCGCTTTGTCGGGTAGGTTACAAACTTAAAACCATTTCATCATAATCCTGAACTTGAAATAACCCAGAATGCATGCAGTGTTTGTGGTCCTGAAAGCTGAAAGCTTTGTCTTGAGAAATCCACATGCAGAATGACATCCAAGGTAATTTTGATCTTCAGCGGGAGGCTGAAGTGGTGTGTTCTACAGCCGTGGAAAATGATGTGCTCCTGCTATATACACGATGCAGTTTTCATTTCAATGACAAGCTCTACTGTCATAAATCTGCAAAATAGGAGCAATTAATTACAACCCAAGCACTGAAGATGAAATTATAGTCTTAATTTATGTATATGTGGAGTATTTTGTTAATAAAAGAAAGGGCTTTATTTTTTCCCCCTCGGAATCACTACTCAGAAATGATGACAGCGTTGACTGTTTCTGTGATTTACATTCTAAACATATATACTCACATCTGCATATATTTCTATGTATATATTGTGGGAAACATTTTTTTTCCAGCCCACTGGATTTCTTCAAGGCTCAGCTTAAGTGCAAGCGCGAGTTCACTGTCTAGTGCATAGTCAGCACAGAGAGTCACACTGTCAGCGCCACATCTAAAGATAGGCTGTGAAATTAAGATTTTCATATTGCAAACGTTGGCTTATTCCATGTTCCACCCAATGGAACTTGGACGTTATCAGAGCAGGTTAGTTCTGCTTTCCTTCTATTCCAGGATTCTCGGTGAATTGAGACCCAAGGAAATGTGTAATAGAACAACATGAACAATGCCACACCTAACATGTTTTCATGCCTTCTCTGAGGTCTGGTGCGGCTGAGGGGGACAGAGGTGATACCTAGGATGAAGCCAGGTGTCTAACATGGACAGCTTAGAATAAGACGGTGCAACTCACAGAAACAGGAATTCAGAGGAGGAGCTGGTTTTATTTGAATGAAAGGAAATGAGTCCCATCCTTTGTGTAAAATTGTGTGAAATACTCATATTCTAATTTACCATTGTGACCATGAAGTCCACAACTCGGTGGACAAATATCTAGTCATATTTCTGTGCTGTTCTCCGTCTGCAGAACTCCATGTATCAAAACTCTAACTCTCCGCTTCTCCACTCTGGCAACTACCTTCTTTGCCTTTCTGAATCTGACGGCTATAGGCGCATCTTGCTCCTGGGATCATGCAGTGTGTGTCCCTTTGTGACCGTGTGGCACATTTGCTGTGGCGCAGTGTGGCACAACGTGCCATCCTCGCGGTGTTCATTCCTATCAGCATAGTCAGGATCTCCTTGTTTTGGGGCTGGATGATTTTGCACGGTTCGTGCTGCATCCTGCTTTTCCACTCACCCTTTGAAGGACAGTTGAGCTGTCCTTCCAGCTATGGTGCTAACGCTGCTGTGAATATGTATAAACAAAAGTTATCAAAATCCTTGCTGTTAATCCTTTGATGTGTGTACCCAGAAGAACTGTTAAATCATATGATGATTCTATTTTTGCTGCTTTGAGGAGCTGCCATGTTGTTTTCCACAGCAGCTGCATTGTTTTTCAGTCCCGCCAGCAGTGCTCAGGGTTCTAGTTTCTACACGTGGTGGCCAGCACTGTCATTTTGTGTTTTGATATTTTCCATCCTTTGGTGGGTGAAGCATCCCACTGTCTTTTATTCGTGCGTCCCCAATGACTAGCAGTGTTGACTAACTTCCTCATCTGCTTATTCATTGAATATACACATTTTTATGAGAAATTTCTAAGCCCTTTATTTTTTAATTGACTTTTGGAGGTATATTTGGTGTGTGTGTGTGTGTGTGTGTGTTTTTGGAGATTGAACCTAGGGCCTTGCACATTCTAAGCAAGTGTTCTACCACTGAGCTATATACCCAGCCCTTTGTTGACTTTTTAAAAAAATTATTTATTTTATGTGCATGAGTGTTTTGCCTTTGTGTATGTAAGTACACCCAGAGGCCAGAAGAGGGCATCAGATCCCTTGGAACAGGAGTTTTGGATGGTGGTTAGCTACCATGTCTCAGTGCTGGGAACAGAACCTAGGTCTTCTATAAGAGCAGTCAGAGCTGTTAACCATCTCTCTGGCTCCAGTTATTGAGTTTTTTAACTTTCCTTTTATTTTATTGATTTTGCATACACTCTTATTTTCAAAAGATTAGCAGTATTGATTATAAATTATATAGTCATCCTAATTTGAGGGTAATTAGGCATATTAACAAAGGGTCTTATTAACAATACTTGCTAGGCTGTTGTACAAGCCTTGTCTCTGAAATACCTGCCTCCACTTTAAGTTGAAGTTCTAGTTTTCTTTCTTTATAAAAAAAATTTAATAAATTTTTGTGAGTTTCATACACTATGCAATATATTTTTATCATATTTTGACACCATCCCTTATCTGCACCCTTATGTACCCCCACTGGTTTTCACATTTTTTGCCATTTGACTTTGTTTTTGTCTGTGTGTTTATGTGTTTGTGTGTGTACAGGTGCCTATGCATGGCTGTGCAAGCATATGGAGGTCAGAGAATGACACCTTGGGTGCCATTCCTCAGGTACCGTCCACTTTCTTTTTTTTGAGACAAGGTTTCTTTGTTGGCCTGGAACCCACCAAGTAGGTTCAGTTGGCTGACCAGTGAACTCCAGGGATCCATGTCCTCCATCCATCCCCCTAGTGCTGGGATCATAAGAGTGTGTCAGCACTGCTTGGCTTTTTTTTTTTTTTTTTTTAATGTGGGTTCTGGGGATCAAAGTCAGGTCCTTGTGCTTTCAAGGCAAACACTTTATCATCTGAGCTATCTTCCAAGGTCCCCCTTTAACTTTTTATTTTGAGTCAGGGTCTCATTAAGCTGCTCAGGTTGGCCTTGAATTCACTCTGTAGCCCAATCAGGCTTCTAACTTGTGATCATTTACCTCAGCCTTCCAAGCAGCTGGGGTTTCAGGCCTGTGCCACCAGGTCTCCCTTTATTTTATTTTATTTATTATTTTTTGTTGTTGTTTGTTTGTTTTTGAGGTCTAGTTGAAGTTCTTTGTATATTATAGATACTAACCCCTTATCTCTGATTAGCAAATATTTTCTGTCAATCTGTGGTTTGCCTTTTCACTCTACTGGTTGTATCCTTTGATGCATATGAGTTTTCATTTTGATGTAGCACAGTTTATATATTTTTCTTTTGTTGCTGTTTTTAGCATCATGCCCCAGTGCTTATTACCAAGTCCACTGTCATAACTCTCTCTGTTCTAAGAGTTTTATGTTTTCACCTTTTGCAATCTGGTTTCTGATCTATTTTGAGTTAATTTTTGCATCTGGCTTAAGGAAGCTTCCAACTTTTTTGCTTCTGCATACAGATAACAAATTTTCTTAACACTGTTGAAATCCATTTTTTTTTTTCTTTTGTGGCACAAAGTGATTCAAGCACAGAATCTTTGAGCTCTTTTTGGCACTAACATTTTCTAATTCTGCTTCCTTATGTTAGTTCTAAAATAACTGCATCCCAGTTTCAAGTTGTGTCTCCTCAGCCTTTAGTGTCAACTCAACACACCTGGGTTGAAGGAGCCTCAGTTGGGGAATTGCTTCCATTGGACTGGCCTGTGGCCATGTCTGTGGGGCATCTTCTTGATTGCTGAGTGATATAGGAGGGCCCAACCCACTGTGGGTGGTACCACCCCTGGGCAGGTGGGCCTGTGCTGCATAAGAAAGCCAGGGAGCAAGCCAGTAAACAGGCCTGTGCTCCAGCTCCTGCCTCCAGGTTCCTGCCCTGAGTTCCTACCTTGGGCTCCCTGATGAACTGTGACCCGGGAGATAGAAGCTGAATAAACCCTTGGTTTTGGTCACAGTATTTTGTCACAGCAATGGAGAAACAAACTAGGACAGGATCTAATGACTAAATCCACACTGAGTTCGCTCTGCCAGCCTCTGCCATTTGTCGCCTTCTCAGTCCCTTCAACTGGACTTGGTTTAGGCTCTCCCTCTGCATCTTGTCCTCAGGCCTCCTGTAACACTGTCTTACTCCTTCAGGACCTTCTTATGTTTATAAGTATCAGGAAGAACTTTTTAAAAACAGGCAAACTCGTTTTCTATATCATAAGATTATCTTAGGATGATTTTCAAATTCAGTCTTACAAAGAATTTTAGTTAATCTCTTGCTCATCTGGGTTTATTTGACCAATTCAGAAGGACTGACCTACAGTGTTCCCAGAGCCCCTTTCTGAGTCAACACTAGAGCTAAAAAAAAACTTTCATTTTAAATTGTAATACTTTAAAAAAAAAATTTTTCATCTATTATTTAATTTTATGTATATGCATGTATTGACTGCATGTAGATAAGTGCACCCATGTCGTGCAATGCCTGCAGAGGCATTGATCCCCTGGGACTGGAGTTACAGACAGTTGTTAGCTGCCATGTGGGTGCTGGGATTCAAACCCAGATCTTCTGCAAGAACAACCAGTGTTCTTAACCACTGAGTCATCTCTCCAGCCCCTGTAATGCTTTTCATTTTTAGGGTTTTATGTTGGTGCACACCTTTAATCCCAGCACTTGGGAGGCAGAGGCAGGCAGATTTCTGTGAGTTCAAGGCCAGCCTGGCCTATATTGTGAGTTCTAGGCCAGCTGGGGCTATGCGGAGACCCTGTCTCAAAAAAGACCAAAAAAAATCTTGATTTACAGTTTTTAAATGCAAGACTTGCTTTGAGGTTAGCATTGTTTCTAGTTTGTGATCAGTGTACACAAGTGGTTTAGTAGACCTTGACAAGGTTACTCTGCTTGTGAGTCAACAAGCATTTACTTTATGTGTGCCTGCTGCATGCAAGGCAGGATGCTGAAGATAAGAATGGGCAGTGAAAGAAAGAGGTGAATGTTTATCGACTAGACAAGTGGGTACATTTCCTGTAGCATGTCAAATGTGATGTGCCTATTGTATAGTTCTTTTGTTCTTTTTTTTCTTTTTAATCTACTTGGCCCATCACAGATGCAGTGGTACATTAGACCACTTTCTTGCTACATTAAGTAACTTTAAGTAACTTTGACATATTATTTTCTTAGATTCTAAAAACATCTCAATTATGCTTTTTAGATTAAAATTCTAATTTGATATTAAGGTTGTTATATATTATCAAAAGTGGTTTTGGCAGAAAAAAACAATCTGTAAACACCAGATAGTTTAGGTAGGTGGGTGAAGGGAGCAAATAGGGACAGTGAGCCTCCCAAGCCCAGCAGTCCTGGGGAGGGGTCACCATCATTAGACTCAGGACAGTGCAAAGAAATAGGCTCAGATTTATGTTTACAACTACTGTATTTGGTCTTATTTCTGATTTATTCAGTTTTTAGGTCTTTTCTTTGTTATGCTTTTTTAAAATAGATTTTTTTAACTTTTAAAAATAAAGTTATAGTAATATAGCTACAGATAGATACATAAAGATATATCTAAAGTTATAGTTATATTACTTATCCATTTTGCTTCCAAACCTTTTTCTCTCTCTGGTATTTTTAAATTTGAAGGTTGTAGATTCCCCTCACCAAATATCTATAAGCCTCCCTTTTTAAAGAATCATTTGACAGTTAAATTTCACTTTATCTACATTTATAATTTACACTTATGAACAAATGTAATCTATCACAGTGTACATCATCAGTTTCCCCTGCTAACACCAACACTTCTTAAGATTTTATTTTGTTTTTGATTCATTCCTCAGATTAGCCAAGGTCTATTTTTCAGTTAAAAATTTTTGTTTGGAGGAACACACAAGAGAATTACGTTTCTTAAAATTTTTGTCACATTTTATTTGTGTGTGCGTTCATGTGTCACGGCACACATGTGAGGTCAGAGGACAACTTGCAGGAGTTAGTGCTCCACATTCCCCATGTGGGAACTGGAGACTGAATGCAGGCTGTCAGGCTTGGGGGCAAGCACCTTGCCAGCCGGGCCTTCTCACTGGCCCAAATGACTAGCTGTCTTTAAACATGTATGGAGATTTGGCTGGATCTGGAAATCTTGGATAACGTTTTCCCTTCAACTGTCTTTGAATCTTGCTTTTGAAGTCTAGTCTGAGTCCATCCCAGCTTTTACTATTCTTACATTTTGGTAGAATCTTTTATCCGTTAAGTTCAAAAAGTTATCTGAACATATCTGAGTCACCTTTTCTTCTGTGTAGCAAACAAAGGCTTTTGATCTGCACACTGGTGTTTTCCCCTCTAACTCGGGGAACATTTCATTCCATTATACTTTGGTACTGTTTTGGTTTCATTTAATCTTTATTCCCCCAAAATACCTGCCGTCCTTGGACCTCTCTGTCCTTTCTCTTCCATACCCATTATGTGCTCTGCTATGGTTGCAGCAATTTCCATGGAGTGCAGATGGCTCTGCCATGGCCTGGCTTTTACAAGCAAACGAGGCTTTCACAGAACCTTTGGTCTATTTTTGCCATTGGCTGGATAGCAGTGGAATCCTTTGGTCCAGATTTGAATGATGAGGGCGTGTTCCTCTTCTGGAGCATCTTACCATCATGTTCTGTCTTCCCCTGGGCCCACTGGCCAGGCAGGAGGAGGTTAATGTGAGTGTGGCACAACTGAGAGGCCCGTTCGCTCTGACCAGGGGTGATTTATGAAAGGCTTTCTACTTTTACCCCATGGTCCTCGTCTTTTTTCTTAGTCAAACTCTCTTGACCGGCAAGTCAATTTAAAAATAACTCTTTGGGGGTCTGGAGAGCTGGCTCAGTGGTTAACAGCACCGGCTGCTCTTGCAGAGGACTCAGGTTCATTTCCCAACACCCACACGGCAGCTAACAACCGAGCATTACTCCAGTTCCAGGGGAATCAGACGCCTTCTGACCTCCACAGGCATTGTACAACATGGGTGCACCTACCTACATTCAGGCAATATACTCATACACATAATAAAAATAAAAAAGACATATGCCTTCTGTATTTTGACACTCTCTGTTGGATAGCCTCTGTTGATTGTCTCCTATTCCTTATAGCTCTTCTTCCTCTCGGGATCTAGAATATTCCTTTCACCTCGTCATTCTTATAGTCCCTCCATCCGTTCACATCTTGCAGCTTCTTTGTCTCTGCTCATCCTTCCGATGATGAATGTGTCTACCTGTCCTATGTCTTGTTCTTCGTTAAATCTTCCAGTGAGACCTCACTTATGACTAGTCTTCTCAGCTGCTTCCTTGCCCGCTTACAAGCCTGACTTCTCTAATTCTGATACATCTGTACTACTGCCTGTTGTTTCTGACAGCTTCCAAACACCTACAGCTCTAAGGTCTAAACTCAGCTTCTGGAAGAGTCTTGAATTTCTTTGGAAATCTGATCAAAGTAACTTTGCAAACATTTATATATAGATAGTCTTCTGAACATAATATCAGGGATTTGAGGGGCTTCTGAAGCCATCACAGATTCAGAGTCCCCAAACAACTTAGACATGAATAAGCAGGATTGAGCCGCTACACCCTTACCCAGCCTGTGAGGGCCACTTAAGGCAATCACACAGCCATTGCTCATCAGCTAATTAAATCTTGCTCAGCCTCTCTCCATTGTGCTGTAATCTGAAGCATGTGGCTTGTGCTAGACAGTAATTTTGTATTCATTTCTCTGGATTTGGTCTATAGTCTAGATTCTAATTTTGGAAATCTTGTTTTGACCAATTTCTATCCATGTTCTTCAAATGGTTAGATTTGGAAGGAAAATCAAAATGTGTTATTCTGTTGGTTTTCAAGGTGTTGAAGGAACTGGTTTCTCTTTCTGGTAAGAATAATTATGCGTGTATTTGTGGAGACACACATCATGGAACACGTGTGTGTTTGTGGAAATACACACCACAGAACACATATTCGTGTTTCTGAGATGCACATCACAGAATGCCTGTGCATGTTTGTGGAGACATACATCATGGAACACATATGCCTGTTTATGGAAACACACATCAGGGAACACATGAGCACTTTTTGTGGAGATGCACATCACAGAACACATGTGCGTGTTTGTGGAAACATATCATGGAACACATGTGGAGACTGAAAGACAGCCTCAGACATTGCTCCTTGCCTTCTACCTTGTTTGAGAAAGTGTTTCTTATTGGCTGCTGCATAAACCATGCTGGCTGGCCTGTGGGTTTCTGAGGACTCTGCTGTCTCCATCTCCCATCTTCAGGTAGGGGTATGCTGGGATTACAGAGGCCTGTGCTGCTGCATCTGGTTTTTGTGTGCATTCTGGTGATCTGAACTCAGGTTGTCAGGCTTGTGTGACAAGCACTTTACCCACTGAGCCATCTCTTGCTTGCCCTCCAAGACTTTAAAAAATGCATTTATTTATTTTTACTTTATGTGTATCAATGTTTTGCCTGCCTCTATGTGTGTGTACTATGTGCATGCAATGCCCATGGAGGCCAGAAGAGGGCATCAGGTCCCCTGGACCTGTAGTTACAGATGATTAGCTGCCATGTGGGTGCTGGGAACCAAACCTAGGTCCTCTGCAAGAGTAGCCAGTGCTCTTAAACTGCTGAGCCATCTTCCCACACATCCCAAGACTTCTTTTTTTTTTTTCCCCCAAATTATCCAAATTTTATTTAGTTTGCCAGCAACTACACTCTCTGGGTTGGGATTTAGAGAGTATACCCTCAACTCAGAGGAAAGTAAAGCTTTTAAAGGCAAAAACCACATCCTGATGGACCAGGTGTTTGTACAAGATTTTACAAGAATAACGTGTTTGTTCCTGCGGGAATGCAAGCAAGCAATTTACAATAGCCAGATAAGTGGTGGACAAGTGGTTACAAAAGCCATAAAACATTAACTGAGATACTTCTGGTTTTTATGGGGGTATCTTCTATGCTTAATCCTTCCTGGAACTACCCTGTGGTTAAGCCCCTCCTGGAACTGCCTGCCAGGGAATCTTTATGCAAAACGGAGGAACTCACATTCCCCATTGGTTCTAGAGCATGAGTCAAATCGTTGATTTGTATTGATTTAGCAGCTTGTATTGGGTTATTAGGGCCAAAATTGTACAGCATTTAGATGCCTCCTTATATTCCCAATTAGACAATTTAGAGGCATGGGCCCACCGTAAAGGCTAGGAGGAGCATTACCAGAGGCCCAGCAGCAGCAGTTATCAGGGTGAGCCATGGGGACCAGGAGAATAACTGGTACAACTGAAGGATGCTTGTCTTTCCCCTTCTCTTTTTTAAAGTTTCGTTTAACCAGAGTTAGGGTTTATCCTAATTACACCCAATTTATTGATGTGAAAACAGCAAGTCTCACCCAAGGCCATGCCTAAGCTTCCTTCCTTTAAGAACAGTAGGCCCAGCCCTCTTCTGTTCTGTAGCACCATTTTAGCTAGGGCGTCAACCAGCCTCTCCAACTGCCTGATAGAGTCCTTCAGATGCCCCATGTCTCCATCTATCTGAGAATTTAGGAGCTTAAAATTTTTGTTTCCTATGGCTAGAGCAGTGACACTCAAGGCAGCAGATCCTACAATGTCTGTTCCCACACGAAGGGGAACAAGTACAGCGGGACTTGTCTTGGCCAGCGAGAGGCCTGGATTAAGGTGGAAGTGCTCTTGCCCCTCTTCTCCACTATAGAGGCAGACCTGGGGGAGGACATGGGCCAGTATGCAGATGTCTCCATGGTGAGAGTCTCATTCTAGTTGCTCTGCACCAAGCACTAGATATTCCATCCATCCATTTAGCATAACTTAAGGTGATCCTACCTTCCTAGGGGTGGTCACAGGACCACCAGATGATTGACCAGTGAAACTGGGAAGGTACATCCCAAGACTTTTATGGATCTCTACTATGATTATTATAGCCCAACCCTATGGGTGAACACAAGTAATTCCTGTTACTATGGGATACCAGATAAGTACTGCATAAAAGCCAACCTCTACTGCCCAGCAAAACCTCCTCATTTTGGGATGGGAAGGATTTTCATTCACTCTAATGTCACTCAGCCAAGCACGCCTGCCAAGCACGCCTGTATTACGGCTCCTTCACCACCCGCTTTCCAGTTTTAACTCTTAAAATCTTATTTGAAAAAATTTTGAGTTTTCTCTTTGTTTTGAAGGGCTGGGGCTCAAACTGGGGTCTTGAGTATGCTAGATCAGCACTCTAACACTGAGCTACACCCCCAGCTCTAAATAAGTTTCCACAGTTCTATTTATTCATCTGGGAACTTTCCTTCATCCTTTCTGGCATGGCTTTTGCACTAGTTAGCTTTTTTGTAAACGTCACAGAAACTGAGTAGACCAGGAAGAGGGAGCCTCAGCTGAGGACTCGCCTCCATCAGATTGGCCTGTGGGCATGTCTGTGAGGCATTTTCTTATTGTTAACTGGCGAATGAGGGCCCAGCCTACTGTGGGCAGTGCCATCCCTGGGCAGATAGACCTGGGCTGTGTAAGAAAAGTAGCTGAGCAAGCCAGTAGGCAGCGTTCCTCCGAGGTCTCAGCTTCAGCTGCTGTCTCTAGGATCCTGCTTTGAGTTCCTACACCTCCCTCCAAGATGAGTTATGCCTTGGAAGTGTAAGATGAAATAAACCTTTTCCTTCCCAAATTGCTTTTGGTCAGTGTTTTATCACAGCAATAGAAAGCAAACTAGAGCAGTCTCCTTCCTGAGCTGAGTCCCCCTTCAATGACCACATGAACACTGGAAATGTTTGTCAAATGAATCCTCAAATCCAGTGGATGCCTAAGTGGTGATTTTTTTGGACTAAGAGATATTTTATCAGAAAGCTTCACTTTGGTTCTTGAAGCCTTGAAAGATAATCTCATAAACATCCAAACATTCTTTTTGTCTTAACAAATCCTTAAGAGTGAACCTACTAGTAATATTTCTGTATTGAAAGTAAATAGGGAGAAATTAAAAATTTTCCCTCACAGTTAGAAAGCTCCATTCATAAGGAGGTTTGGACAAATGGTACTCCTTCGACTGTTAGTTAAAAAAGTTCAGCTCTCAGTATTAACCTGTAACTTGAGTGTACCTTCCATCATCACAGGAATTCTTTAGATGAGTGCATGTATTCTTGTTGTTTGGCCAAACAGCACAAAGAGGTAAGCATGTGACACTCATTCCTTAAAGTTTTGACTGGCGTTTCCCATTGTGGCAAGCAGGATCGGTGTGCCTTTGACCTGGTGCCAGTAGGGGAAAGGTGTTAATTAGCACTTGGTGCAGAGGTTTAAGAGCTGCCATTAGCATCTCACTGGGAGCAAAGGCGGGACAGTGACCACTCCTGGGAATGGGTGAGGAGACTCATCCATATTGGAGGATTTATTTTTAGCAGAGAAAATGCTTCTTTATTTTCGTGATACTGAGTCAGTGGTATTTTCAGAGGGTGTTACTCTATCAGTAATATCACTACCTGGCCATCTTCATTATCTGCATAATTAAAACACAAATACTTCTTGGCACAGTGATTCAGTGAAAGTACTTGGTTAATATGTTAATTCAACTTTTAAATCAATTATAGCTACCCGGCAGTCAGCACTTTGCGGTTTGGTGAACACAACTGGATTTCTAGAACAGTCACCAAGGGGTTGAGAAGCTAATTGCCCACAGTATTTATTTAAATTATTTAAAAAAATCTTTCCAATTATTACATATATACTGTTTTTTGAATGCAGCAATCACATACTGGAAAGTTGGTCTTTTGATGTTAATTACTCCTGTATCATGGCTAATTTCCCTGATCCTATCCACGCTGAGGGCTCTGTTTAGGATTCAGTCAAGAGCTTTCAGGGAAGTTTTATTGATACAGCTAAGAAATTTTTTAGGACAGAGACTTTGGAAGAGTCTCCAGTGTTTTTAATTATTGAAAACTAATAAGGACTACATGTATTTTAAAATATCTTAGAAGTCATATATTTTAGGCTCAAGTATAAACTGCAGTTCTCATCTGCCTGAATATTGGGTTAATTGAAAGGATTAAAACAGTAGGACCACAGGACATGGCTCCTGATGGGTAACTTAGCCTGAGCCATTCCACAGCCAGACTGCCTGGGATGTGTCTGTGTATCAGATGAACCAAGGCTAAAACAGTCGTTGCAAATACGGAGCCATGACTGTGATGCTGCTGCTGCTGTTGCTGCTGCAAGGAGAGCAATTTGCGGGGGTTCATTATTAGAGGAAAGAAGAAAGCAGATCTTAACCTTCAACTTTCCATTTCTGAAAATATTTCCTGAAAAAAAGTTAATTAAAATATGTGTAAGTAATGAATTAGTTCCACACATTGAGATTGTAATCTAAATTATCAGCATCAGTTGGGGTGGAGATTCTTATTCAAGCGGAATGTTTCTGTATTTGTTTGTTTCTCTGTTGCTGTGATAGATGCCGTAACCAAAAGTTACTTGGGGAAGAAAAGGTTTAATTCAGCTTACAGGTTACAATTCATCATCAGAGGGAAGTCAAGTGGGAGCTGGAACGGAGACCATGGAGCACGCTGCCTCCTGACTTGCTCCCTCTGGCTTTCTTAGTTACTTTTATTACACAGTCCAGATCCACCAGCCCAGAGGTGGCACCTTCCACAGTGGGCTGGGCCTTCCTACATCATCAATTAGCAATCAAGAAAATGCCCCACAGACAGGGCCACAGGCCAGTCTGATGGAAGAAATCCCTCAAATGAGAAATTTCTTTTCTCACCAGTCTCTGGTACCTCTGATGCCAGTTTGATGGTGTTAAAACTGAGTTTGATACTTTTTTTTAGACTTCTAGTTTAGCTTGGTACAGTGTTTACTTTAGCATAGTGAAACGAGGAGGAAGAGGATCCCCTAGAGGGTTCTTAGTCTCATTCATAAAAGAATTTAAGAATGGACCCAAACAGAAGCTTTTACAATTTTATTAGAATCTTAAAGAAAAATCCTCAGGGCGGGTGAGCTGGTAATCTTGGCAGCTGCTTTGAGGAGGTGAATAGTGGGAAGAAGGAAAGAAAATCATGAAGCAACACAGGTTTAGAGCCTGCACGGAGGTCAGACACATGGCTGACTCACAGCCACAAGGCTGGGAGAAGGAATCTTTAGAGAAAAAGTGAAGAACTACAAGATGCTAGGGGCAGCCCAAAGCCTTAGAGAAAGCATGTTTAGTAAGAAAGGCATGAAGAAGAAAAGGAGAAATTACGCTTTCCTGAAGAGTTCAGGCAAGCAGACAGACTTATGGAGACCTACATGGCTGTGGCTGGTCTGGAAGTTCTGTGGGGATCTGTGCTAGTTCCAGACAGGAAACATTCACTACCTTATTAACACACCCGGTATTCCACCCATCTGTTTAGCATAATGTAAGGTGAACTCCTGCCTTCCTGGGAGTGGTTCTATCACCAGGTAATTGACCAGTGAGACTGGAAAAGTAGGTCCTCCAACAGATAGACTAGACATTTTTTATAGTCTGGACTAGTTCAATTTATGGGGCTTATTGATACCCTAACAATAACATGCGACTGTCACTTATTTAAAACAAAATAGGTCAAAAGAAAAAATATTTAAGGAACAACAATAAACAAACAAAAACACTTTGGTTTCAGAGTGGGGACACCTCCAGTGGCCACAAGGTCTTTGGTTCCCTCTCCAGTGTCACAAATTAAAAACAAAGACAAAAAACATTGGTTTCAAATTTAGTATTTTACAAGGGGGTTAATATCGTGATGTGGACATAGAACTGTAAGCATTTTCAAATAAAGAAAAGTATGCTCGCATTTTAGTACTATTCCTACGGTAATTCAAATAATTGCTTTAATTTTTGTCACTTAAGTGTATACAGTAGTTCAAGAGAAAGATGCTTGACAGGTTTTGATGAAATATGGAAAGAGTCAGGATCATATTTGACCGTTTATTTCTCCCTCCTTCCTTCTCTGAATGCTTGGGCATCCAGTTCTCTAATTTTCACATGTAAACATCCTTTAATATTGTTTTATATTTAAAATAATATCAAGTTAATGGGCTTTGGTACTTAGTGAGGAGATAGCCTGTGCAAAGGAGTTCCACTTATGCTAACGGTGGGTGCTAAGTGCATCTGAAACCTGATGACTTGCCTGTTACCATGGTGTTTATACACAGCACAGGAGGAGATGTGAAAGAAATGTTGTCGGCAATTCCTTTTGTAACAGTGCTGTGCTCTGAAGGTTACTAGGTATAGATTGTGTTTGGCTTCAACTTGGACATTAAAGTTAGCAGATGACTTACATTTCTGCCATTAGTAATATGGTCTTTACAGCCACATTCTGAACTTTTGTTTGCTTTTATGAAAGCTGAAAACCGGAAATTTTTTCATGAACAAGAGGTCGAAAAGTGCCTGGTAACCCTTCTGGGCTCTGAGAGCGATGGAACTAAGATAGCTGCTTCCCAAGCTATTTCGGCCATGAGTGAGAATTCGGGCAGCAAAGAGTTTTTCAATACTCAGGGTAAGCAAACTGAGGACCAATATTTTTGAAGGTTTTAAGGCTAGTATATGTGGATGGGTGGACTTAAAAGTCACGCTTCACATTCTTTCCCCTGCAGGGATTCCACAGATAGTTCAGCTGCTCAGAAGTGCCAGTGAAGAGGTGAGAGAGGCTGCTGCTCTGGCCTTGGCAAACCTGACCACTAGCAACCCAGCAAACGCCAAGTAAGTGCAGAGACCTCTCGATCGGTCAGCCTAGCTGGCCCTAATTGAGATAGTTTGGGTTTTAAGATGACCACATTTCTTAAAGATTTATTTATTTTTATTTTCTATGAATGAAAGCTTGCCTGCATGTGTGTATTACACCACAGGTGTGTAATGCCTGTGGAGACCAGAAGAGGGCATCAAATACTCTGAAATGGAATTTAAGGACAGGTGTTAGCTGCCATGTGGGTGCTGGGAACCAAACCCAGGCAAATCCTCTGAAAGAACAGCCAGCAGTTAACTGAGTCATCTCTCCAGTCCTGATTATACTTAAAAAAAAATAAAACCACTTATTTTTATTTCATGCATATGAGTGTTTGCATGCATATGTATATATGTATCATGTGCAAGCCTAGTGCCCACAGAGACCAGAAAATGGTGTCAGAGTCCCTGGAACTGGAGTCACAGATGGTTGTTAGCCACCATGTGGGTGCTGGGAACTGAACCTGGATCCTCTGCAAGAACAGCAAGTGCTCTTAATCTCTGAGCCATCTCTCCAGCCCCATGAATTTCATACTTTTTGACAGTCTATCTTGGGTTATTCTACAATATATCTCTTGTGAAAATAGTCATCCAATTGGCTTTGTTTGGGAAAATATTATAAATCTTGACTGTTGGATTTTGTGGGGAAACTGTGCAAGCCATTTGATCCAGACAAGTCAAATCTTTGTGTGTGCGTATATGGGTGTGTGCACATGCCCATACCTGGTTACATGTGCACATCCAAGTGTGCACATGCATGTGGAGGCTAGCAGTCAATGTGAAGTTCCCCTATCGCTTCCCACTCTATTTTTTGAGACAGAGTCTGTCACTAAATCTGAAGCTCACCCATTTGGCAGAACTAGCTGGCCAGCAAGCTCCAGAGCTTCCCCTGTCTCCATGTCCCCATGGATTACAGATGTGTGCTACCATGTCTGGTGCTTTGTATATGTGCTGTGGATCCAAACTCAAGTCCTCATGCTTGTGCAGCAAGCACTTTACTGACTGAACCATCCCTTTACATCACTCTTACAGAAGCTTCTAAGAGAAGTAAAAGTGGGACTGGAGAGTTGGCTCAGCACTCAAGAGCACTGGCTGCTCTTGCAGAGGACCTGGGTTTGATTCCCAGCACCCACATGGCAGCTAACAACCATCCATTACTCCAGTTGCAGGGGATCTGATGCCTTCTTCTGACCTCTACCGGCTTTGCATGACACAGATGCACTTACATACATACAGGCAGAACACTCATACACATAAAATTTAAAAATTTTAAAAAACAGGTAGTTAAAACTCAGCCTGCAGCCAGGGAGGTCTTGGTGTCTGCATCCCTAATGTCCGTGCCTTGGAGAGCCTGTCTTTAGGTGTATCACTTCTGACAGGTGGAGTCCAGGGAATTTCACCCCTAAGCAGGGACCCTGGTCTGCTCATTAATTCACATTAAAGACCCTTTGAAAGCAGCGGATGCTGCAAAGTGACACCCTGAAGGTTCCCTGTCTGTCCAAGAAGCAGACCTGGTGGAGAAGAAAGCAATTACTTCTCAGCCTTTCACATGGCAGCTAACAACCATCCATTACTCCAGTTGCAGGGGATCTGACACCCTCTCCTGACCTCCACAGGCATTCCATGACATGGGTACCCTTACATACATGCAGGCAATACACTCATACACAAACTAAAAATAATAAAATATATTTAAAAAGACAAGTAAAAGTGAACAATGCTAGAAATATTACAGACCACATTCTAGAAACAATTGGTAAATTCCCCCCCAAAAGTTATTCAACCTTGAAAGGGCACAAGCATTAGAGAAATCGACTTTAAAAAGGTGATTAAAAGCAGCATACCACAGACAGTGACATGGAGCAAGGTTGAGAGTGGGGATTCCTTCTGTGTTATGAGCACTGCAGAATGTGTGTTGTAATCATCTTTAAAATTAATTATCAGAGTAATCCATCAATACTGAGATGCTGCAAGCTTAGCTAATTTTCCAGGGAGCACACACGTGTGAAGTACTTGAGGGGAGATTGAACCTAGGTCTGTCAGGTTCCAAAACTCATGTCTCTTCTACAAAAGACAGCACAGTCTCAAGACAGGAATTCCTGAAGGCAACTTTCAAAAATACAGTATTCCTTTGCCCTGCTTCTCACTTGGCATGCAAATTAATTTTGATTTCGTACGTTTTTTTTTTGTGTGTGTGTGTGTGTGTGACATTCTGGCTAAAATTACCCTTTTCTAACTTGAAACGGATCCTCCTTTTCCCTTTCACATACTTAATCTCTTTCTTAACCTGTCTTCCCCTTTCTCTATCTCCACACAAGCATTTTATAAGGCTTAAACAGAGTGATGAAAGTCTAATAATGCTCTGCACAAGGAAAACAGCCATGCAGAAGCGTCAGAACAAAACAGTGCTCCTCTATGGGCAGTCTTGGTCAGCATCGCTTCTTAAGCCAAGGGTTGTCGTCATCTTTCTGAAAGCACACAACTTTTAGCATACTGAGACACAGGAAGTGGCAATTTCAAAAGAGCAGATTCAGTGATTTCTTAGTTGTCAAGCTGATACAGAAAAGTTAGATCCACAACACTAAAATCTCCCCATTCGGATTCGTACAGTACCTAAAATAATTTTACCAGGCCTCAGAGTGTCTATAGGTGCCTTGGTTTGTTATGAGTTGCCTGCCTTCTGTGATTTCATAGTTTTGTATAAAACCACAGATAATTAAAGGCAGTAGATGGTTCTCAAAAGGGCTGCCTTCACATCTGCCCTTGAAGTTTATTCTTTCACAGATTGTTGTCTTCTGTGTAGCTCAGTTTTGGGAATATAGAATCGGGGCTAGACGATGCCTCTTTCCTCTTCTGTGATCCATTTCATTTGATCTGATTTGATTTTTATAAAATGTCAGTGGCAACTCTGTTCCATTATATGCCATCTATCCCCTCTCCCCTTTCGAGCTTGTATTTGGTAAGGGGTTTATGTTGTTCTTTGGGGTCTGTATCACTTTACTTTGGATTTGGGGACTAAAAACGTTTTATGAAAATAAATGTGTTTTAGAGTGAGTCGGACTTGACATATTTGTGCCAGATGCTGAAAACTAGAGTTGAAAATGATCCTATAGTCAATGAAAAATGAAGACAGAACATATTCTGGATCCTTCTATGATCACTTAGCATATTAATTACTAAAACCAAATCCAACAGCAGTGATAACAAAGGTGACTTTTAGTAGAAATAGTTTTCTCCTCAGACCATAATTGGACATCTGTTATTAAAGGTCTGTTAGCATAACCCCAGCTTTCCTGGGGTCCCCAGCATCCCTCTTCAGAAGTAAGTGATTCTACCACAGTTGTCCCAGGGCAAGCCTCGCTGGGGTGACTGAAATCCATTGCTTTTCTGTCACACATAGTGAAGGAAGGCCAAAAAGCCAGAGCCGATCTCCTTTAGGTGCTTGGTTTGGTGACTCTTTGAAACCTGCTCACTTCCTACCTGATTTGCAACAGTGCACTGTGAGTACCATAAATACCAACTGTGGGTGTCACTGGTGACCATCCCCTGTGCTCACATCTGGATGTGTCTGGTGTGAATTTCCAGTACTTTTTACAAATAATATGTATTCTGGGGCTGGAGAGATGGCTCAGCGGTTAAGAACACTGGTTGTTCTTGCAAAAGACCCAGGTTAGAATCCCAGCACCCTCATAGCAGCTAACAACTGTCCTAACTCCAGTTTCAGGGGATCTGACGGCTTCTTCTGTCCTCCACGGGCATTGCACAACATGGGTGCACTTACGTACACACAGGCAATACACACATACACATAAAATAAAAATAATAAAAAAATTTTAAATGTATTCTTTGAAAATTTCATTTATGTATACAATGTAGCTCCATCATATCCACCCAGCACACCCTTTGTCCAACTCCCCCTCCACATTTCCCTCTGCTTCACATCCTCTTTTGTTAATTAATTAGTTTTTAACCCACTGAGTCTAATAAGTGCTGACCATATGTGCATGAATGTGGGTTCATTCACCAGGGGTTGGGCAAAGAAAAGTGACTCTCCTTCCTCCTCAGGCCATCAAGCGCCATTAGCTCCTCAGCTATGGGTGGGACCTTGGGAGCCCCTCCCCCTCCTGCTGGAATTTGTAAGTGGATTGATTTTGTGCAGGTAACCACAGCAGCTGTGGGTTCATGTGTGCAATAGCAATGTCATGCCTGGATGACAGCATTTCCCAGCACTCCTCCCCGCACTCTGGCTCTTCTTTCCACCCCCTCTTCTGAGATGCTCCTTGAGCCTTGGAGGTATATGGCTTCTATGGATGTCCCACCTGTGGCTGAGCATGCATAGTCAATCTTGGCATTCTCAGCACTTTGAACACTTCTAAAACTCGGCATCTTCTGAACTTGGAGGCTCATTTCATGACCTTAGAAATGTGGAGATAAAACATTTTCAAGTAAACTAACCCCAGCGAACCAAAAAAAAAAGAACCACAGCAAAAATACCCAGGGGACTTATACTTTGAAGGGACTCTTTCTATAAAAAGGACAAATACCTTTTCTTTTTAAAAAATATTTTACTTACTTATTTTTTATTTTATGTGTATGGGTATATTGCTTGCATGTATGTGAGTACACCCGTGTCATGCGGTGCCCACAGAGGTCAGAAGAAGGTGTTAGAGCCTCTGGAAATGGAGTTACAAATGGTTATTAGCCACCATGTGGGTCCTGGGAATCGAACCCAGGTCCTCTGCGAGAGTAGTCAGCGTTATTGAGCACTGAGCCATCTCTCCAGCCCTGAAATGCCTTTTCATTAAAATTTTTGTAATCTAAAAACAGAATTTGATACATGATCTGTAAAAATCAATTTCCCATCTAATATATCTGTTTTCAGGTTCTCAGCCATCATGTTTCTCACAAGAAAACACACTGGCCTACAATAATAATGTGATGAGAGAGAATTTATCAGCAGCGATTAACAAATATCCAGACCATCCAAACCCTTTCGTGGAAGGTTTTTAGGTCTAAGTAATTGGAACTTTATCTTAATGGGTCCCTGTGAGGTGCTTCCTGTAAATGTGGCTTTGTAGATACTCAGACTTTCTGGGCATTTCAAAATTTATTTCTTCACCTAGTTAACACTTCACACTGTTTGTAATGAGTTTGAATTAAGATTCTTAAGTACCTCCCTCCCACCTTTCCAACTGCTCACATTTATAGTGAGTGCATTGTAGATAGGTTGTGAACACCTTAGTGGCATTTCAGGGACCCTAAGGGGAGCATGGGGCCACTGACCCCTCACTGAGTGCAGATTTGGAGAGGGGGGCGGTCAGTCCCTTGGGGCTTCAGTGGATTCTGTGAACCGTTTGTTGGCAGCTGCCAGGTATTAGTTGTCACTGCTGTCTACACGGACCTGGTTAGCAGACTAACCTCCTCTTTGCCCAAATCCCTTCAAACACCTACCTTTTTGTGAATGAAAAGCTTGGGTGCTGGGTAGCCAGCCTTATCTAATTATATATGAAAGCCATAAAGGAGGGAGTACTTTTCTAAGTATGAGTATGTGCTGTAAGTTCTCAGAGGCCATTTCTACCTCTTCCCCCATGTTCTATATCTATGAAATTCCCAAGTATTTAGGTTATATGTAAATGAGATTGTTATTAACACACCACACACACACACACACACACACACACACACAGATCCCTTTGCTTACAAATAAGCTGACACTGTTGAGGAAAATTACAAAGAGTAAAATGTTCTAGGAATAAGTTCCACTGGCTTTTTCCAGATAGCCAAGTCACTGTTCAACTGTCACCTTAGCAAAGAGGCCTGCCATTGCGATGCTGTTGAGAACTGCACCCCACACTGCACTCTCTCAGCCCTCCCTTCCCTGTGCCCTCACTGGCTCATCGCATCACATACTATGTGGCTCACCCACTATGTTCATTGTGTCGTATTCTGTCACAGAAGGAGCAGTCTTTTTCTGTTTATTAATGGACATATTCCAAGGACCCATTCCATAGGCACAGGGGGGAAAGAGACTCATTTTAAAAAATACACCCAAAGATAAAATTTAAGCCTAGCATGGCGGGGGAAGGCAGGCAGCACAGAGGGAAGGAGACGTGGAGCCTCAGTGATCTGGAGTCGCTGGGGAACTCAAAGAAGCAGAAAAACCTAAGAAAGCTAAGACTATTTCTTCCAGTAATGGACCAGAAATTTCCAGTCTCAGAACTGAGAAGAAATCAGTGATCTCCCAAAAAAGCCTACAATCAAAAGCTTCACATTTGGATTCGACACAGGTGGTTAGAGGACAAAGAAAGAATTGGCTGTGTCTTTCAAACCTGCATCAAGTAACCCTAAGGAAACAATTCCAGCTTCTGCCCCGAGACTTTCAGTAGCAGCTTCTAATGAAGACGGTGAACCAGAAGAAATGGCCTCAGAAGCAAAGATGAGGATGGAGATGACAGCAGGGATACATCAGTATCAGCTGGACTAAGCTCCTTTAGTGATGAGGATGGAGACGACGGCAGGGGTACATCAACATCAGTTGGACCAAGCTCCTTTAGTGAGGAGGATGGAGATGATGGCAGGGATACATCAGCATCAGCTGGACCAAGCTTATTTAGTGATAAGGATGGAGACGACGGCAGGGATACATCAGTGTCAGCTGGATCAGGCTCCTTTAGTGATGAGGATAGAGATGACGGCAGGGATACATCAGCATAAGCTGGACCAAGCTCCTTTGGTGAAGGAAAGCTGGACTTTCCATAACCAAAACCTGTGGGAAAGAACACATCATCTTGGCAAAGTCATAATCAAGACAGTTCATTGATGGGCTTTGAAACTGGAGTATGGGTTTTTGAAAACTGGTATTAGACTAGCTTTGGAGTTGTTTCTTTTTAAAATAGTTTGGTACTTTTATGTGTATGAGTGTATTGCCTACATGTATGAAAGTGTACCCATGTCAAGCAGTGCCTGTGGAGGTCAGAAGAGGGCATCAGATCCCCTGGAACTGGAGTTACAGATGGTTGTTAGCTCCAAGTGGGTGCTGGGAACTGAACCCAATTCCTCTGAAGGAGCAGCCAGTGCTCTTAACTGCTGAACCATCTCTCCAGCCCACAGGAGAGCTGAGAGCATGCAGTGTGGGGTGTAGTTCTCAACAACATCCCAATGGCAGGCCGCTTTGCTAAACTGACATTTGAACAGTGACTTGGCTATCTGGAAAAAGCATTCCAGGCAAGAGCATGGTCAGTACAAGATGCTAATACTTCTGGAAGTAGAACTTATTTATAGAACATATTTTACTCTCTCTTTTTTAAAGATTAAAGGATACATTAATAAATAATAAACGAGAGTTTGAAATTAGAGGTAATTTTTGTTTTACATACAAATGTCAAGACATTTGCTAGTTTTGTAGTTTCATGTGATTTATTTCCAAAGAAATCAGAGATTGCAATTTTTAAAAGAATTGCCTTTTTTTAAAAAGTTGTAACTGTTAGCACATTAAAAGGAGAGCAAAAAAAAAAAAAATAATAATTGTGTATTTGAAACTGCAAGCTGTTACTCTCTTGAGGAAAAGCAGGACTTTGCTTCCTTATCACCTGAGCGCTTGGTTCCCAGGAACAGCATTATAGAGAGGACTGTTATACGAGACTCGTAACTGACAGTAAATTTAGATGAGATTAGAATACACCTCCACCTTTATTTCCTTATTCATTTTTAGTCATCGTCTGCCACATGTTGTATTGCTATCAGAGGATAGAGACTCAGCCCTTCAAAATTTTTTTCCTCAAAATTTGATGTGTGGGGGCTGGAGAGATGGCTCAGCGGTTAAGAATACTGACTGATCTTGCAGAAGACCTTGGTTCAAATACCAGCACCCACATGGCAGCTAACAACTGTCTGTAATTCCAGTCCCAGGGGATCCGACAGCCTCTTCTGTCCTCCTCCTCTGGCATTGCATGACACGGGTGCACTTACCTACATGCAGTCAATACACGCACACACATAAAATAAAAAGTAAAATATTTTTTAAAAAAGATTTGGTTAAAACTTTTTTTTTTTTGATGTGTGCTACTGAGTGTTTGAAGCAGCCCACTTCCCCAGACTGGATTTTTGTCTGCCTTCGCTCACCTTCAAAGAGCAACGTTTGTCCCCAGAGGAAACCAGCATTTTGAATGTGAGTCTCTTGGTTGGGGTTCCTTATCCCTCATAGCTTTGCCACCAGAACCTGATTCTTTTGTCTTTTGAAATAGGAACCATAGCCAAAAATCTAAATGTGCACAACGCTTCAAGTGTTTGGCTCATTTTCATTTTTTTTAAGGTTTAAATATTTTTAGAGAAAGAATGAAACATTGTCTAAAGACGAAGACCGAGAAAGAGGCACTTTCTGTGGATGGGCCGGCGTGTTTGTTACCACCTCGTTAGGTCTGATTTGAGTTGAACTTGCTCCAAGATTCCTTGTTAATACAATTTGATGGCTTGTTCTAAGTATGTCCGTACTAGCCAATAGCCTCAAAAGCATCCTTTAATTGCTGAAATTGAAGGAAAGTGGGCAGCTCAAACCATACATACTCTGTAGATTCGGTTATTGTAGGGTTTATTTAATCATTTTGTATTGCATATGAATCTTTAAAAAGTGTGACAGTCAAACACATCTTTAAAAGCATAGTCACAGACCAGAAAGCATGGTCATAGACAAAAAAAAAAAAAAAAAAAAAAAAAAGATATAATTTCCCTGAAAACTACAATGTCAAGTTTGGAGGTGAAGTCAGAGCTTTATTGGTAGTAACCATTCAGTGAGCTCTTTGGAAGGAGATCACTTCTGAGATAGTCCTGACAGTTTCTCACTTACATCTAAATCTAGAATAAGCCTCTAGTAAAACACTGGTAATGACTGAAGCTTGATTAGCTCCTGTGTGATTTTTTTTTTTTTTTTACATCAAGACACATAAATCTAACTGACTTTTATGTGGGCAAACTGTCTATTTTACTGTTTGTTAAAATACTTCCCTCTCCTGCATGTTCTTTACTTCACCCAAACGAGATATTAACAGAAGGTCAATATGAGGAGAAAGAATGTCTGAGATCACTATCTTTACTAAAATACCAATAAATTTTGTCAAACTAAAAAAAGGGAAAAAGAAAAAAGAAAGCCCAATGCCCATAACTTAAAACAGGAAGATATTCATATTGTTAGTTTTGCAGGATTTGGACCATTGAACCCACTTGTGGAACGGCTTACCTCGAAGAGCCTTCTGTTTTTAACTTTGATCCTTTATACTCTACAGAATAAAAGGCTAGTGGGTAAAATTATGAAAAGGCAACGAAGTAGAATAAACATATTCATTTTTTGAAAGTTAGGGAGCCATTGGTTACCCTGAAGATGAAAATACTATTGACCATTAGGAATATTTTTCCTGGCCGGTTCATAGGCTTCACAGCTGGGTAGGAATGTTGATTGCTTTTTTCCCTTGGCAGATTGCATAGCACCTTATAATACCAAGAGAGCTGGTCCTTAGGCCAATTTCAGCTCAATTCCTCTCAGTCCTATGTCTAAAGTATATGGTCTTCACCATGTAGATCTTTCCTATACCTGGGACTGGCATTTTTGCTAGATAGCCTATGGCTATACACATGAACACACACATACTATATGTATTTTTAAGTATGCTTATAAAATAATGTTTCCTTTAAAAAGAAAAAAAGATTTTATTTTTGTGTCTACTTAAGTGCAGTGCCTGTGGAAGCCAGAAGAGGGCACCATATCCCCTGGAACTTGAGTTACAGATGGTTGTGATCCACCATGTGGGTGCTGGGAATCAAACCTGGGTCCTCTACAAGAGCAGTCAATGCTCTTAACTGCTGAGCCATCTCTCCAGCACCTGAAATTTTATGTGTATGAGTGTTTTGCCTGCATGTAAGTAGGTGCACCATGCATGCACTGCCCACTGAAGCCAAAAGAGGGCATCAGATCCCCTGGAACTGGAGTTACAGACGGTTGTGAGCCACTGTACGGGTACTGTATGGGAACCAAACCCAGGTCCTCTGCAGGAACAGCCAGTGCTCTTAACTGCTAAGCCATCTCTCCAGCCCCTGAAATACTTATCTGAAAACAGAGTTAAAAGACAGGAACAGCTAAAATCACTTATGGGACTAAAGAGGAAAGGAGTTGTGTTAAGTGGATAAAGAAAAAGCAGAAAAGTAAAAACAGCCCCTATCAAAGGGAATAATGAATTCTATATGAACAGATTGATTTGGGCACAGATAGCCTTTCTTCGTACACTGCAAATCTGTTTGACAATTCTCTGTATGTGACACTTTTGAAAATGAGAAGCTATTAATTTTTTGATCTAGGATATATCTTCGGTTGAATTTCATGTTTTATTTACCTTGTACCTTTCTATCCAATTACTCATTTCAAATTTTAAAATTATTTATACATTACTGAGAGAATGACTTGTGGTTGGCAGCCTTCTGAGCAGCTGTCCTCTACATAATGAGAATATTTTAAACAATTTATAGCATCAGTGCCATCTGTTGGATCTGATCAGAATTAGAATTTTTAAAGCTATTTTAAGAATGAAGAGGGTTCAGTATTTTAAATTTCCCTTTGCCAATAATAACTAAATTAGCCATTGGTAAACCATGACAGGATTTGGAAATGAGTATAAATATTGGTTGGGTAAGTTTTTAAAAGATGCAATTTGAGCAAATCGAGTGCAAAGAGTAAAATGAAAATATGAAAAGCAAGCCAGATGTGGTTGCGCACGCTTTTAATCCTGGCACTTGGGAGGCAGAGGCAAGCAGATCTCTGTGAGTTACAGGCCAGCCTGGTCTACGTAGTAAGTTCCAGGCCAGCTAGGGCTACAGGGAGACCCTGTCTCAAAAA
>NW_008336953.1:1918290-1943510 GCF_000622305.1 Nannospalax galili
ATCATTTATTGCCTGTGGATAAATGGTAACTGGGAACTAAGACTGCATTCTTCACAGATAACAGTGTTGGATCACACTGGCTCTGATTCCCTTAGAGTCATCCCATATTATCTCCACAAAGAGTTCTTTCCTTGGAGTTTCAGGGACCCCCCCCCCCGCAATCTTTTATTTATTTTTTATCTTTTATATTACTTCTTGTTTTTCTACAACAGAAGCAACCCAAGAAAGGTCTCAGTGATAGTATGGTAGCAGAGTGGCTACTTAAAAAAACAACTGATTGATCGTTGGGCCACTACTAAGCCTTCCCAACAGCAGAGGCAAAGCTCTTCTCCAGGGACTATTCTACTTTTGTGTGACATACAGTCAAGACCACAAAAAAAAAAAAAAGACAAAGAGTAAGGGGCAGACCCAAAAGGCTCCTCAGAGCAATGGGTGCCCCCAAATTACACAGATGTGTGTCTGGGCACTGTGGTGACGTTTGAACATACTCAGTTATCAGTGCCCTTACTGTCTGTGAATGACCTGTCATTGTGCATTACCAGTATCAAAAATTCTCTTGACTAATATAGAAATAAAGAAAAATTTCTCACTCATTAAATAAAGCTGGGGGCAGGTAATATTATTAAAATTATTTATTTATTTTATATGTATGAGTATTTTGTCTGCACATGCATTTATGTCATGCAATGCCCTCAGAAGCCATAGAGAGTGTCAGATCCCGGGGAACTGTAGTTAAGGATGGTTGTTAGCTGCCATGTGGATGCTGGGAACCAAACCCAGGTCCTCTGCAAGAGCAGCCAGTGCTGTTAACTGCTGAGCCATCTCTTAAGGCCAGGAAATATCATTTTAATGTCTACTAGAATTATTTGTTGAGTATCACGTCTAAAAAAAAAACCATAGAATTTGTTGAGAAACATTTAAATGTCTTCTCAATATAGAATCTTACATACTGTTGCAAAAGTCCAGGACTGCCTAGGAGCTGAGCTAAGCCATTTCATACTGTCAGGACCGCACCATCGCAAGCCAGAGTTACCTCTGGTGTATACACAAAGCTACTGTTGTCTTCAAGCTTAAAAAATAATTCCCGCCCAATTAAATAAAGCTGAGCTGGGAGGAAGGCAGGCCATATAGTATGCCGCATTTATTTATTTTACCATTTCTTTGTATTTCTTTTAACGTGAGATTTTGAACGGATTATTCTTAGAATTGCCCATATTGTATTGTGGAATGACGGCTGTAATGACGGGAAGGATGGTGATTATTTTGAAGAGAAAGGAAAAAAAAAAAAAAATCCATGCATAGGTTAAAATGCACAAACCACCCCAAGTCTCCCCTCTCCGCCCATCTCTGCAGATGCTCTCCGTCCCTCTGAGATGGCTGCAGCCGTGCGCTACCGCCCTTTGAGTAATGCACCCTAACGTTTTGCCCTGCATCCCAATTCTCCGCCAACACTCGCATTCACTTGGAATAAACACTCTCGCTACTTAGATCACTAAAAGAAGCACTGGTCGTAGGAACGACCCATTGGAGACGCAAGCGCATGGCATAGACCGGATGTATAGGTCGGACCTAACGCCGAAGCCGTGCACTTAATTGTCTTTGTCCCGCAGGCTTCTTCTTAAATATGTTTTCAGAGTTCCAATTCCCTTCACCCACAGCCGCAGGAAACGCGTCTTCATGCTGCCCCCTAGTGGCGGCTCTCGAGGAAGTTGGGGGAGGGGAAGCAGTAATGGCCCCAACGCTGTGTTTTAATGAAACACACACTAATTTAATTTGAAACACTCTGGTGCGCCTAAAATAATATTTTGGAACATTATTAAAAGATTGTGATCTGGAAAGCATTTCATTGTGATAATATTCCACTGCTAAGTATGCGTCTAACAGACGCTGTGTCTGTCTTTGTCCCTTTCTAAGGTGTTGTCATTTCAAAATGTTTTGACACCTTCTTTTCAGCGGTGGCTGAGTATCTGCTGTGCTGTGTAATCACAGAGCACAAATGCAGAACATTTGCACAACAGACACCCATGAATCCCATTGCTGTTGTAGATTTTGTTCTTGATTCTGTTTATACAAAAGATTGTTTTAAAATTTGCATTATTTGTGGATCTTTATTGTAAAATTATAGATGCTTTGCTGAGGATTCTCAAAATCTAAATGTTAGGCAACATAAATTGAGCCAGTTTAGGAGGTTTGGTTTTGTCTAAAGAATGATTCAACTATTATTATTATTACTATTGATGATGATGTCTAAAGAATGATTCAACTATTATTATTATTACTATTGATGATGATGATGATAATGAAACTTCAAAGAGCTTAAAGTGTCATCTCTTTTTTAAAAAACATTTTATTTATTATTTTTATTTTATGTGTATGCGTGTATTGCCTGCATGTAGGAGGTAAGTGCACCCATATCGTGCAATGCCCACGGGGGGCAAAAGAGGCTGTCAAATCTCCTGGAACTGGAGTTAGGACAGTTTTTAGCTGCCATGTGGGTGCTGGGATTTGAACCCAGATCTTCTGCAAGAACAACCAGTGTTCTTAAGCGCTGAGCCATCTCTCCAGCCCCCATCTAATTCTTTAAACTTCCTCTGAGAGGGGTTGGGGATTTAGCTCAGTGGTAGAGCCCTGGGTTTGGTCCTCAGCTGGGGGGGGGGCGGGGGACAAAATAACAAAAAGGACAAAAAAAAAAAAAAACAAGGCAACTAAACTTCCTCTGAGAGCCAATGAGTTGGCCCAGGGGGTGGGGCTGTTGCCTCCAAGCCTGACAAGCCTGAGTTCGATCCTGGATCTCACACCATGAAAGGAAAGAACTGATTCCCAAGGGTGGCTCTCTGATCTCCACACACATTCTGTAGCACATGCATACAATAAGCAAAATAATAAAAATAAAAGTCCTCTGAATTTAAGTCATAAAATAAGAGAAATCTTTATAGTAAACTTATGAAATTTTCCTGCATTCTTTCCATTCAAATTTCTTGAGTGTGTATTTCTGATCTCTACCCACAGTTCCTTGGCTCCTGTCTCTTGATAGAATCTTGTCATCATGTTGCTTATTCTGGACTGGGGAGAGGAAATCACCCTAGATTTGAAAAGCTCATACAATGAAAAGCTGAGTTTTGCAATAAAACCACTCAGTTCCCCGTGCCTATTTTGTGTCAGTTGACATGTGCCAAACCTTGATGGTTTGAATTTGATTAGCTACTGGTTTTGTAAGGCTTGGTGAGTCTCATAAAATGTTCAATTAGAGAATTATCCATGCTGCTTTTATTATCACAGAGAAGAGATTGATATCTGTGTAACATTTTAAAGTTCTCTCCAGTCTCCACTATTCGTGATTTTCAGAGGAAATCATCAGTTTGCATATTTTAGATTATTTCTCTTTTCATTTGAATCTCACTTAAGCCTACCTTAGATTCTATTCACCCTTGACATTTCAAATTAACCATTGCCTATGCTTTTTCTGCACTTGGGAACGGTCCTGCTTACTCATTAATTGTACCTACATGAAAAGACTTGGGGTCTGATCCCTGAGGAAGACTGCTCCCCTCTAGCCCTATGGGTTTGTTGAAGATTTGACTGTCTAGCTAAAAAGTTGTCTAAAAATGAAAATTTCATGCACATATACAAATTGTGAAATATGATCATATCTTCCCGTGATCCAAAAACTTCTCCCCTAGTGGCGAATGAAAATGAGAAGTTGTGGCTGTTGTTGCTAGCTGGCATTTATAGGCAGGTATTGAGCTTAGGGCTCCAGGGGAATGCATCTTTCAACCCACAGCCATGAGGGAGGCATTGCTCTTAACCACATCCATCTGTTCATTTTGCACACGAGCAAGTAGCGGCCACAGAGGGAGGGAGGACACTCACACAGAGACTGCCACCTGGCCCGTGTCCCCAGGGAGCTGAAGTCCTCTCCACCCTGGAAGCTTGGCTCTCATTTGTCTCCTGTTCATCTAGTATCTCTCAGACTTGAGCCTCTATATACCCTCTCTACCAGAATTTTCTCTGTGTCTTCAGGACCTGTTGGAATTCTTGCAGGCTGGAAGGTGATAGCTCCTGGTGCTCTAGAAGACACTTCTGTGTTGTTGAGTCCTTCCTTCTCCTTCTCCTTCTTCTTTGTCTATACCCTCCACCTCCCTCCACCTTCCTCCCCAGACTCCCTCTGCTTCTCCTAAGTACTCATCCCTTACTCCCCTGCTTCCTTTCCATTATCCTGGTTCCTGCAGTTATGTCTAATTTGAAAAAAAAAAAAAAAAGAGGGGGAGGGCATTCTTTGAAAATACTGTACTTTTTAAATGCTTAAAATATGTAACAGTAATCTGGGCATGGTGGTGCGTACCTTTAATCCCAGAAATTTGCAAGTAGAGGCAGGAGGATCAGGAGTTCAAGACCATCTTTGGCTACCAGGCTTCAAACAAAGGGAACAAACAAACCCCTTGATGAGACATGTGAAGTGTGAGTGAATGGATTAAAAGTCACCCTCTCCGGATTTGAGTCCCATGTCTGTTACTAACTTCCTTCACAAACAGAGTCAACCTGAATTCTGTCTTTCTCAGCTATGAAATGGCAAGGAATCGAGATTTCCCACTAGTTTGTACTATGAGTCCTTACCCTCAGTCACTGGGCATGCAGAGATCCTGGCTCTCAACTTCTGACAGGGGCTTGAGAGGATCTCTGGCTTTGGAATTTGCCACTTTGTCAGGGAACTCGGCTTGGGTATTGATGGTTTTGTAGTCATGTCACTGCTCTTGGGTGGTTCTTTCGGGGCTGGTGCCGTGTGCTGCTCTACCTGTAGGGGAGGAGACAGAGGCCCTGGGAAACTGTTGTCCTCAAGCTTCCATCGGTGTCTGGGAGATGGCAATCAATATACAGCTATTTCATTTTATTCTTTATTTTATTCTTGAGTCAGGGTGTGGCTAGTAGCTGAGGCTGGCCTTGAACTCCCAGTCCTCCCTGCCATAGACCCCCCGAGTACTAGGATTACAAGTGTGTAGCACCAACCACACCAGTTATCTTAAAAGATAATTTCAAAAGTGATAGAAGTATAAGTAAAATGAAACATCATAAAGTCACTGTGAAGGGTGTGACTCCAGGATCTTGAAAAGCTGCCCCAGGGAATGGCATGGGGCTAATCAAAGTAGCAGGGCTCAGTGCTAGGGCTTTAAAATTTTTTTTTCTGTCACGCTAGAGCAATCAGTGTGACAATAATAAGAAAACAAACACAATGACATCTTTAATTACTGTGGCATCCTGTCCCATGTCATTCACAGATATCTAAACAGACTGATTTCCAGGCTCAGCAGAAACATTTGGTAACTGCAAAATCACTTATTCTGAATATTCTAACACCTTGATCATCATTCTTATTTTATTAGGAGACAAGTCGGCCATGTAAAATAAAGAGAGCTGTTCTCTGGTGATGGCAGGTAGTTAATTACTTGCAGAGCATTTTGGCTTTTGAAAAAGAGTGTGGCGGGGTGTGCAGGAAAGTAGAGTTGTGATTGAAGAGATAGGTCAATAAAGACTCCATATTACTCCACGTAAGAAAGTTACATTTGATTCCCCCAGCCTTTGATTAATTGCCCCCCAAAACGTGTGCAGAAAGGCTCGGTTAGCATACAGTTCTTCTTGACAAAAAGTGATGTCAGAGAAGCGGTAATAAAGGGAACATCCCAGAAATTTCAGGACGATACCTAAGACCAATCAAGACAGTAGAAACACTTTGATTTCACATATCTTAGTATTTTTACTGCATTTTATTTCTCTATGGAAGGCAAAACACAAGTGTGTCTGGTGTTTACTTTATAACAATTGTGTCACTTCAAAACCCTTCATTTTAAACATGTGCCTGCAATTGTGACTTTCCCCCTTTAAGCGTGTAAAGTGTCTTTAAATATTTGGAATACTGCTTAGAAGAAGAAATCCTCTTGGCCAGTGTTGTCAGCCCTGGTGTGTAGCCGATGTTTGGGGGTGGACATGTCACCTTCTGTAGCTGTGGGGCCGCAGTCGGGTGAACCTTGTTGTACAGACCCCAGAACTGACTGATTTAGCAAACATACCACACTTTGTGGATCATTACCTTTGTTGAAAAACTGGCTGGAATGGGATTCAGGGCTCCTGTTCTCCCCATTCCAGTTCCAGCTGTGGTAATCGGGAGACGCCTACTTATCAGGGTGGCCAGTGCATCACCTACTCGGGCCTCCTGTCAGCTGGCTTGCCAGTCACACCGCAAAGCATGCTAGTGTGTACTCTCTTGACCACAGCAGCGTGTCTGTGCCAGTATGTGTTCCTTGGTGTGACAAAACTCCTAGAGATATCTGAAAAGTCATGCTGGTGGGAACGGTTGTAAACACTGTTAGCAAACATGGTTCTTACTGCCAACATTACCATCTGTTCCTTCAGGTTCTGCATATTGCCCTGTATGTGGGCTCTGTTAAACAGATTTCCAGACTGCCCAAGGTCACCCGTGATTCATGTAACCAGTCTTTACAGATGGGTTGAACACGACTCTCAAACTGCCAGAAAGATCAATTTTGAGACCAAATGGTGTCGCCTGATAGCACACTCTGAATCAGTGCTTGTAAGGCAGGAACTACCCCAATATGAGAAATGGATACGTTCCAAAGATATACTTTGTTTAAAGAGCAAAATTCATTTACTGAACTTCATCTAAGAGTTGCCTCAATATAATTGGAGCTTTGTGGTGGGGAGGGGAGAGCTGTTCTAGAGGGGGCAGCCCAAGTGTATGTGGGGATTGCGGTTTCAATGGTTCCTATCTCTTGCAGGTTTAAAGCTGAGCTAAACATTTCCCTCCATCATTCCTCCTTGACTGATGTAGGTTTCTTCACTTACCTTGAATTAACCCAAGGCAATTAAATATTTTGGTCTTCTCAAACTGGAGATATAAATAAAATCGACAAAGAGGGCAATGAGTCACATACCAGGATGGCACAGAGCAAGAGGTGATTGAGGAGGTTCTGAAGGACATGGAGTTCTTGAGGAGGAGACACTGGAGGGATAGGGAAGAGTGTCTGGGGCAAAGGGAACGTGTCAGTTCAAGGAGTCAAACACGCAGCAACACAGCGTATTTCTGTGAACCATCGGCTGGCACTGCTCGTGTAACTGAATTTCTGCTCAGTGCAGTTCTCAGTGCCCTTTCTGGTTTTGTTTTCGTTTGGTGTGGGGTTGTTTGTTTTATCCATCGTGGTGTTTGAGCACTTCAGTGAAAAGCCGCTGAATTCCATGACAAGTGCTGGGAAAGTTTTTAATTAATAAATTTTTAATATTTTAGATTGAAATGTTTAAAATTTGTTATTTTTGATTGTGAATGTTTGTGCCAAAATATCTTTCCTGAATGACAACAAAAAATATATATATAATTAACAAATAAAGACTCAAGTTCAGGTTAAACAAACAAAAAAGACCTCTTTGTCATTAAGAAATGCTTTCTGGGCTAGAGAGATGACTCAGCGGTTAAGAGCACTGGCTGCTCTTGCAGAGGACCTGGGTTCGATTCCCAGCACCCACATGGTGGCTAACAACCACTCCAGTTCCATGGGATCTGATGTCCTCTTCTGACTGCTGTGCGCATCACATAACACTGGTGCACTCACATACATGCACTCAGTACACTCATACATGTAAAAAATAAAATAAGAAAGAAATGTTTTCTTAAGGAAAAGTCATTTGTGACAAACTATGAAAGACAAAAAATAATTATCCAGGGGGTAGGAGGAGAATGTGCAAATGCACCGGGCAGAGGAGGGAAGCAGGGCCAGGTCTGCAAGACTGCAGAAGCTGTGTGAGCAATCTGGTAGGAAGCAGTGAAAGTCTGAAGTAGGAGAGCCACAATTACATTCTTAGAAGACTGCATTAACTAGAAGATTGAGTAAGGATCCAAGTAAGACCTATTAGAACTTCCTAATACCGCCCCCCTTGATGATGAGGTACATTCCTCCCAAACCCCATCGTAAACTGAAATCAAGTCCAAATGCAGTTCATTCACCTAACCTACTCAACAACACAGCCTAGCATACCGTGGCACACTGGTAGGGCACCAGCTGTTCATTCTGCATATTCTCCTGGCTAACTGGGAGTTGTAGCTCAGGGCATGAGAGGAGACGGAGAGGGGAGGGGGAGGAAGGGAGGAGGAGAAGGAGGGAGGGGGCAGAAGAGAGAAGTATAGCATATACTGACATATGATTAAACTAGTCTGGTAACAGATCCAAATTCAAAGCCTGCAATATGGTTCCTATTGAATGTTGTTTTAGTTTGCTTTCTGTTGCTGTGAGAAAACACTGACCAGAATCAACTTGGGGAAGAAAGGGTTTATTTGGCTTTACCTTTCCACATCACTGTCCATCACTGAGGGAAGCCAGGTCAAGACCCAGAGGCAGGAGCTGAAGCAGAGACCATGGAGGAAGACTCCTCTCTGGCTTGCTTCCCTTGGCTTGCCCAGCTACCTTTCTTATTCAGCCCGGGCCCACCTGTCCAGGGATGGCACCATCCACAGTGAGCCAGGCCCTGCTGTATCAATTAGCAATTAAGAAAATGTCTCATAGATAGACACACAGGCCAATTCAATGGAAGAAAATCCTCAACTGAGATTCCCTCTTCTCAGTTATCTCTAGATTGTGTCAAGTTAATAGAAACTAACAAGCATAAACGTGTATCATTTTTGAGCCACTGCAAGACCGAAAAATCTTAAATCATAAGTTAAGGCCCATCTGTATCTGCGAACCCTGCACATTGATGTGAATCCACATGAGAGGATGCCGGGTTGGATTTGGTTGCAGGGTGGAAAAAGGAGAGACAGTCGGGAAATAATGGAAGAGGCGATTATTACAGTCAAAACCTGGTTAGACCAGATTCCTTGATAGGTTAGACCTCACCTTTGTTTAGATAACATCACTCGTGGAAACACATTTTCACATGTTCCTATATTTGTTTTTCACTTTGTTTTTTAAATTTACACTTTAAACTCTTACTTGAGTAAACTCCAACTAAATGGAAACTAATGATAGTAAATATCAGAAAATATTTTCAAATTATTGTCATGACATATGGCCCTGTAATTCTGGATTTTCTAACACAGCAGTTTGACTTCTGTCTCGTTCACTTGGATGATGCTGTACTGTTACAGAAACTGAAACATGTTTTTAAAATATGACAGGCTTCAGCTTGTGGGTGTCCACGTTAGAGACAGGCACAAATGAAACAGAAGGTCTTGGGTTTGAAAAAAGCAAAGTTAATGCAATTTTAAAAATTCTGTATTCTGTTTGTATCATTGAAATTAGTTCTTTTTAAGGTAAAAAGAGTTTGATTTTCTACCACAAGCTCATTTTAGCTATTGTTTCTAGGTTAAGGCAGAGCACAAACTAGAGACAGAGGTGAAGGGCCGATGCTCATGGATCTTCCCAGGGCTAAACACTTGATTTGTCTGTGGGCTGTCTCTTATGTTCAGGGCCATAAAAGCGATCTTCCACTGAGCACTGCAGTCTTTGGCTTTTTTTTTTTTTTTTTTTTTTTTTTTTTTTTAAGGGTTTCCTTGTAGCCCCAGCTGTCCTGGAACTCACTATGTAGACCAGGCTGGTTTTGAACTCACAAAGATCCGACTGCCTCTGCTGGGATTAAAGGCATGCACCACCACGCCTGGCGTCTTTGGCTTTTTAAGTGGCTACATTTTCATGTACTTCTTTTATCGTCTTCATAAAGAACAAAGAAAAGAGTAAGAGGCAGTGATTTGGGGCGGGGGGATGGGGGGTGAGGCAAGGCACATCTTCACAATACAGAAAGCCAAGCCTGAGTGGAAAGGCCCAGAACTAACCTGGTGGAAATCCATGTCCTGACCCTAATAGCTCTTAGTTTCTTAATTTTCCTGAGGAACTGAAAAAAATGAGGGGCATATCTGTGTGTGCCTTTAATTTTCCAAAAATAAAAGTCCCCGCTACTTAACAAAGGAGCCATGCATTTTGGTCAAGGCCTGCCTGTGATGATTAGAGATATAAAGCAAAATTAATGCAATTTTAAAGAAGCTGGGTTGCACTAAGTGCCTGAAAAATTACTCAAAGGAAGAGTGGTTTTGAAAGGATTTCAATATGTGTCAGTGAGGAAAATATGTAGAACTTGAACTCCCCGGGGCTGGTGTAGAGCTGGGTGGTAAAGCAAGCAGCCACAAGACCCTGGTTCTATCTCTGGTGTATACACAGACACAGACACAGACACAAGGAGATCTTAACCTTTTGAGGACACATGTGGTGGAAAAACTGAATTTACTTTCAGAAGCTGTCCTCTGACCTTCACATGTGTGTAAGTGGCATGTGTATACACACACACACACACACACACACACACACACACAAAAGATGCCAGTGGCAGTTTTTTAAAAATGCAGTGTTTGAACTGTAAAATTACACAGACAAAATATGAAAGGCTTCTGACAAACCAATAGGTCAGACACTCTAAATTTCCCTATTTGTTGTTTCTCAGCCTTTTGGCTAAGATCAAGTGTCATTTTGTCCCGATTCATAAAACCAAATAGCTACCATGTTAGTCAATATTAGGAGAGACAATTAAAAGTGAAATTCTCTTAAGAGTATTTTATCCCCAAGGAAAGGAACTTAAACGCTAGCTGTCAACTACCATGCTAAGATGTAGGGTCTTCTAACATGTTTATAAAACTAAATTTTGGGTACATCTTCCTAGAGAAATAGGATGGGCGGGAATGGTTAACTGTGCCCTACGGACGGAAGGAAGCATAAGAACAGATTAGGACCTTCACCTGGGAGCCAGCAGGTCCACTGGGAAGATTGGTGTAATAAGCAGGGTGTGAGCAACCCTGCAGGGTCAAATCTGCCAGCCCATCATTACCTAGGGTTTCCTTCTCTTCCCAGTATGTCCCTGACAGACTCTCTGGTTTGCTTTCCTTCTGGGCCCATTTGGACCACCATCACAGCTTACTCTCACTCAGAGCCACCAGTCTTTTTCCCAGATTTCATTTGTTATCTGCTCTGAGATGGACATGACAACCGTCCAAACTTTCACTTTTGAGGTCATTGGTCCTCCATAGTAAACAGATTTAAGTTACAGAACCAAAGTAAATGTGTTGGGTATTGGAGTTAAATCAGATAGCTTCATTTTTTTCTTGCTTTGATGATATAATACTAAATGAAAAAGAATGTGCTGAATCTCCTCTCTCCCCAGCAACTGTCTAATGCTTTTATAATGGTGGGGTGGGGCCTGGTGAGTCTGGCAAGTTTCTGAGCTTCCAGAGCCTTGTACGGTGTTTTGTTTAGCTTCCTTGAATCTAACCAGTCTCCTTCACTTGAGGAGGGAAAGCTTCAATTCAGAGAGAGCTATAAGGCAAGGCTTTGATTTCCAAATGGTTGGGAATTCTGGTCTACAGTTAGTAGACTCTTCCAGTCGAATTTCCTGGTCTTTTAATTATGACTGGGCGACATAGTTTCTTTCCAGTTGCTGTGATAAAAATTCCTAACAAAGGCAACCTAAGGGAGAGAGAGGGTTTGTCTGGCTGTAGTTCTAGGTCACAGCCCACCATTGTGGGACCCTGTCCTACCATCCACAGTCAGGAGTAGAAAGCAGTGGATTCATGCATGCGCATGTGTGCTGGTGCTGGGCTGGCTTTCTTCACTCTTACACACAGTTCAGGATGCCCCCTGCCCAGGGAATGCCACCACCCAGAGTGGGTGGGTCTTCACACCTCAACACAGTCAAGATAATCCCCACAGACAAGTCCACAGGCCAACCTAATCTAGACAATCTTTCAATGAGATGCTTCCCAAGTGATTCTGCATTGTGTCAAATGGGCACTTAAAACTAACCACACCTGGGAAAACAAAAACCAGCGTTTCTAAGAGTTCTAAAAAGTAGTGGTCATAGAGTTTTCTATAGCCCAAAGGATTATTTGAATTCATTCACATCTGAAAATTTTCTCAGACTGCACTTAAGTTGCTATCACTCCAATCCATTGCACGACAAAGTGATCTGTTCCTCAAACCATGCTTCACTGCTTATTTGTATGAACTCAGTGGCTCACCTGAGAGAATCACATTCCTTCCTTTCTCTGCTGTGCTCAGGGCGGCTGCCCAAGCGGATGCCATCGACCCGTTGATAAACGTCCTGTCCAGTAAGCGAGACCGAGCCATCGCCAACGCAGCCACAGTGCTGACCAACATGGCCATGCAGGAGCCGCTCCGCACGGCCATCCAGAGCCACGACGTGATGCACGCGCTCGTCAGCCCGCTGCGGTCCACTGACACCGTGGTCCAGAGCGCAGCCGCGCTCGCTGTGGCTGCCACCGTCTGCGACGTGGAGGCCCGAACCGAGGTGAGCCTGCGAAGCCCAGTGGGAGCCCACAAGGGCCAGTTCAGACTCGCTTGAACACACCCTCCTGAGACCACAGCCCAAGCTTGGCGTTGTACAATCTGCTCAGACACCTACCCAATCTTTCCCACTGCGTCCTGCCTCCTCCATGTTTATTCTACTTCCTGTCCCACTCAGGCATCTAGCGAGGCCCTGGGTATTTATTTACCAATGATGATAAGAAACTGTGTGGTGATCACAGCGGCATGGCCTGCGGAGGAATCTTCTAGCACCCAGGACAGTGCAGTAGGCTCTTTCCTGCCTCCTCTCCCCATACTGATCCTTCATGAACACTGTCACACCGTTGGGAGGCTCCAGTGTCTCCCTAGTGCTGCACAGCACCAGTTAAACTACTTAGCATCTTATGTAAAGGCCCTGAATGGTCTGCCTCTGCCAAGTCACCCAGCCCAAGCAGGATCTTTTCCTAGAAATAAATACCGCCCTGTCTGTATGTCCAGCTATTACCCCCGCCCCCAGGCCTTTCCTCCGTCCCCCAGCGCTGTACCCTCCTCTGTGCTCTGTTGCACACCCACCTTACCTTGTGTCTTTTTTTTTCACATTCTATGGTTCTTGAAGGGAAAATGATAAACTCCTTTGGGAAAGGAACTGGAATTTTCTGCCCTGTATCCATGTTATTAATGTATATACCTGGTACATAATATTTATTTATTTATTTATTTATTTATTTATTTAATATGGGGTCTTGCTGTGTAACCCAGGCTGGCCTCTGGGTTGCAGCTTGCCATCCTCTCCCTTCACCATTTAGTACTGCCATTACAGGTGTGCACCTCCAGGCCTGAATCATAATGTCTGCTTAATGACCAGCTGCTAAATGGATGAGAAAATGAATGAATGAAGGAATTAATCAGTTAGATTTCTGCCAGGAGAACACATGGCATTAGATTACTATCTTGTTTTATAACCAGAAATAAATATGGCCAGTAATTTGGCTTCCTAAGCCATGCTTCAAATGAACTAGTGAGTTATATATGCTGATGTATGGGTGTGCCAGAGTCCCTGAATTTGACTCAAGAATGCTTAAAGTGGACCACCACCCATGGGGGCTGGTGGTCCACTTTGAACACTGTGATGTGACTTGGCAGAACATTCCGTATAGTCTCTAGACTTAGAGACCATACTACAGCATCTCAGATGCAAGACAAGAATTTTATACTCTAGTAATTATTTAATGATATTAATATAAGTTCATCCAATTTTTAATTTTCTTCTCAATCCCTTGAAAAAACAGCTATACACTCTAAAAGTATCAACAACAACAGAAAAACCCCTGAGCCCCTTTTTAGAGAACTGCTTGAGCATTGCTTTCACCTTGGCTGCTGACCTGGGGGCCTGGTGTACTGTGGGTGGTGCCTGCCTGCTTAAGGAAACAGTGAGCTTCTGTAGCCTGGGGGATTGTGTGAGTTTCTTATTGCTGCTATAAACAAGTTACCAGTGTTTAGTAGCTTAAAGCCAGAAAAATCTATTATCTTACAGAATACAAGGTCAGAGACCCCAAAATAAGGAGATAAAATCAAAGTGTCAAGAGGCCTGTGTTCTTTCTGATTTTTTTTGGTGGGGGAGGGCAGGGGGGTTGTTCCCTTGGACATTCAAGGTCTTAGAGACACCTGTGTTCATTGACTTCTGGCCCCTTCTTCCATCCTCAAAGATGATCGCTCCACCATGGTTCTCACCACTTCCTCCTGTTTCGGGCACTTCTTTTTGTGGGAATCTTTGTAATAACACTGGGCCTGCTGGGTCCGTCTCAACATCTTTAATTTGATCCCATGTATAAAGTCTTTTCCAGGGATAAGGACGTCTTTAGGAGACCACTCATGTGTCTATTTTGAGTCTAAATGAACCTTAGTGTTCAGGTGCAGAGCAGTCCTCATGTTGCAGTGAGGGGACAGATGCCCTCTGAAGCCCCAGCCCAGGGAAAATCCTGGTGAAATCCAGATGATTACCCTCAGGCTTCTTTACTTTTAATGGAAACCTGGGATTTGCAGATTTCCACCCAAATTTAATGAACCTAATAGACACATTCCAAAATGTCCTTATGTGTTTGAAACCTTTGAATAGTCAAATAATGACTGTTCTGATGTATTAATATTGGTTTTGTACCCCTCACCTGCTGCGGATGGAACCCAGAGCCCTGCAGGTTAGGCAAGTGGTCTACCCATGAGGCATATCGACAGCCCTAGGATTTTCTTTCAGCCTGCTGTAGTGCAGGCTACCTTTGAACTCAAGAGCCCCGCTGCCTCAGCCTCTGAGTACTGAGATTACAGGTATGGACTACCATGCCTCTCTCTGTACTTGTATAAAATCTTGGCTTCTGCTTGTAGTTAAGGAACTGTGGTGGTCTGGAGCCCCTGGTTGAGCTCCTGCACTCCAAGAATGATGAAGTCCGAAGGCATGCCAGCTGGGCTGTGATGGTCTGTGCCAACGATGAGCTGATGGCCGTTGAGTTATGCAGGCTCGGGTAAGTGGATGTGTCTTGAGTTTCTGGCTCAGAAGGAGGGCAGAAAACAGAGAAACACACCCTTCAGGAACAAAGGACATAAATCAGAGTCTACACTGCTGTGTAGCTTAGCTTAGCTTACCCTGTCTGGCCACAGCCTATGCCTTAGCTCTGGAGAGGCCACCTGGAGTCAGGTGTCCTTTCCTTTCCTGCCCACCTGAGGGCACCCTTTCTGAGCTTTAAACATTCACTTCCAATATTTCCTTTTCAAAGGTTTTCTTTCACTCTTCTCCACTATTGCTAAACACAATCCTATTTATCTCTCAGTTTCAAGGCTAAAACAAACTAGGTGGGCTGTTCCTATCACCTTTATTTATCCCTTACCCACATGTTTTGACCAGATTTCTGCATTTAATTAACATCCTTCCCCAATCCATTGTCTTCACAAACAGCAGGTGAGTTTAGTTACCTCTATGTAGCATAGCAGCAAATAAGGTGTGACGTTTCCTATTAACTTTCAAGCATTTATCTTTGTATAGCTAATTCTGTTAACCAAAGTTGGGACTTATTACTAGTTTTGTATTAAATGTATAATGATAGACAAGTCCAGGACTAGACAGATTCACTGCCAAATTCTGCCAAATCTTCAAAGAAGAGCTAACAGCAATGTTCCTCAAACCACTCTATAACGTAGAAAGGGAAGGACACTACCAAACTCATCCTACAAAGCCAGCATTACCCCTATTCAAACCTAGATTAGGATATAACCATAAAAGAAAAAAAATCTCCCTGATAAGCACAGATATAACTATTCCTCTAGCCTGATTTCAAGAACACAGAAAGAAGATCATATCCTGTTTGGGCTGGTTTCATTATAGAGATGCAGTAGGTTCAACATACAGACATCAATCACATGACCTGATTGATATAGAAGGGGTACTTGACAAAGTTTCAGCCCTCAACCCCCTTGATGATAAACTCCGGAAAGAAACTAGTAGAAGGAAGGTGCTTGAAGAGTCAAGAGTGCGAACCGCAATCTGCGACCAGCATTTCTAAGTGGAGAAGAACCGAAGCCATTTCGTGTATCATCTAGAACAAGACAAAGGTGGTCACTGTCACTGCTCTCTTCTGATACGGTGCAAAGCTAGACCAACGAGACAACAGAAAGAAATGAAAGGGATCCCAATAGGAAAGGAAGAAGTCAAATCATGACCATTTGTAGAAAACCCATTCTCCCACTGAAAAGACCTTAAATACTCCTGAGGAAACTTAGAACTGATCATCACTTTAAGCAAAGTAGCATGATCCAAAATGAACATACAAAAATCAGTAGGTTTTCTATATGCCAATAACTAAACTTGCTGAGAAAAAATAAATAAATCAGGGGTAGAAGGAAGTCCCATTTACAATCATTAAAGAAAGATATACAGGAATAAACCTAACCAGGCAGGTGAAAGACCTCTAAAACGAAAACTTGAAAACAGACATGCAGACCGTTGGAATACAATAGAGGTTCCAGATACAAACCTAGTCACAGCTTCCTGGTACCAAAAATGCACTTTGAAGAAACGGTAGCTTCTTTGAGAAATGATGCCGGGGGGGGGGGGGGGGGCACACTGGATACCCACATGCAGAAGAACGGAGATAGTCGCAGCTCTTACCCTGCACAAAGATGGATTTGAAATGGGTCAAAGACCTTAATGTAAGACCTGAAGCTTTGAAGCTGCTAGAGGCAAACAAAACTAAAACACTTGATGATACAGGCGTAAGCAAGAGCTTTCTGAAAGGGACTCCAATAGCACAGGAAGTTATCCAAATTCACAAAAGTTAAAAAGCTTCTCCATAGTAGGAAGCAATTGTCAGAGTAGAGAGACAGCCTTCAGAGTGGAAAAATGTCTTTGCCAACTACATATCAGACAGGAGCTTATTATCTAGAATATATAAAGAACTGCGGAAGTTATATATTAGGAAAATCTTCCAGTCAATGAATGGGCTAATGAACTGAATAGACACTTCTCAAAAGAAGAAATATAAGTGGATAACAAACACTTGAAACACTGGTCAACCCGTTTAGCCATCAGAGAAATGCAAATAAAAATTGCTGAAAGGTTCTATCTTACCCCAGTCAGAATGGCTGACACCCAGAAAACAAAACAAGAGGTGCTGCTGAGGATATAGGGAAAGAGGGGCCCTTAGACACTGCTCAGACAGTGCTGGCGAGACTGTAAACTGTGCAGCTATGCGGACATCAATACAGGTGTCCTCAAACTAGAAGTGGAACTACCGTACAGCTCAGCTATACCACTCCTGAATGCACACCCAAAGGACTACAAGTCAACATACCGCAGAAAGACTTCCACAAACACAGTAGTTAAGAAGTGGAACCAGAGTAGATGTCCACTAACAGATAAAGAAAATGTGGCAGCATACACAGCCGGATTTTTATTTAGCCACAAAGAAAAATGAAGTCATGAGAGCTGCAGGAAGATGGATCGAACTGGAGATCATCAAGTGAGATAATAGCCTGGACTCAGAAAGTCATGCATGTTTTCTCTCATATGCGGAAGCTAGATTTAAACTATATCTGCGTGTGTTGGTAATGTCAGGAAATTGGAAAGGGGACCTGGAGATGGGGAGAACAGACCTTAAGGGAGTGAAGGGGAAGGGGAGAGTTTTACAACACATGTGACTGCAAAGCAGGAAGGGGAGACTATCTAGCGGGAAGAGGAGAACCAGCAATGGGGGGAGGGGGGATGCAATGGCACATATGTCTGAAAACATTATCGTGAAACTCATTATTGGTGTGCCAACTTAAAAAAATTAAAGAAATGACAAAAAAACAAACCAAGGAATTTTTCCTAAAAGATGTTTGTCAGTCAGCTTTCGGCTGCTGTGGGATTTCTGAGAGAAGGAGATTGACACAGTTCAGATTTATTCTGGCTCCTGGTTTCAGGTGTTTCAGTCCACGCCTGCCTGCAGAACATCCCAGTGGGCACACATAGCCCAGCAAACCCACTCACCGCGAGACAGCTAAGAAGCAAAGAGAGAAGGAACTGGGCTCCCACTATGCCTTCCAAGGACACGCACTAATGACCTAACTCCCTCCCACCGGCCCCGTCTCATACTCCCAGTACCTCCCAACAGCGCTACAGGCAGGAGCAGAGCACAAGCCTCTAACCCCTGGCCTTTGACAGGCATTTAACCCTACCAGGGCTGTGTCCTGCACAGCTGTTTCAACATGAGTTACTGCATGGCTCTCGGAAGGAGCGATTTATCTTCCTAATTCTGTCAGCTTCTCTTGGTTTAAAGGGGTAGGGGAGGCACCAAGCTGCCCCGTGCATTCACTCCTCATTCAGAAGCCTAAGGGTATAGACAGGACCTCAGCATTGGTTGGCTTGTAGAAAGCAAACAACACATTTCTGTTTTATTGACAGGGCTCTAGATATCCTTGAAGAAATTAATCTATCGGTAAGTCGAAAAAATAAATTCAGCGAAGCAGCCTATAACAAGTTGCTCCACAACCATCTTCCCCTGAAATACAGCCAGACTGGCCATTTGTCATCAAGCAACATAATCAGTGATGGATTCTATGATTGCGGTCGGGTAAGTGGCAGCACTTATTGGTGTTTTAGTATAATTTTTCCTTTAATCATGATGCCATTACATTGCCATTTTATAAGCACCAAACATAATTTATATTTTTACAGAAAAAATATGAAAATCAGCACTTTATCCTTAACTTCTGCATTCTGGTACAGTTTTAACTAGAATCTGTTTTACTTGGAGTTAAGTCAGCTTGCTAATGCAAATCCCAGGAGCACCCCATGACACACACAAACCACTGAGAAATTCCTCTAAGAAAGCTCATCCCATTCAGTGATAACAATTTTAAAAGAACTACCACATCAATACAAAGATGTTTTAAGAGAATTGAGGTAAAAAGCAGTAAAACCAACAAAGAACACTCATCCAGAAAAAGGTTCATAGTTAAGATGGCAACGAAATTGTATTTGGTCCCAAGTTTTTTTTAAACAGGCAATGAAACAATATTCTTTATACAGGAGAATTCTGGTGGGCTGGAGAAATGGCTCAGGGGTTAAAAGCACTGGCTGCTCTTGAAGAGTACCTGGGTTTAGTTCCTAGCACCCACATGGCAACTAACAACTGTCAGTAACTTCAGTTCCAGGGGCTCTGATGCTCTCTTCTGACCTCTATGAGTATTGCACTACATGGGTGCACTTACATACATGTAGGCAATGCACTCATATGCACAAAATAAAAAAAATAATAACAATAATTTTTTAAAAGGAAAATTCTGGTTCATCCATTCATTCAGTAAATACTATGCAAGCTTTATTTTGCATATCTCTGTCACTGAGCAAAAGAAATAAAGGTCTTGGACCCATGGTACCAATGGGAGGAGACAGACAACAGCAAAGATGATAGAGTTGTGGAAGGGCGTGAGGAGCAGAGGCAGGATGAGAGCACCTCCAGGACTGTGAGGTAATGATGCTGGTAGCTGCCATTGTCAAAATGGCAGTTCCGTAGCTTTCACTGAGGTTAATATTTGGGCAAAACTTGGAGAAAGTGGGAAACTTAGCCATGGGACTAACTTTTTGGACAGAGAAATAAAGGGCAAATATGCTTGGCAAATCTAAGGAACAGCAGAAGGGCCAGTGTAGCTATGGCTGAGCTGATCAAATGGGAGAGGAGTAGAGAGTCAGATGAGTAAAGGAGCACAGCTCATGAGTCTTGAAGAACACTGCGAGAGCTGGGCCTCCAACATGAGGTGGGAAGTGGGGCCGGATCCCCTGCAGAGGAACAGCAGGATCTGCCTTCCTTTTAGAGCATCACTTGGCATTATTCTGAAAAGCTCATGTTCTAGTTTGCTTTCTGTTGCCATGATAAACATCCCCACCAAAAGCAACTTGGAGAGGAAAGGGTTTATTTCATCTCACACATCCGGGTCACAGTCCATCTAGTCAGGGAGGAACCCAAAGTAGGGACCATGGAGGAATGCAGCCTATGGGCTTACCCTCAGGCTCGTGTTCGGTTTTCTTTCTTTTTTTTTTAAATATTTTATTTATTATTTTTATGTGTATGTGTGTTTTGCCTGCATGTAGGTAAGTGCACCCTTGTCATGCAGTGCCCGCGGAGGACAGAAGAGGCTGTCAGATCCCCTGGAACTGGAGTTATGGACATTTGTTAGCTGCCATGTGGGTGTTGGGATTCGAACCCAGGTCTTCATCAAGAACCAGTGTTCTTAACCACGGAGCCATCTCTCCAGACCCTCAGTTTCCTTTCTTACACAGCACCCCTACCCAATCCCACCCACCTGCCTAAAGATAGTACCATCTACAGTGCCTGGGCCTTTCCACATTAGTTAGCAACCAAAAAGCACCCCACAGACATGTCCACAGGCCAGTCTGATGAAGGAAATTCTTCAGTTGAAGTTCACTCTTCACAAGTGTGCCACATTGACAACTGATACTACCCAGCACACACAATTAGCCATCACAGATGAGAACTCATCTGGCACTTGATCAAAAAGAGACTTCGAAGTTGATCTAGTCTAATCTTCTCCCAGGCTGACAAAATCACCAAACTGGGGCTTCCTTTAGCGTCTCCCTAGAGATGCAACACTTTGAAGAATTGGTTTCAGTACATAGTTACATTTACAAACATTCTCCCAGAGTTAAAAAATTACATTTAAAAAAAGGTTCCCCGGAGAGGTGTATGGGTAGATTTGGGACCCAAGTGCTTCCAGGGACCACGATAACAGCTGTGGTATGGGATAGCTGAAGGCACAACAGTAAAGGCTGTGGGCAGCTGGAGGATGCATGGTGCCCAAAGGAGAGCATGCTTGCAAGCTTCAGGCTCCTGGCTCTAATTATATAGAGAGGTATCTATCTGTCTGTCTGTCTATCATCTATCATCTATCTATCATCTATCTATCATCTATCTATCATCTCTCTATCATCTATCTATCTATCTATCTATCTATCTATCTATCTATCTATCTATAGATCATTTATCGATCATCTGTCTATCATATATCTATCATCTCTTTATCATCATCTGTAGCACAGGCCTGTGTGCGTATGCACACATGAATGAACTGGACTCTTTAAACTGTCAAGAATGTTTATCAAAACTGAACTTTAAACTCTATAGCCCATGCAGAGGACATAGTTCAGCCCTCACCTTACCTTACAGATAAACCCTGGCACCAAACTTCTGCCACTGAAGGAGCTCTGCTTGCAAGAACTGAACGATCTACGTGCTATCCTCCTAATCAACAGTAAATCTGATATGTGAGTCCTTGTGGGGAGGGGCAGTGTAGAGAGAGGATGGATTCTTTGTTTGTCAGTATATGAACTCGTATCTTTTTCCACCCGTTTCTAATACCATCATAAAAATAATCACTACTCCATAAACTCAGCTTGACATAGAACAACCCATATGTCCCTTTGACTCCATGTTAACAATTTTCTGTGGATTTGGAGAACAGAAGAAAGCAGTGTGGAAAATACAAGACTCCAAAACTGTGTGCTAGCACATAATTATCACCTAACAGTGTTTAAATAAATAAATAAATAATAAATAAATAAATAAATGATAGACCTAAAAATCAAAACATATATATATTAGACAGATTGGCCTCTAACTTCTTATATATCTGAGGGTGACCTTGAACTCCTGATCCTCCTTCTCGACCCCCTGAGTGTTAGGATTATAGGCATGTACCAGCAGGCATGATTTAGTGATGTTGAAGATGGAACTCAGGGCTTTGTGGGTCCTAGGAAAACACTGTGACAACTGACCTACATCCACAGCCTCAGCTCAGTATTTTAAAAAATAATCTTGTGAATCTATTTATCTATATAGCACTAATGTAATGTTTTTATTTTCATATATTTTATACAAGTATTTCCTGTTCTGGCTTGTGAAAAGCTTTGACATTTTTAAATTCATGTTAACCTACACTTTATGTTTTTAAAATAGTACATCACCATTAAAAGCCTGCCACAAATATGACTTTCAGAAGAAATTTGTTTTACAGGACAAAGCCAGACACTTGACACTTTTAATTTGTACTTAACTTCAAATGTTCACAATTTTAGTTCTCCACCTCCATCTATGGAAGATAAATCATCAGATGTCAGTTACAGACAAAGTATTTCTTCTTCATCTTCCTTGAGAAGAGCAAGTAAAGAAAAGACCAAGTAAGAAAATGTTTCCTCTACAGTCAGCCCCACTGAGGAGGAAGCTGGGCATTGTTATATTGTACTGTTGTTGTTATGTTTAGAGTTTTGGCAACTTGGGTCTTTTTCTTTGCATGGCAATATAATTGCATTATTGCTTTTTTTGTTTTTGTTATTGTGTTTTTGTTTTTGTTTTGGTCTGGAGGAGGCTGGTCTTTTTGAGACAGGGTCTCCCTTTAGCCTCAGCTGGCCTGGAACTCAGGCTGGCCTCAATCTCCACCTGCCTCTGCCTCCTGAGTGCTGGGATTAAAAGTGTTACTGTTTTGTTGAGATAGTATCTCACTATATATCCTAACTGGCCTGGAACTCACTATATAGACCAGGCTGACCTGGCTTCTGCTTCCCAAGTGCTGGGATTAAAGGCATGTGCCATCATACCCAATCATACCTGGCGTGTAATTGCTTTTTAAACTGCTATGCCAAAGATCTCTGTGGAAAAGTCTAGTTGTTGTCATGGCACTGTTGTGAGATATATAGCACAAAGCTGTGGATAGTATAACTCCTGGCTCCCTACTGCCCAAAGGTGATGCAGTCAGAGCATGACCCAGAGAAAAGGCCTTTAGATGGCAAATGCCTCCTTATTGTCTCCTGTTGCTGTGGAATTGGTTGTATCCGTTTTCAAATGACAAAAAAGAAAATAATTTTCATTTCAGTGCTGGATTTGGATCTCCCACAGAAGATAAATCAGAGCCCACATCGGGACGCAACACTGTTGTTAGCAGAGCTGCCAGCAAAGAAAAAGCATTAAGGTAGGAAGCAGCTTCCTTCTCCCAGTCTAATCATGCCAGGTTTTCATTATGCAGCAAGGGCACAAAAAGTGAGAGGTGGTTTGTTTTGTTTATTCGGTCCTGGGCATGGAACCCTGAGTAACATGCACAGCACCTAAACTTTCCTATTTAAAAACCACGTCTGGGCTGGAGAAAAGGCTCAGCAGTCAAGAGCACTGGCTGCTCTTGCAGAGGACCCAGGTTCAGTTCTCAGCACCCACATGGAGCTAACAACTGTCTGTAACTCCAGTTCGAGGGGATCCGACACCTACTTCTGGCCTTCACAGGCATGGCACAACATGGACACATTTATAGACATACAGGCAAAACACCCCCCCACACACAAATAAAATAAATAAATAAATAATAAACAATAAGTTACTAAAATAGGAAACCCCCTTTGAGGTGGCAAGTAGCTGGGTGGTAGAGAGTTTGCCTAGCATATCTAACAACCTAGGCTTGATCCGTAGCACGACCAAAGAAGTTTGACTTCTGATATTGATGTGTTGAGGTACCCAAGGCTGATGTGTATAGCAGTGGCTTTGATCTCAGGAGACCGCCAGAGAGTGCCCAGTTCTGGCCTCCCCCTGGCCTCTCTCTGACAGAGGGGCTGAGAACTCAGGGGACTACTGCCTGAGAGCCCCTGGATCCTGCTTCCATGAGGTGGTGAGCTTCCCCTAATTGCACCATACTCATCCCCCTACCTGGGATTTCCTGAGGCCCCTCCCAAGGCCCCAGGGCAGACCTGGCTTTGGTAGGCTAAGGCTGAGATCCTAGCAGAAAATCTGAGAGGGTGGACTGCCTGAGAGCACCCAGATCACGCCTCCACATGGTAAAGGAAGCCTGAGTGTACCTGACTGGAACCTGAATTGGGCTTCTGTGGGTATTCCTGAATAGCTGATCTGAAGCCATCAGTTCCCTCCAAATAAAACCTGAGAAAACATGAACCCTGTACCAACCAGCTTTATATAACCAATAAAGAAAAAATATAGGCACCCAGGTAATACAAACAGAAGCATAGTTCAACTTAATTCTCATATCAGAATCTTAAACAACAAAAGAAATTCACATGCCAATATCACAATGAAAGAATAATAAAATGGAAAGCCAAAACACTATGTTCCCATCAAACTCCACCAGTCCTGTAGCAGAGTTCTACAAGGAGAACCCCTAGAGATAACCCAGGACACTGAATTTAAAAGAACAATCATAACTTGATCGAGGAATTCAATGTATTTAAAGAACACATGAACAAACAAATCAAAGAACTCAAAGAAGATAGGGATAAACTTCTGAATGAATTCACAAAAGAGATAGAAACATTGAGGAAAACTCAGGCAGAAATGAAGAAGGAAGTGGAAAACTCAATAAGCCAACTTGAAACAACGGGAAAACCTCACCTCTAGAATGAATGAAATGGAAAACAGAATATCAACACTGGAAGATAAAGTTGAAGAATTGGACTGCTCAAGCAAAGATTATGGAAAATTTAAAAAAACAACAACACAGGAATGGAATATGCAAGAGATGTGGGACACCGTGAAAAGACCAAATCTACGGATCACAGGAACAGAGGAAGGAGAAGGTTGATGGTGTTGACCAGACTTTAAACAGGATTGTAGAAGAGAATTTCCCAAAATTAAGGAATGACATTCCCATAAAAATACAGGAAGCACACAGAACACCAAATAGACAGGCTCAGAAAAGAAACTCCCCACAACATATCATAGTAAAAATGCTAAATATACAAAACAAAGAGACAATACAGAAAGCAGCAAAAGAAAAACAACAAGTCACAGACAAAGGAAAGCCCATCAGAATTACAGCTGACTTATCAATGCAAACTATGAAAGCCAGAAGAACCTGGACCAAGGTATTTCCAGTTCTACATGACAATAGATGCCAGTCCAGAATACCCTACCCAGCAAAAATGTCTATTAGAGTTGAGGGGGAAAGAAAAATCTTCCATGACACAAATAGCCTGAAAGAATACATGCCCAGAAAGCCAGCCCTTCAAAGAATACTTGAAGCAATATGGAGAGCAGAGAGAGAAACAACTATACCCCGGGGGGGGGGGGAAGAAAATAAATAAAGTTATAATCCAGGAAACACAAAATTAGACAGAGAACAAAAACAGCAATCAAAATGATGGCAACCAATATGTATCTTTCAATAATAACCTTAAATATCAATGGACTGAACTCTCCAGTCAAAAGATACAGGCTAAGTGACTGGATTCAAAAACAAAATCCATCTCTTTGCTGTCTGCAAGAAACCCATCTTACCTTCAAGGACAGGCACTACCTTAAGGTGAAAGGGTGGAAAAGAATATTCCAAGCAAACGGCACT